>NC_134137.1:111209166-111512196 GCF_033958435.1 Carettochelys insculpta | reverse complement strand
CAGCCAACATGTGTCTCTCTCTCCCGGCCTCACACATTCTGTTTAACATACATTCACCCCTCTTCCTGTCTCTGAGGAATGAGGTTTACACTAGGAAAACCAATAAGTCATGGATTCTTGCCAAAATTAGCATGGACTGGAAATGCATCTACCCTCATTTCCAGTAGATATAAGGCAACACAAAAGGAATCAGAGCATCTGCTCTCATATCAAAGAGAGTCCTTTAACCCACACAGTACCCTACCATCACTCAGGCTACATCTACACAAAAGACTTTCATGAGAAAACTGAGCTTTCTTCAGGAAAAAACAGAGCGTCTACGCAAAAAATGCACTTTGTCAAGTTAGTCGACTAAACCCAGTACATCCATCGGCAGTATTATGCCTCTCCCCATTCAGGTGTAACACCTCTCTCAGCAGTGTTCTGCTGACAAAACAGACATGTAGACATCCCGGGGTCCTTTTTTCAATAGACAGGGCTTCTAGTTCACTGGGCAGCCCAGTTTGCAGAGCTTCCAGTCAGCTGTTCTGTCAAGAGAGGGCCAGGCAATCTGGCTGCTCTCTGTCAACAAAGTGGCTTGCTGTTTCAATCTGCTTTTGTGTGTAAATGCAATTTGCCAGCAGAAGTTTTGCTGGGAATTACCTTCTGACAGTGACTTCTGACAACAGAGGCTTGTCATGTAGATGTGGCCTCAGAGTATAGTTATTCCAGGTCATCTTTAGCACTCTGGAGACTATGACACCAAGGCTATGTCCACACTAGCCACAAACTTCAAAATGGCCATCTGCTCATAGGAATAAGGGGACTTCAAAGTAGGCGGTGTCCTTTCAAAAAGGACCCCTGTCCGGACGAGCCGCGCAGCGGCGAGCCACGTCAATTTCGAAGCGCCACAGCCACCCGCATGCTAATGAGGTGCTGAATATGTATTTCAGCACTTCATTAGTAAACTTCAAAATGGCCATTTGCATGGCCATTTCGAAGTTTGGGGCTAGTGTAGCCACGGCCCAAATGAGCAAGCCATTAGCATCTTTTGCCATGAAAGCCTCTAAGCACAAGCCTGGTCTATTCTACAAAGTTTTTCCCACGAAAGTTTTGCTTTCTTGACATAGCTCTGTGGGAGTCCACAATCAATTCTGAGTCCTACAGACACATCCTCAGTTTTCTGCTAGCAGCGTCATACCAGCTATCTGACTGGTAGCACAGAGGCCTCTGTGCACACAGAAGTACTTGTCCTGTACCAGTATTTGCAGTCCTCCCGCAACAGTCTCAAAATGTACCTGTCCCTGCACCTGTGACCTCTCTGGTCAAATTTTTGAAATCTGCTAACCAGGGTCATAGTGACCAGACGACCACACTCCTCCTCCTATTAAAATCCCCACCATGTTTTGCAAAAGCATTTTTCTCTTCCACCTATTAAAGAATATCTATGCGAAATAGGGTCCCTGATCAGCCTTGTGTTGCTGCATGATCCAGGAGGGAAGTCCTAAAATTCCTCAACTTGTTGGGGAGGGAAGCAAGAATATGTGAAGGCCCAACTGCAGAATTCCTGCAGGAATATAGAGGTGTACGCTACCATACCGGGGGTGGGGGGATGGGCAGCAGGGAGGAAGCCCAATGCCAGGTAAGGTGGAAGGATCTGCAACAGATTTATCAGAAGACAATGGAGCACAGTCAGAAATCTGATGTCACCCTCCAAAATCTTCCCCTTTTGTGACCAGCACTATGACATACTGAGTCAGTATTCCCATTCCACTCCCCCTAGCCAAGTATAATAGTGGATACCTCATGAACTCCAGCAAAGGACACCTAGAACTGGCGACTGAGAAGTTCCCGGAGGATGATAACACAAAGGCTATGTCTACACAGCAGCCCTATTTTGAAATAAAGCAACCACATGCAAAATGCATTTCAAAAGAGCACCCAGCTATTTCAAAATAGCATTATCGAGATCCATAGCATTATTCTGAAATACTGTCACTATAGACCATTATGGCCTATTTCAAAATATGTGTTCTTCCTCAGGAAACGAGATTTACCAGAATCAAAATAACTCACCCATTATTTCAAATTGCTTTCAAAATAGTGTGTGCATCATTTGAAAATAAGTGCTGTTATTTTGAGATAACTTGGCCATGTAGACATAGCCAAAGTGTGCTGAGCCAACTGGTCCAGGAGCAGAAGGTATTTAGATTGTTTTTTCTTTTTGCCCATTAAAAAACACGTTGTTGTTGCTGTTAATCATTTCTGAATTTGGTGCTGCTCAGATATGCCAGACTGACTCGCCCTGGAGTATGAAGTGGTCTCTTGGAACAGAAGCAGCACGCTCAAACCAGTTCAAACTTCTACCACCTCCAAGCCAATCTGTCTGAGCCTTAATCTGCAGCAAGGAGCCCAATTCTGGTGTGATTTCTGCTAAGATAATTTTATGGGCTTCTGTCTGACTTGAACACTGGTTAACTAGGACTCAAGTGTCTCCCATGTTTCAAAATGAAAGGTTAATTTAGTGTCCACTCTCATTCCATAAGTAGTCTTTTTGCAACGCTATCTTCAGGAGTGCAAATTTCTGTCATCTTTAGTGGTGACTTTCATTGTGCGCATGCCCTTTCATTAACAATGGAGTAGAGAGAGATATTTGTGGAAGATTGTAATTTAGAGATACTCCCTTATGAGGGATAGTATTATGAATATAGGAATTCAGAGTTGTGCCTGGAAGCAGTGTTGCAGAAAACCTGAAAAAAGTCAGAGAAAGATGTTTTAGCAGCTGTAGGGGCAGAGGAGAAAAATTATAAAATGAAATCATCTATCTTGTAGTACATAAGTGGGTGAAGCACTGGATATTTGTTACAACTTTATGTTTGAAAAAGGTGAGTGCATAAAGTTAAGTAAAATGATGACTAAATTGGGGAAGAATGCATGCAAAAAAGAATGAAATCTTAGGAGATTTTTTTTTTTTTTACAACAAGGCAACAAACTGACACCATAGAGCAATATGTCACAGAATCAAGGAAACTCAGTAAAATCTTTGACTTTGGTGAGCTCACAGTGTCAGGTCAAAGACAGAATAATTTGTGGCACTAATATGTTAAGAGAGAAACTACTCCAGGAAGGTGCCACAGGATCCTTAGCTGCTACTCCAGGAACTTTAGCAAAAGTTCTCCATATATGCAGTGCAGCAGAAACTGTGAAAGCACAACCCAAATAATTGAATTCACTAGGAAGGTTATTCATGTACAAAATACAAAATTAATGTAGCCAGAATGGATCAAATCTAGGAGTGGAATCACACTATGAAAACCATTGCTAGGAGGAAGACTGGGTAAAGACAGTCATGTGGAACGTATGGATCATAGCATGGTTCAAAATAGCATGTTGCCTTTGGGAAATTCTGTCATGCATGTGAAGAAAATAATCATTTCACAAAATGATGTGAAGCCTTAATGCAGAAAAGTCAAGTGCTTTCAGCTGAAGTCAGCCTTATTGAGGAGTTCTTTAAAGATTCACTGGGATTAGCAAGCCTGATAAGTGAGGTGGATACTTTTTACGGCAATAAATGGAGCAATTACTGGATTGCAACTGGACTCCAGAGCTCAGGCTAATATCCTGTCGGAACCAGATTACGAGTGCCTGAAAATAAGATCAAAACTGTGCCAACAGCAATAAAAGTAACTGGTTATTCTGGAACAAATATATTATTGTGGGAGGGCCTCCCCCAGCCAGAGGTTCATGACACTCCCTTGGTGGGTTGCTCGCGAGGTGACTACAATCCAGATAAACAAGCCGGTCTTCCCAATTTTCTGTACATGGAGTAAGGTGCCGTTTGCGCACCATGATCTCCCATTTCTTAACCCAAGTGATAGTGTGCGCTGAGGAATCATACCTTTACTACTGGGGCCAAAGCAGTGCCATTAAAGAAGAGCTTCCACCAAGATTTATGTGGCCCAGACACACCAGCGGAGCACATTTCACTGTAATCAAAGTGATCTAAGACTAATCCCAGGAAGTTCCAAAGCTATGACATTTACAAACTGATCATTCATCATCAATGCACAAAGGAAAATCTGGCAAGGGACAAGAGAACAACTCAGACACTAATAAAAGAATGATACTGAGAAGATCAGAGAGGGAAATTAAACAACCTGAAAGACTCACAGAGAGTTTACAACCTATCTGGAGAAGAGACATTTGAGGAAAGTAAATGGTAAAGTATCACCTATAGTGAAGCACTGGTAACCTCTCTTCTCTAAGTAGTTGACATATGGTGTTTATGGGATTTCTTAGATAAATTGAGAATGTAATATATGCGTTATGAGATATTTGTAAGCTGTTTTTATATATGTATATCAGAACCATTTTTAAGATGGAAAATGAAGAGATATTTTGTGAAAGATTAGAATTCAGAGATACTGTCTCATAAGGGACATATTACAAATAAAAAATTTGGTGGTGTGCCCTGAACGCACATCTGTGTACATCAGTTCAGCACAGCAGCTTCCTTTAGTTTGTTTTCTTAAAAGTTTTATTCTTTTTCTCCTTCACCTTTTTGTTGTTTAAATGAATCCCAAAATCTTTACAGAGACCTCCAGCAAATTTTACTTGATCAACTGAACAACTGGCTGAATCTAGTAATAAATGGTAGATTCAAAATGTTAATCAAGTGATGGAAAGTACTATCCCATTACCAATCCTTCTTTCTCCCCCAACTGCTGCAAATATTTTGTCATCTTAGCGCATAAGAATTCCTTGATGGTTGCCATCCAAATTCCCTTTTAGGTAAAATTTTTAACTCAGGTCTTTATCATCTACATGTTTAAAATAGAATGACTCTTCTGTGAGTCATTTTTAAATTAACCTGATAGGTTTTAAAAAATACAAGGCATTTAATTATTTCTACTGTACAAACCATTTTAAAAGATTATTGCCTTGCACAATTTTAAAAGGAAATCTAATGACGCTAGCTAAAACACAAATTTCATACACCACTATAATTTTTAATCATTCCACACTGCGCACAGCTAGCATTCAAATGTCTTCTTTCAAATGTCAAAATAAAATTAATATTTATTACCATACCTATAAACTAGCACACTTACAAAACTGAAGCTCAGGAAATTTTCAACCAAACCATTTTTGCACAACGTCAGTTAAATGTATTTTCTAGAGTTACTGCTAAGCCTCAGAGACTTGCAGAAGTTTTGAAGCTGTGTGGCTCATTTAGCTAAGTTATGCAGCAGAAGTTTCCCAAGGTGTTGAAAGGGAGTTTCTAAATTCCAGTGGTAGCTTTTTCCCCATTGGTTAGTAAATAATGTCCACATAGTCAACCTGGGCTGCAGCAACCGTGAGATAGTAGATTCAGGATCCTGACAAAAGGAATCAGTACAGACCCTTGATTTCAAAACAGCAGACTTTGTCTCCCTGAGAGAACGGATGGGCAGGATCCCTTGGGAAAGGAAGATGAGGGGAGAAAGAGTTCAAGAGAACTGGCAGTATTTTAAAGAAGTCTTACCGAAGGCACAGAAACAAAACACCCACTGCATAGTAAGAAATGCAGATATGGTAGGCAACCAGCTTGGCTTAACAGAGAAATCCTGGGTCATCTTAAACTCAAAGAAGATGCATATAGGAAATGGAAACGTGGACAGTTCACTAAGGAGAAGACTAAACATATGGCTGGAAAATGCAAGGGAGTAATCAGGAAAGCAAAAGCATAACTGGAACTGCAGCTGGCAAAGGATGTGAAGGGTAACAAAAAGGGTTTCTACAGGTATGTTAACAATAGGCAGGTTATCAGAGAAGGGGTGGGGCCATTACTGGATGAGAGAGGTAACCTAGTGACAGTTGATGTAAGAAAACCTGAAATAGTCAATGCTTTTTTTGCCTCCATCTTCATGGACAAAGACAGATCCCACATGATGGTGCTACACAATGCAGTATGGGAAGGTGGAGGGCAGCCATATGTGGGGAAGGAACGAGTTATGAGCAATCTAGAGAAATTAGATGTACACAAATCCATGGGTCTGGATTTAATGCACCCAAGGGTACTGAGGACTGGCAGACGTCATTGCCAAGCCTTTGGCCATTATCATAGAAGACTCCTGGAGATTGGGACAGATCCTGGATGACTGGAAAAAGGCAAATGTAGCACCCATCTTTTGAAAAGAAAAGAAGGACAATCCAGGAAACTATAGACCGGTCAGCCTTACCTCAATCCCTGGGAAAACAATGGAGTGGATCCTCTACGAATCCATTTTGGAGCACTTGGAAAAAGGAAAGGTGATCAAGAGTAGTCAACATGGATTCACCAGGGGCAAGTCATGCCTAACCAATCTGATTAGCTTCTATGACATGGTAACAGGATCTGGGGACATGGGAAAGTCGATGGATGTGATGTACCTTGACGTCAGCAAAGCTTTAGATAAAATGTCCCGGAATATTCTTGCCCATAAGTTAAGAAAGTATGGATTGGATCCATGGACTATGAGATGAATAGAAAGCTGGCTTGACAGTCGGGCCCAGCAGATAGTGGTCAATGGCTCAATATCTGGATGGCTGTCGGTTTCAAGCAGAGTGCCACAAGGCTCAGTTCTGGGGCCGGTGTTTTTCAATATCTTTATTAATAACCTAGATGAGGAACTGGATTGCATCCTCTGCAAGTTTGTGGATGACACTAAGCTGGAGGAGAGGTAGATATGTTGGAGGGTAGAGATAGGATCCAGAGTCACCTGGATAAATTGAAGATTGAGCCAAAAGAAATCCGATGCTGTTCAATAAGGAGAAGTGTGGAGTCCTGCACTTGGGACAGAAGAATACCAAGCATTGTTATAGGCTGGGGACCAACTTGCTTAGCAGCACTACAGCGGAAAGGGACCTACGGGTTATGGTGGATGAAAGGCTGGATGTGAGTAAACTGTGCGCTCTTGTAGCCAAGAAAGCTAACAGCATATTAGGGTGCATTAGGAGTAGCATTTTGAACAGATCTAGAGAAGTGGTTGTTCCCTTCTATTCGGCACTGGTGAGGCCAAATCTGGAATATTGTGCCTAGTTTTGGGCCCCCCAGTATAAAAAAGATGTGGCTGTGTTGGAGCAGGTTCAGCACAGGGCAACAAAAAGGATTAAGGGGCTGGAGCACATGACCTATAAGGAGAGGCTGAGGGATTTGAGCTTATTTAGTTTGTAGAAGAGAAGACTTAGGGGTGATTTAATAGCAGCCTTCAACTTTCTGAAGAGCAGCTCTAAAGAGGATGGAGAGAAACTGTTCTTAGTGGTGTCAGATAGCAGAACAAGGAGCAATGATCTGATGTTACAGAAGGAGAGGAGTAGTTTGGATATTAGGAAAATCTACTTCACCAGGAGGGTGGTGAAGCATTGGAATGAGTTGCTTAGAGAGGTGGTGGCATCTCCATCCCTAGAGGTTTTTAAGTCCTGGCTTGACAAGGTCCCAGCTGGGATGACTTAGTGGGAGTTGATCCTGTTTGAATCATAGAATCATGGAATACTAGGACTGGAAGGGACCTTGAGAGGTCATTGAATCCAGCCCCCTGCACCCATGGCAGGACCAAGTACTGTCTAGACCATCCCTGATAGACATCTATCTAACCTGTTCTTAAATATCTCCAGATATGGAGATTCCACAGCCTCCCTAGGCAATTTATTCCAGTGTTTGACCACCCTAACAGTTAGGAACTTTTTCCTAATGTCCAACTTAAACCTTTCTTGCTGCAGTTTAAGCCCATTGCTTCTTGTTCTATCCTCAGAAGCCAAGTAGAAGTTTTCTCCCTCCTCCTTATGACACCCTTTTAGATACCTGAAAACTGCTATCATATCCCCCGCTCAATCTTCTTTTTTCCAAACTGAACAAGCCCATTTCTTTCAGCCTTTCTCCATAGGTCATGTTCTCTAGACCTTTGATCATTCTTGTTGCTCTTTTCTGGACCCTCTCCAATTTCTCCAAGTCTTTCTTAAAATGTGGTACCCAGAACTGGACACAATACTTCAAATGAGACCTAACCAGTGCAGAGTAGAGGAGAATGACTTCTTGTGTCTTATTCACAACACACCTGTTAATGCATCCCAGAATCATGTTTGATTTTTTTTTGCAACAGCATCACACTGCTGATTGATGTTTAACTTGTGGTCCACTATAACCACTAGATCCCTTTCTGCCATACTGTTTTCTAGACAGTCGCTTTAACATTCTGTATGTGTGAAACTGATTGTTCCTTCCCCATTGGAGCACTTTCCATTTGTCTTTATTAAGCTTCATCCTGTTTAACCTCAGACTATTTCTCCAATTTGTACAGATCATTTTGAATTTTGACCCTATCTTCCAAAGCAGTTGCAACTCCTCCTAGCTTGGTATCGTGTGCAAACTTAATATGCATACTCTCTATGCCAATATCTAAATTGTTGATGAAGATATTGAACAGAACCGGTCCCAAAACAGACCACTGCAGAACCCCTCTTGTTACTTTTCCAGCAGGATAGAGAACCATTAATAACTACTCTGTGAGAATGGTTATCCAGCCAGTTTTGCACCCACCTTATAGTAGTCCCATCTAAGTTGTATTTGAGTAGTTTATTGATAAGAATATCATGTGAGACCGTATCAAATGCCTTACCAAAGTCTAGGTACACTACATCTACTGCTTCTCCCTTCTCCACAAGGCTTGTTATCCTATCAAAGAAAGCTATCAGATTGTTTTGACATGATTTGTTCTTTACAAATCCATGCTGGCTGTTTCCTATCACCTTACCACCTTCCAAGTGTTTGCAGATGATTTCCTTAATTACTTATTTCATTATCTTTCCTGGCACAGAAGTTAAACTGATTGGTCTGTAGTTTCCTGTGTTGTTTTTATTCCCCTTTTTATAGATGGGCACTATATTTGCCTTTTTCCAGTCTTCTGTAATCACTCCTGTCTCCCATGATTTTCCAAAGATGATAGCTAATGGCTCAGATACCTCCTCTATCAGCTCCTTGAGTATTCTAGGATGCTTTTCATCAGGCCCTGGTGACTTGCAGACATCTAACTTTGCTAAGTGATTTTTAACTTGTTCTTTTTTTATTTAGCTTCTAAACCTAACCCTTTCCCACTAGCATTCACTATGTTAGGCATTCCTTCCTCAGACTTCCTGGTGAAGACCGAAACAAAGAAGTCATTAAGCATCTCTGCCATTTCCAAGTTTCCTGCTACCGTTTCTCCCTCCTCACTGAGCAATGGGCATCCCCTATCCTTGGCCTTTCTCTTGCTTCTAATGTATTTATAAAAAGCCTTCTTGTTTCCCTTTATGCCTGTAGCTAATTTGAGCTCATTTTGTGCCTTTGCCTTTCTAATCTTGCCCCTACATTCCTGTGTTGTCTGCCTATATCCATCCTTCATAATTTGCCCTAGTTTCCATTTTTACATGATTCCTTTTTCATTTTGAGATTGTGCAAGATCTCCTGGTTAAGCCAAGGCAGTCTTTTGCCATATTTTCCATTTTTCCTATGCAGCAGAATAGCTTTCTTTTGGGCCCTTAATAATACCCCTTTGAAAAACTGCCAACTCTCCTCAGTTGTTTTTTCCCCTCAGTCTTGCTTCTCATGGGACCCTATCTACCAGCTCTCTGAATTTACCAAAATCTGCCCTCCTGAAATCCTTGTCTCCTGTATCAAGTGCAGCATAACGGTTTCCTAGTACCACAGTGGGAGGGTTGGGAGCAGAGGTGGAGCATTGCCTGCTGCCAGAAGTAACCAGCTGCCCGTGTACACAGTGAGCCATCTCCTCCTCCACCAGTGGTATATCAGCAGTCTTGTGTACTAGGACGGCTACCTCAGCTGTCTCCACATGAATACTGCCCAGGGATTGTTCATGGATTTGGATACTCCTCAACCTAGCCACCTCCTCCAGTAGCTCTCCCACCTGCTGCCTGAGAGATTCCACCAGCAGCCACCTTTCACACTGGATGCTCCCCCCAGCCTGGATATGGCAAGCCACAGTCCTCACAAAACCACACCAAGATCTGGGTAGAGGCATCGATGGTCAGGCAGTCTGTCTGGTTACAGGCACAGGCAGAGGAGACAGAAGTAGTGCTGGCACAGGTGTTGCAGGTCTTCCTGACTGTCATAGGCCTCCCTCTGTTAAGTTCCCTCTTAAACTTCCCTGTCTGTAGTCCCCTGTCCGCTTTGCTCCCCTGGTTCCTCTGTGTCTGGCTTATGAAAGTCTACTGGCCTAGGTCAGGCCTAACCCCTCACTAGTCACGCAGGGGAAGGCTGATTCTGAAGCTGATCAAAGGCAATCAAGGGAACAAAGGTCAGGAACTCAGTCCCAACTGCCACAGAAACTGAAAATGAAATCACCCACCTGAAATCAGAATCTCGATTCAAATTTCAAACAGTCAAGCACACTCACTCACCCCTGGTAGCCTCTTCAGCGGTGGGATCCCTCGCTCTCCCTCTTAAACTCCCCTGTCTGCAGCCCCCATAAGCAGGGGACAGGACTAGAAGACCTCCTGAGGTCCCTTCTAGCCCTATGATTCTAAGATAGTCATTGACAAAGCATTCACCAAACTAACAAGAAGAAAGTTCTTAACAAATTCTCAAAAATAAACTAAGATGCCCAGGCCCAAAGCACAACCTGGCTCTGAAACCAATAGAACTTCCGAGAACACATGAGGGGATGGGAATAGCGCCCTACTTCAAAGTTGAACATCGAAGTAGGGCACGTGTAGACGATCCACGTCCCGCAACATCGAAATAGCGGGGTCTGCCATGGCGGCCATCAGCTGAGGGGTTGAGAGACGCTCTCTCTCCAGCCCCTGCGGGGCTCTATGGTCACCGTGGGCAGCAGCCCTTAGCCCAGGGCTTCTGGCTGCTGCTGCTGCAGCTGGGGATCCATGCTGCATGCACAGGGTCTGCAACCAGTTGTCGGCTCTGTGGATCTTGTGTTGTTTAGTGCAACTGTGTCTGGGAGGGGCCCTTTAAGGGAGCGGCTTGCTGTTGAGTCCGCCCTGTGACCCTGTCTGCAGCTGTTCCTGGAACCCTTATTTCGATGTGTGCTACTTTGGCATGTAGACATTCCCTCGCAGCGCCTATTTCGATGTGGTGCTGCCCAACGTCGAAGTTGAACGTTGACGTTGCCAGCCCTGGAGGACGTGTAGACGTTATTCATCGAAATAGACTATTTTGATGTCGCTACATCGAAATAAGCTATTTCGATGTAGCGTGCATGTGTAGGTGTAGCCTAATTGGCTACTGCTAGACTTTCTAGCCCTTGGAGGACCAGGTCTCTCTAGCTTTTTGAATGCACTTACAAAAGACTGGCATATGAAATGTCTCTTAGGAACATGCCCTTACCTAGACAAAAAGCACCAGGAGTACTAATCATTAAAGAAAAAAAGGAAGTAGGTTTTTACCCACAGAGTCACATTGCTGCAGGTCCTGTGGTAATGGTGGTCAGATCCAGCCTACAAACTAAGTTTGTGACTCAAAACGGCATGTTTTTTTCCCAACTAACTAAGAGACTGCTATAAAATGAACTAAGAGACTACTAACTAATTAACTAATCAACTAAATCACTAACTAACACTGGCACTAATGCAATGTGCAACACGTAAAGTGGAAGCTGAAGAAGCTTCATCTCATTGCCATAAGCAATGTGCCTTTTCCACCCTAAAGGGGTGGTGTGAAGAGACACAAGGATGTAAAAGATATCAGTGCAGCCCCAACTGGCAGCATGATTAAAGGATGTAACAGTGTGCCCATGGGGGGCATGCACTGCAACAAGTTAAATCTGTGTGAATTATCAGTGCAAGAACTACACTTTCTTCTTGAACAGCCAAATTTGAGATCCATGTTGTCCTTTGAAGTCACCTTAGTTTCCTGTGCTGAAGCATCAGAAGAACGCTTCACACAAAATTAAAGGAGACAATATATCAATTTCTTTTACACTGTTAGAAGATATTTTAAGAATCTTTAATATCCATTGCAAAGTGCAGCATTTGCTATAAAAATTGTCCCATATATTAGCATTAATGAAAACAGACCAAAAATCCAAAGACCTAAAAGAGATTTCCAAAGGTACAAATGGAAGTTAGGAGCCTAACTACTATTTATATCTTAGGAAAACTCCCCACCTGAGTCAGAGATGTTCATGGGGATGGAAACAAAGCTGAATGGTATAGAATAACATTTTGGTTAGTGAGGCTGGATGGATGCTGAATAAAAAGATTCTGAAAATATGTGAAATATATTGAAAAAATGTGAAATGCACTTCAGTGCTGCCCATCCCCTCTTTGTGTTCACTTTCTGAGAACGTTTTAGTGATTGAACATACTATCAGGAGTATTTACACAAGTATTACTTAACAACCAGAGAATATTTTATTAAATTCAGAATTTGCATTCTACAAATTGAGTATACATTGCACTTTTGTTTTTAATTATTATTCTCATCCAATCAGCAACCATAATCGCACCTTGGCTGTGTCTACACTAGCCAAAAACTTCGAAATGGCCATGCAAATGGCCATTTCGAAGTTTACTAATGCAGCACTGAAATACATAGTCAGCACCTCATTAGCATGCGGGTGGCCGCAGCACTTCGAAATTGACACGGCTCGCCGCCGCGTGGCTCGTCCAGACGGGGTGCCTTTTCGAAAGGACCCCAGCAACTTCAAAGTCCCCTTATTCCTATGAGCAGATAGGAATAAGGGGACTTCAAAGTAGGAAGGGTCCTTTTGAAAAGGAGCCCCGTCTGGATGAGCCGCGTGGTGGTGGGCCACGTCAATTTCAAAGTGCAGAGGCCACCCACATGCTAATGAAGCGCTGAATATGTATTTCAGTGCTTCATTAGTAAACTTCGAAATGGCCATTTGCATGGCCATTTCGAAGTTTTTGGCTAGTGTAGACATAGCCCATGTGTCCTAAATAACCCAATCAAAACCGAGCAGCAAATGGCATATCGAATATTTGTTAACAAATTGCACACAGGTTCCCTCTAATTTGGGGCATCCCTGGAATGAAAATATGAAAATAGAACATACAGAAACATGAGCAATGTGAAAGATGAAAGTAAATACAAAAAGTTAATGAGGACTACAGCAAAGCAACAGAAAGAGTTCTACAACTGGAGAAGAAATTTTGGAATACCTGTCTTTCCAAAAATTTTTACTCCTCCCTTTGTTATTTGCAGTGTTGTGTTGTAGCTGGTCTCCAGATATGAGCGAGACAAGGTGGATGAGGTAATAACTTTTATTAGACCAAAGTCTATTGGTGAAAGAAACAAGCTTTTGATCCTCACTGAGCATGGACCAGTGCTCTGTGAAGCTTGCAAGCTTGTCTGTTTCACCAAAAGCAGATGGTCCAATAAAAGATATTACCTCACCCACTTCATTTCACCCTTTTTTGAATTGGAGTGTCATATTTTTGCTATTAGTGTCACTCCTTGGCTGAGTAATGGCACGTGTTTGGAGTCATGGATAGCAATTCCCAGTTGAGGAGAAATCAGTGACGCAGAATCTCAGTATATTTCAAGTGTAACTTGCTTTTTGACACATATATACCATTTCCGGATTAGAGGCAGTCACAAAGAAAACATAGGCCATCCCCACTTTTAGAAAGTTCAACCTGCACACCAGCACCCAGTTCCCAGGAAGCTGTGCTGTCTTCAAAATGACTTCACAGATAATAAAGCAGAGAATAGACTCGCTGCTGTCAGAGAGAATGATGTATTCTTTGCAAAGGAATACTTACACCATGCCATTGACAATACAGCATTTCTTTAAAGACTAAAATCTTACCTATATGCTAAATAAAAGGAGTCCATGAGACTGTATGACAGTGCCACTTGGTGATTCTTGTCATAATAATATATTACAACATTTTTCTTTCCCTTTTTCCAGCTGGCAGTAATAAGAATATGTCATAGCCACCTACACGTAGTCCTGCTGGTATCATGAGCAAATGCCTGTCATGGGCTATGCCACAGGAGAAAACTCTAGTGTGTGTTCACACACATGCTGACACATGCCCCTTGACATAAGCATTTACAAGACTGAGTAATTTTTCAAACAGTCCTCAGAAATGCTTAAGATAACTAAGATGCTCAGTGGTTCTCCTCTTAAATATTATTGTTTCATACATAATCTCTTCAGGAAATTCAATAGATCACTTAAGCAACATCTGAGCCACGCACTTGACTGATACGTTTTGCATGGATCCTTAACAGCAACAACATACAGTTCTGTTCCATGCCTAGCTCTCCAGCAAAAAGGATTTTAAATGGTAACAGGTGTTTATTGTAATGGAAATTGCTGATAGGCATTGTTGCTCAACATGTAAATTAATTTCACTCTTTATGGTGCCAGATGGCAAATTCTTGAAGTAGAAGCATGGGCAAAATGAATAAGCCTCCTCACTGCAGAACATGTTGTCTTAGCTGTAGATTCACTAGTTTCTATATCCAGCTATCCCACAATCTAATACAATACCCCTCTGACAGCAAGATTAACTGGTGTAATCTCTGACCAAGAAAAATACGCTATATATCATCAGGTAAAAGTGGCAAGGTCATACAAATGAACTTCATGAAAGATTAAAAGAAACATCAAGAAACAACATTTTTTTTATGCCCCCACTCTGGGACAGTTACAGCGTCCATTCAGTGTGCTGTTATTATTTTTCTTGATGCCTTATCTCATCTAAATGGTTAGGGTTGCAGAAAATGTAGTTTAATTACAATGCCCAGCCATTAGAAAATCCAGATTTTAAAATATAAATAAATAAATAAATAAAATTCTCCTCCAAATATCTTAATAGGAAAGTCCTTGGTGTTGAATTTTATCTGATTAAAATGGTTTATGGAAAGCAAACAAGCAGAAGTACTGAGACACTTCTTCAATCTACCAGTGGATTCCTCATCTTAACCAGAAGTTTCCTATGCTATGCCAAATTAATGGTCAAAGGATGAAGTTCACTCAGGTGCACTCAATTGCCCATTTAAACATTTTGATGGGAGCATAAGAGGTGTAGTTCCTTAAGGAAACATGGTCCAAATGAGGTTTAAAGGATTATTCTTTAATAACCAGAAGCCACAGATTCAATCCGTGCATGACCCAGGGATTCCACATTACAAGTAGTAAAACATATACAGGTTTGAACAGGGCTGACCTGTGAAGTTTGGAATGAGGAAGATTATATTACCCATGTATTGTGTTGCTCTGTTCCTCTGCAGTAATGGCTGGGCCGCCTACAACTTCAGTAAACAGAACAGTATCTCTTGGTACAGGCAGAAGTAGCTCATGCATTAAAGATCGAAAAGTCCTGAATTTAATCCCCATTAGCAATTTCACATCTGGTGCCATGGCATGGTGCTCACTGGGAACAGGGTAAGGCAAGGAGATATATATTATACTTGTACTGGTTCTTCTCATGCAAAAAAATCTCATAGAGAATCAGCAGTAGGTGTTCTAGCACAGTGGTTCCCAACTTGCTCACTAGTGCAGACCCCCAGTCATGCCCCCAACCCATTTGTGGACCACCATCAAAGCCAATTCTAGCCACTATGTACACTTCATTAAATGAAAAAGAAAACCACAACATAGATTTATGCACAGCAATTAATAACATTATTGGAAGATATTTAATTTAAAAATAATAATTGATTGTAACTTTGCAATTTATTTAAAATTTAATTTCTATGATAATGTTTTTTACCTTTTTTTTTTCACGGAGTCCATGCAATACCCTCGTGGACCTCCACGGGTCCAGGGACCCCCGGTTGGGAACCACTGTTCTAGCACATAGATTTTTTCCTAGCCCATAAACTCATGGCAAGGATGACTAACAAGCATGCCAAATATGGCCAGACTGTGCACAAATGCCTAAGAGCGTGCCTGCTTTTGCTAGTCCTCTGGATGCCATAAAGCATTTTCTCCACAGGGCCAACTTGTCATTCCTTCAGCCTCTGGGAGCATTAGTAGAGACTGTGACTGTTCCTGGCCTTGGAACAGAGGATGGAAAGATTTCAGGAAGATCCTTGAACCCTCCCAGTTTTCTGCAACAACACAAGAGTCAAACTCTGGTCCTTAATATCAGAGGTGATGGCAATGTGAACACGTGACACACTAAAAATTAAACTGATGCCCCCAGCTCATATCATACAACAAAATTCTCTCTTCTGCTATACTGGGAGAAAGACACCAATTTGTAATCAGGAGATATGAGAATAACATACCCATCATTTTTATGGTTGCACAGAAGTGGGCGTCTTACTCAATGTTCTGTCCCCATTAGACTTACCAAACGTTATTTCAAATAACTTTTTCATGTAACAAAACTGACGATTTAGGAGAATGATGGGCAAAAAACAAAACAAAAAAAAAAACAAGAAACCCTTGTATACTCAAAACAGAACTATTAATTTGCCCCAATATATTTCCTTTTATCCTTTTACAGTGCATTTATATTTTATGGTTTAAAGTGTGATTCTCATGCCTTCCTAGTTGGTGTTTTTTTTTAAATCATCATTTATGATGCATATATACAAATGTGATGCATTGTATTGATCCTGGAAAAAATTATATTTACTGAGGGGAATAACAGGAAAAAACAGAAGTGAAGGCTTATGCAATGCAGAAGAATTTGTGTGAAGAGAGACATAGTGATATTACAATAATAACTGATAGTAATTTGGGTTTGTGAATGTATTTGGATGTAATTTCTGGAGCCACTTCATTCAATTCAGTTTTACATCTACCAGTTTTGTTCAGATTTTATTGGTTCACAATAGGACTATCGATTAATCGCAGTTAACTCATGCAATTACCTCAAAAATTGATTGTGATTAATCACAGTTTTAATTGTACTGTTAAACAAAAGAATGCCAATTTATTTATTAACTATTTGGAAGGTTTTCTACATTTTCAATGTTTTGATTTCAGTTGCAACACAGAATACAAAGTGTACAGTGTTTACTTCATATTATTTTGATTAAACATTTGCACTGTAAAAGGATAAAAATAATATTATTCAATTCAACCTCATACAAGTAGTGTAGTGAAATGTAGCATTAAGGTGCAACTTACAAATGTAGAGTTTTTGTTACATAGCTAAACTCAAAAACAAAACAGTGTAAAACTTTGGCTCCCATAAGTCCACTCAGTCCAATTTTTTTTAGCCAATCACGAAAACAAACAAGTTTGTTTACATTTACAAGTAAACACTGCCTGATTCTTATTTACAGAGGCTGTTTCTACACATGCCACTTTCCTCCGAAAGTGACTTGCTAATGAACAGCCCAAAATATGCTAATGAGGCAGGGATGCAAATTCCCGGCGCCTCATTAGCATAAGGTCACGTGGTTTGGAGTCCGTGCCATGTAGAAGCAGAGGCCCCCGGGGGGGCTTCCGGAAGGAAGTCCTCCTTCCGGAGGCCCCTTCTTCCTGGAGGCCCCTTCATTCCCTTCATTTTGGGAAGAAGGGGCCTCCGGAAGGAGGACTTCCTTCCGGAAGACCCCCCGGGGCCTCACTTCTACATGGCGTTTTGGAGTCCAGAAGAACATCTTCCAGACTCCAAACCACATGACCTTATGCTAATGAAGTGTCAGGAATTTGCATCCATGCCTCATTAGCATATTTCGGGCTCTTCATTAGCATGCCACTTTCGGAGGAAAGTGGCATGTGTAGAAACTGCCAGAGTAACCTAAAAGCAAGAACAGGTGTTTGCAAGGTACTTTGGTGGCCAGCATTACAAGGTATTTACATGCCATATATGCTCAAAATTTGTATGCCCAGTACTCTTTTTGTGCTGGTACTTAGGGAAGAGTTGTATGTCGTACGCTCTGTATTTTCCCCACATTCTGCCAGACATTTCATGTTATAGTAGTCTTGGATGATGACCCAGCACACATTGTTCATTTGAAGAATACTTTCACCGCAGATCTGAAAAAACACAAAGAAGGTACCAATATGTGATGTCTAAAGAAATGGACAGCTCCTGACCCAAGGTTTAAGAATCTGAAGTGCCTTCCGAAATCTGAGAGGGATGAGGTGAGGAACATGCTTTCAGAAGTCTTAAAAGAGCAACGCTCCAATGCAGAAACTGCAAAACCTGAACCACCAAAAGAGAAAAGCAGCCTTCTGCTGGTGGCATCTGACTCCAGTGATGAAACTGAGCATATGTTGGTCTGCTCTGTTTGGTTCGCTATAAAGCAAAACCCATCATCAGCATGGATGCATGACCCTGGAATGGTGGTTGAAACATGAAGGGATACATGAATAATGAGCGCATCAGGTATGTAAATATCTTGTGATGCTGGAAACAAGACTGCCATGTGAATGACTGTCCTCACTTCCTGATGACATCGTAGACAAGAAGCAAACACCATTAGCGCCCTCAAATAGTGACCAAACTTCTTTGCTTAAGAAACTGGATGAACAGGAAGACCTGAGTGAATTATAGACTCTAAAGTGTGCTGTTGTTTTATTTTTGTACACAATACTACATTTGTAAGCTCAGCTTTCACGACAAAAAAGTTGCACTACAATACAGTAAACCCTCAATTTAATGGACTAATGGGGGAAGGGGTGTCCGTTAATGCCAGAAGTGCTTTATATCCAAATGGTTATGCTGTATGATGATGCACTGACCTCTCCAGCCCATCACTCACTCCTGTCCTCTGCCCCTCTCCCCCGCCTGCCCCATTCTTCCCCTCACACCTCCATCTCCCTCTCCCAATTACCAGGAGGAGGAGCTGAATGCCAGCCTGGCTCCTTCCCCCTCCATCAGCTCTCAGCACTGAGGCTCCTCCAGCCCCTGGCTCTGAGCTGCTTGCACAAAAGTAGAGCGTGGCTGCCCACAGCCCAACAGCGGGCAGCTGCCTCCAACACCACGGCTGCTGCTCAGTGCCATTGCAGACAGTGGCGGCTGGGCACCGACATGCTCCACGCACACGGGACTGGGGGAGGGGAACTCCTGTGCCCACCACAGCACCCCCCCGGCTCCTCTGGCCCCAGTGGCCCCAGTCACTGTGGTGGTCCCTCCAGTCCCAGTGGCCCCAGCCCCTCTGGCAATTTCTCCAGCCCCAGCAATGACTCTGGTGAGTCTACAGCATTTATTTACGGGGGGGAGAGGGGGATGGCAGACAGCGTCCGTTATTTCCAAAGTTCGTTATATCGGGGTCCATTAGATCGAGGGTTTACTGTACTTCTATGACAGGAATTGAAAAATGCTATTTATTTGTTTACAATATAAAAAAAAATAAATAGAAAATGAGCACTGGATGCATTGTCTTCTGAGCTGCAATTGAAATCAATATATTTGAAAATGTAGAAAACACCCAAATAAATATAAATAACTCATATTCTATTATTAACAGTGTAGTTAATCATGATTAATCTTTAATTGCCTGACAGCCCTAGTTCACAGATGAAGTTACAAGTAGCACCAGAATATAACAACCTACAATATGCAACACAGTCACTGTATTGTTAAACAGAAACAGAACAGAATCTTACATTTTCATAGTTAATCAACTATATGGAAACAGACTAAAAGCAAGGAATGTTTCTAACTGCTATTAAATGTATAGAAGGTACCTAGGTTTTGATCTTCTTCCTTTTCATTTTCAGGATGTACAAAAAAAGGCTCTTTTTTCTCACACACAGGAGCCTATGTTTTAAAATTGCAACACCTTCAGGGGTTTGCTAAGAATTAACATCCATATGTCATCTGGTTCTGGAATAGAGGAGGCTGCCTCTCTCTCATCTGTCGATGGATATGAGTCATGCAAGGAAATAATACCATATGCTGAAAGATGTTATAGGTCTGATAAGCCTGATAGTGAACACCTGAGTGGTGGCCACACTGCGACAGGGAGTGAGACAGCATGTTGCAGTCCAGATCCCACTGACTCAGGGGCAGACCCCTCTGCTACTGTTAGGGCCCAGGATGCAGTAGAGTGGGTGGGCTTTTGCCCCTCCCCAGGCTGCTTGTCTGTAAGCCTGGGTTGATGAACTAATTGCAATTCCCATGAGTACAAACTGGAGCTCTCTGGGCTAACTGCACACTCCCCCCTAACCCAGGAATCAACAGCTGAGACTGACAGAATCAGTGCAGCTCACTTGGAGTATAGGCTCACAATGTTGCCCACTGGATGCCCGGGCTAGTAGCATAAATGCAGCTCAACCTTGAGTGTGCTCAACCTACAAGACACTTGTTCCCTCACATCCTGGAGCTGAAGTCAGGGCTAATAAGAGGTATTGTCGCTAGGCCCTGGCTGGGTCTGGAATTTTTATCCCTCCAAGCCTCCCTAATTCCCCATGAAGAGTGATGCCCCAGCAATTTAATAAGGTGTGGGGCTCCCTAAGGACTCAGAGGGAGAATAGCCCAGCCATTATGTGGTGTAGTGACCCACCCACCCAGAACAGCCGACAGCCTAATGGTTATGGAACTCACAAAACATATTAGAGACTCAGCTTCAAGTCTCTTCTCTGCTCAAGTTGGATGAAGGACTTGAATCTGGGTCTCCTGTACTCCTCTTGGGTGCCCTAACTACTGATTTATTGGCCATTCTGGAGTGGGTCTTCCTCATTTCCTGCTACAGACAATCCATCTGGAACCTGATGAACCTTTCCAATAAAAGTTTAATCAAAGCCAATGACTTTCCCTATAATGTTTTGGTTTCAACAAACTGGCATTTTCTGCCAAAAAAAAATTGAAAATTCCACACCAGCTATCTCAATACCTCCTAAATCTACCCCAAAGTGAGTTGAACGGGGCCATGCAGCAAATCAGTGGCAGAACTAAGATTATGACTCTGGAACTCCTTGTGATAAACATGGAAGTAGTCTGTAATAATTCATGAATGCTGTATGTTGACCTGGTTACTGGGGTGTTTACTTTAGGCCTATACTGGATTAAATTGACAGAGCTGCGGAGAAGCAAACAGGAAGGCGTAATAATGACTGTGGATAAGACACTTCCCAGTAAAGGCTGGAGGGTTATGCATGACAATGGGAGAGCCATTGACCATGACAAAACTGGCTCTATCTCCTTCTGAATGTATCAATCTGCTGTTTGACTAGAAAGGCCAAAAGTCCCAGGAACAGCAAGAACAAAGAACTCTAGCTAGATAAAAAGTGGAAGACAACCTTTTTAAGGGTGGCAGGTATACAAGCTGTATGGGAGCAGGTTAGACAGCAACAGGTACCTGCTGGGGACATCTGAAGATGCTAGACCTGTCAAGGTCACCATCATAGATGGCAATAGGCCAGTAAGTAAAATAGACAAGGATCTAGACTAGTGGATGTTTTCTAATTCTCTCTCTCTCTCTCTCTCTCTCTCTCTCTCTCTCTCTCTCTCGTTATGCCATATTCTACCGGGCAGATTAAACAAAAATTTAGTTTAAGAGAGCTGTCTGTTTATTCAGTTCTAGTCAATGAGCCCCAAAGGGAAGAATTGAGATTCCAACCTAGTCAGACATGCTGTGTAAGCATGGCTGATAGGGGCATTCTGGCCTACAGTACCCCATCTGAGGAGGGAGAAAATCATGTGATTCTGCTCTCTTAGCTGAAGGAACATGGCCAAATGCCCAAGGGAGGTGCACTTAGGGAAATGAAACAGGGTGCTGCTTTCCCCTACAACCACTGAAGTCCTGCTTCCAAACATTTGTCCTCATTCCTCCAGATGATCTTCAGTTCAAGAGGCTATTCCTTCTTCCAATGTATGTATAGTGCTGTATATTCACAATCAACTTGCATTGTATTACATTTGTATTAGCCTCATGCACAGTATCCTCCAACACGTTTCTGATTTTTGTCCTGCAGCTGGTGATTTGGTTGTTTTGTTCAGTGCCAACAGCAATATGCTTGAATAGCACTGTAGAGCTGTTTAATTAACATGTTAGATAAACAAAGAAATATCTCCCTTTTGAAATCCAAACAAAACATTCTTGGAATTAAAAAAAAAAAAAAAAAAAAACAATTACCAGACATCAAACCACTGATAAGCCATTAGAGCAAAACAAGTTTCTACCAATTCATAAAATGAAGGCTCTTCAAAGCAAAGCTAGTGCTGTGCAGCCACATGCAGGGTTTTCCAGTAATTGTCTTTACATTACTTACTTATGCAGAACAATAGAAAGGTGAAACTATATAATAAATTGGCTGCAGTGTATGTCGTTGTCCCATCATTTGGAGATATAGGAAATGCAAGAAAATTTGCCTTCTGCTGAGAGGCACAGATATAGTTAACAGGCCTCGGTCAAGGTTGAAGACTGATGAAAAGTGCTAGCAACATTCTAAACAGATGTAAATCTCGGGTGGTCCTCAGGTGTCAGTATCCCTGTAGAGTAACACTTAAATCAGAAGCATGTGCATGCTGCATGCACAGGCCTCTAGGGTGAAGCTTGCAGAAGAGAGGTGAAGGACAGTCTGGGAATAGAAGCAGATGCTAGGCAGGGGCAGCAGCTGGGCACAGGAACAGCTTTATATCAAGGTGACTTCTCAGCCCTCAACAGGGGCTTAGATGAGGAACTGGCATGCAGCAGATAGCCACAGAGGTGCCAGGCTCCCGAGTCATTTTAAAGCTTTCTAATGAAAATATAGTCTCCCATTAGTTTGCTATCAGACTATGAGAACCAGTAGAGAAAGTAGGAATGGGGAAAAGATTGTATTTCATTTATTTAGGAGGACGCAGTATTTTTAAAAATGAGTTGCTTTAATAATCGTCTCCATCACTTGAGTGCACTTGATAAAAGTGCTGCAATGTACCTCAGCAACATCCTTAATAGCAAAGGCATTAATTCCCTGTCACCCCTTCAAATGAAAGCTCCATGTGCTGCATGATTCCTGAACCAGAAGATTCAGCTTCGTTCTACACTGCCTTGGAAATCAAAACTTCATCAAAATTGTTTTAAAAATAAGAATGTTTATTTACACACTGGGAAATGCATATAACGTGTAAGGAAAGATGAGGAAGAGTGGTCTGGTAACATACTGATGGGCAGATTGGAGTCCAGAGACAGTTTTTGTTACAAGCAGAACTGTATAAAGAAATGAGAGACACTTCCTACAGCTGTCCATAGCTGCAGCCTGTGACTGCCCTGTCACCATGGAATCAGTTGTGAACAACTAAGAGACAGTTACAGCAGACTTCTTCTTGTGCAGAACCACTACTAAAGTGTTTGGCATACAGCAAAACAGGCCAGTGCAAGTACTGTTGAGAATAAGGACGTAAGCACTGAAATGAGTAAGAGGGTGGTCTGTTGCAACCAGAAGAATGTAGACACTTCTCCAAGCATACGGCCAGCAATCAGAAAAACTAGGCCCAAGAGTACAGCAAGTCAGCCAAGGACCTACCAACCCTAAGGCCAGGCAATCCTGTGAGGATCCTTCCTTTAGTGAGACACAAGAAGGCCTTGTGAAGAGTGCACTGTCCTATGTCTGCAATGTGACTACACAAGAGCAGTAAGTGCTTTGAGAAAACACAAGGCACCACCAAATTAACAGACAAGGCCCAGAGAGAACCTACAGAGACACACATCATCACAACACACAGAGACAATGAACTATACAGGGGTCAACCCCACAGGGAGGGATGAGACTTCCCAGAGAGAGAGTTTGCTAGCTTGGAGACAGGGAGAGAGAGGTGGGTCGCTCCTGTGGAAGAGACCAAACTCTCAAGACTGTGTACCCAGCGATGGGACTTGACAGACTTGCCAGGCCCTTGGAAAGGGTAGGGGGTCCCAACTCCTTGCTCCAGGAAGGTGTGGGGCTTTGGGAAGAAGGGGTAGGTAACACAACACCTAACCCTAGCACTGGCAACACTTACATTTCCTGGCACTGTCGTATCATTATTCCATTACCTGTGACAGTCATCTTGGCATCTCCTGTTCACCAGGAATGCTGGCCTACATACAGCCATTATAGTAGGTTATACTGATGCCCCATGAATCTAATGCTTATGCATAATCGTCTCAGCCCCTTTCCCTATCTGTACATCCACGGATTACAAGGTGCCATGTTTTACATAGTTGAACTCCTTAGTTTCCCTTACATTCATTGGCATTAACGTCATTGAGTTACTATGGTAACTTGCTGCCTTTGCAGTTTCTCAAGATGTTACTATGATAGTGTTACTTGTGACAGTAACCGATATGTTGCAAAGTGTTTTCCAGTCTATTACTGTACAGTGTCCAGATCATCGTCCCCTTAACCCATCTTTTACTGTGATTTTACATTTTACTTGTACAGGATTATCTCTTTGTCAATAGTCACATCAACCTGTTTCAGGCCTGTGATTTCTATGGCCAACCTACATTTCTTGCAGACCTAGAAGTCTTGCATTACAGCCTTTTCTTATTTATATACTCTATAACCTCCACAGACCAGGTGTCCCTCGTAGTTCATGGCAAACACAGGTAGAAGCAACTCTGTGGATTGCTACGCCCCATCCCCCATCTGAAGGAACAGCAGTGCAACAACACCCTCTGCTGGAGGCTTTTCCCCACTGCTCCCATAGCAGCCAGTAACAGTGTGTGGGAGCAGCAGGGGATGTGGACCACCAGGTGAGCACCCTAGTCCCATCCCCCTCCCTCCCTGTCATGGTAAAATCTTTCATCCTGCAAATCCAGGATTGTCAGATGAAAGAGGGTTGAACGTATCTAATACATGCTCATCACTGGTAAACACAGTGTATTTTTTGTGACTTTATAGGGACAATCCCGATATTCAGGGCTTTTTCTTACATACCCACTTATTACCTTCCATCCCATCTCATTTTTTCAAATGTTATCTTATTCCTCAGATTTCAAAAATACTAGTTGAGAAATACCATCCATTGGGAATAAAGTTAAATAGTATACAGCAGAGTTTCAATATTTGTGAACCTACGGAATTCAATTATTTGTGAGTGGCTGGAGTAGCCACTTCCCCGAGGCCCCAGGCAGGAGCACTGGCACCATATTCATGAAATTCAACGTTCATGAGGGTTCCCTCACAAATGTTGAGACCCTACTGTATTTGGGAATAATGGCTACTATGGAGTTTTATACTCTTACACCATATTAATCAATGGTCTGAGGTCCATTTTTCCATATTTTAATAATTTACTACAGGTTGACTCTCTCTCGTCCAGCACCCTCAGGACCTGACCAATGCCAGATGAGAGGATTTTCCAGACGACAGGAGGTCAATATTTTCTGGCATATAACCAACACTTCCACTGCTTGCTGGGATCTTAGAAGACATTTACAGGTAAATTACAGCTAAATAGCACCACAGAACACTGAGAGCCAGGACTGGTGGCTGTAAATAAACTTTATAGGACAACAGGAAACTTGGCCAGACCCATAGTCTGTGTCGCCACTAGCCCCCTCCTTTTGGAAGAGGCATGGTAATGATGCTAATGAGACGCTGCCATGAATATGCAGCTCTTCATTAGCATAATGGTGGCTGCATATGTTTAGAAAGTGCCGCTTTCGAAACACACACTGCCTATGTAGACAGGGGCCTTTCAAAAGGAACCCCCCCAGACTTCAAAAGCCCTACCTTCCTATTTGGTTTTAGGAAGAAGGGGCTTTTAAGTCCAGGAGTCCTATCAAAAGGTCCTTTCAAAAAGCCCCAATCTACATGCGGGGCGTGCGTTCCAAAAGTGGCACTTTCAAAATGTGCTCAGGTGCCATTATGCTAAAGAGATGCTGCATATTCATGACAGTGCCTCACTAGCTTCTGCTGAAATCCCTCATTACCATGCCCCTTCTGAAAGGAGGGGCCTAGTGCAGACGCAGTCATAATAAGTGGATGTCCAGCTAACTCAAATCATGCCAGATAATGGAGTTTTCAGGCTGAAAGAGTTCTCGATTAGTGAGGTTCATCCTGTATTAGTGATATTTCTGAATATGCATTTCTATCCTTAATGTGAGTCTAACTAACATTACTTTGGCTACGTCTACACGTGCACGCTACATCGAAATAGCTTATTTCGATGTAGCGACATTGAAATAAGCTATTTCGATGAATAACGTCTACACGTCCTCCAGGGCTGGCAACATTGACGTTCAACTTCGACGTTGGGCAGCACCACATCGAAATAGGTGCTGAGAGGGAACGTCTACACACCAAAGTAGCACACATCGAAATAAGGGTTCCAGGAACAGCTGCAGACAGGGCCACAGGGCGGACTCAACAGCAAGCCGCTCCCTTAAAGGGCCCCTCCCAGACACAGTTGCACTAAACAACACAAGATCCACAGAGCCAACAACTGGTTGCAGACCCTGTGCATGCAGCATGGATCCCCAGCTGCAGCAGCAGCAGCCAGAAGCCCTGGGCTAAGGGCTGCTGCCCACGGTGACCATAGAGCCCCGCAGGCGCTGGAGAGAGAGCGTCTCTCAACCCCTCAGCTGATGGCCGCCATGGCAGACCCCACTATTTCGATGTTGCGGGACGTGGATTGGCTACACGTGCCCTATTTCGACGTTCAACGTCGAAGTAGGGCGCTATTCCCATCCCCTCATGGGGTTAGCGACTTCGAAATCTTGCCGCCTAACGTTGATTTCAACTTCGAAATAGCGCCCAACACCTGTAGCCGTGACGGGTGCTATTTCGAAGTTGGCGCCGCTACTTCGAAATATCGTGCACGTGTAGACGCGGCCTTTGTAGTTTATTATTGCAGTGTTTGATATATTTAATGGTAATATTTTTTATTTAATATTAATAATACATTCCAACATAAATTGTAATAAAACCCAAAAGGACAGTCAGAATTTTAATGGGATCCTGAAGGAGACACAAACATTTCTTTTCATAAGCTACAATTTGTCTGTAAATCTATATTTTATTCAATATTTTAAATTGGTAGCTTTATTTAGTGCCCTTTTC
Source organism: Carettochelys insculpta (assembly GCF_033958435.1). Classification (NCBI taxonomy): domain Eukaryota; kingdom Metazoa; phylum Chordata; order Testudines; family Carettochelyidae; genus Carettochelys; species Carettochelys insculpta. The sequence goes on along the minus strand of NC_134137.1, from coordinate 111,485,344 downwards.
TGGAAATAATTGCAACACTGAAGATAAATGTTTTTGCCCCCAAAAAAAAAGAGAGAAATAAATTATTTGTGTTACTTAAATGATTAAAAATAAGCTGTGATAATTTGTATCTAATGCTCATAGCTCTAATCAATAAATTAGCCTGTCTGATCTGGTTGAAAGTCACTGTAAGAAACAAACCAGAATACTAAAGTTTGCCACCACTCACATTCATGCAAGTCTTTGGAAATAAATTGGACTGAGCAAGTGTGTATATAATCAGAATTTGGCCCATTGATTTTTAGTGCAAATTGTGTTAGTGTACGTAAAAGAAAACAGGCAGCCAGAATTCTTACCACTTTAACACAGGTAATGAATTTTGAGAAATGCTGCTGAGTTCATTCAATCTGACAGTAGCTCGGTCTTTCTTGCTATCTATCAGTCTGACACTGCATGTATTGCATATAATGTGTGTTGCATTATAGAGCAAAAATGTTTATTTTAAATACATGAAGTCCTGCATTTATCTTTATTACAGTCCAAACAAACTCTATCATTTCTCTCTACACTCAAGCCTCTATTATTTATTAGAGACAATTTGATTATTTTGGAATGAGATATGTAGTACATGCCCTCATTTTGCAAAAATTGCTGATGCAGATTGAGTTTCCCAGAAAAAATAGTTAATTTCAGTACTTATTGAGATCATAACTTAATTTATGTATTTATCATAATAAAGCTCTTTATTGTTACAGGAGGCTGATGAATTTTCCTCAGGCAATGTGCGCTTTGAGAGCACCTGTTACAAGAAAATTGCAAAATATGACATCTCCATACAGTTTATATCCTTCCTTTCTCTATTTCATTTCCTGGGTCAGAGCTTCACTGGGATCTGACTGAGTAAATTCAGAAGGAAAGTTCTATTAAATTTTCAAATTATCTAGTTATACTGCTGATTTCATATCAAGATATACATAAAAGAGGAAGAGGTGGCCTAGTTTTATCTGTGTAAAGTTTTACATAGGACAGTTTGCAATGGTGCTGTGTTTAAGCATTTCCACAGGAGAGAAAAAAACCCACAAATTTACTAATTGAGGTCATTCATTTCTTAGGTCATAGCAAGGTATAGTTGAGACAACTATAATTTGATATGAACTAAGAACTGAATGACCTCAATTTGTAAATTTGTGGCTTTTTTCTCTCCTGTGGAAATATAATCCACACAGTTTTAGAGTAAGCATAAAAATTGGGAGACTTTTTTGACATGTCTAAATAATCCTCCATAGCTCGGATAATTTATCTTGCACCCCTGAGGCTGAAAGAGATTGCTACCTTCAGTAGTTTCAGTACACTAAGCTGTTACTGTATAAATCAGGCTGATAGATGGGTAAACCACAGTGAAGACTGGCCCATGCTCCAAGTGTTCTCCTTTAGCCAGCTCTCAATATCTGAAGCTTGCCTTAAAGTCCCACATCTTGGAGTCCTAGGATTACATGAGAATTTTAGCTTTCATTTAAAAATAAAAATTAGTATCTAGAGCTCATGATGAGTTTGAAAAATACAAATGGTAAGGGCTCAACAACAAGAAAGGAGAATATAGTAAAATCTCAGTAATTTGACATAATTGGGACTGACTGATGGTTGAATAATCAAATATGTTGCATAACTGGGAAGGGACATGGAGGAATTGCCAGGGCCCTTAGAAACATGGAGAGATACATATCTCATAGAACAGAAAGGGACCTCAAGAGGTTATTGAGTCCATTCCCCTGCACTCACAGGACAACCTATCTCTCTCACCATCATCATCAACAACAACCATGGGCTCAGCGCCTGTTGGTATCTGATGCGTCCCTTACTATGTCCTTCCATTTTTCCCTGTCCAGTGCAGAGCGGCTTAGTTTCTTGGATTAGCTCTGCACCAATCTAATATATCATCTACCCATTCTCTGTGGGGTCTGCCTCTCCTATTCAAACCAGCCAGTATGCCGAATACCAAGTCTTTGACTTTTCATTCATTGTTCTTTGTGCAAATATGCCTGAATAGCTGTAGCTTCCATTGTATAACCTGCTGCAGTAGGTTCTCTTTCAGCTATATCTTCCCATGTAATTCCTTGTTGGCGACCTTCTGCATCCATCCTGTTCTCAGGATCTTTCCATAACAACTCCTCACAAATGCCAATCTCCTTCTCTTCAGATCTTTCATTATCACTTATGTCTCACACCTTTCATACATTTTCAAGACACTCAGCTTCATTCCTAAATGAATCACTTTGCTTTTCCAGATCTTATTCATTGCCTTCAAACTTGCTCTTGCGTTTGCGTTTGCTATTCTAGACGTTATTTCTTTCTTACAGTCTAGATCATGAGTCCTGTTGCTCCCCAAATATGTGGACTTCTCTTTGTTCTCAGTTTGATCCCATCTACACTGATCTTCTTCCTCTTTCCTTACCTCAAAATACCATTGATTTCATTTTATTGATGTCCATAATCAGTCTGTACCACTTCCCTTCCTCGTTTAGCACCTGCACCATTCTCACTAGCTTCTCTTCATCTTCCTCGATGATAACTATATCATTCACAAACCTCAAGTTGTTATTTCTCATCCCACGTATGAATATCCCTTCTACCTTTTCCTTGTTCTTGTCCATCACTCTCTGTAGGTGCCTGATGAAGATACTTGGCAATATCGGATCTCCTTGTCTCATGCCTCTGATTGTTCTAAACCAACTTTCCAACTCTCTGCACGTTCTCACTGCTGCCTCCACACTGTCATTGACGTCCTTCAACAACCGTATCAGTCTGCTATCCCCGCTGTACGACTCCAACACTGCCCAAGTCACTTTCTGATCTATGCTGTCAAGTGCCTCCTGAAAATCAATGAAGCAATTGTAGATGGGCTTGTTCTTTTGTTGAGCTTTCTCTGCTATCAATCTTAGTGCCAGTAGCTGCTGTATGGTACTTCTGTCTTTCCTGAATCCCCACCAATTATCCGCTAGATGTTCTTCTACCTGAGATCTCAGTCTCTCTGCTAGTATCATCAGCAGCACCTTGCCTAGATGAATCCTTAGGGCAATCATTCTGTAGTTCTTGCACTCCAAGGCACTTCCTTTCTTGTACATTGTCACCAGCATAGATCTTGTCCCTCTGGGGCCAGCAGATGGCTCCACACCCCAGATTGGTGGCAGCTGCCCGCCCAGCTCGCAGCCTGCCCAGCTCGCAGCCCACCCCAGGCAGCCAGCAGGTGGCTGGGGACCCAGTCCAGGGGCAGTTGGAAGACCCCTCCCCCAACCCTGGCAACCAAGCACTCACTGCGCAGAAGGGGAGAAGGGTAGTTCAAATTGGTGGAAGTGATAGCTCGCTCTCCCTGACAGGTTTTTTTCAAACCTAACCTGCTTGAGAGACCCTTGAAAAGCCCCCTCAAGGGTTGAACTCACAACCCTTGATTTATAAGGCCAATACTTTGTGCTATCCCTCCCCACTTCTGCAGGGCAAGTGGCTGGCTGCTGGGGTGTTGGAGGAATTCGTATTACCCCAGGGCTGGGTCCCCAGCCAGATACTGGCTGCCTGGGGGGGGCTGCCAGCTGGGTGGGTAGCTGCCACCAGCCTCAGGCACGGAGACATCTGCTGGAACTATCTGCTGGCCCCAGGACACAGAGCCATCTGCTGGCCCTGGCGTGTGAAGCCATTGTTCAGCCCTGTGGCAACCGCTGGCATCCCTGGGGCCAGCTCCCTGGGGCAGGCTCACTAGGTGGGCAGCCACCACCGGGGGGGTGAGGGGGAGCCGTTGCCAGCGCCGAGGTGTGGAGCCATCACTGGCTGCTGAGTGAAGAACTCCAGTGGGGGGCATGGAGCCCCAGCCGACCTGAGGAGCCAGCTACCTGTCTGGGGTGGGCTGCTGAACGCATGCGGATGGATGAAATATATCCAGCCCCCATTATCCAACATTCCTTCCATCCCGCACTGCCTGAGGCATGGAGCCTGGTAAAACGGAGTGCTGGATAACCAGTGGTCAGATAATGAGGGTTTTACTGTAACTGGAAACTAACATTTACCATTTTTAAATCTCATGGCTTTTGAGGCCTGATTCAGGATTTTTGAAGGCTAATAGTATTAAAACTGGTATTCTTGTATAAAAATGTATATATCTGAATTTTATTGAAGTGGTCAGATCTTTCGGTTTCTAAAAAGATCAGCCTTGTCATAAGATACGCTACAAAGGCATGTCCAGTATTTGAGAGACAGAAGTATCCATAGTAAATCCGAAGAAGATTCTGGGTCACTGTCTCTCATCCTAGCCCACCTTTCCACCCATTTGTAGCACTCCAACTGCACAAAAGAGTCAGTGGCACAGGGACAACGTAGCAGCTGTAGCGTCATCCTCTGGCCTGACAGCATGTCCAGGAAGAAGAAGGCATGCCAGTCCCCCGAACCCCTGGCCATTACCTAGTAGAACCAAATGACATTCAGAATTCCACCTCACAAGAAAACCTGAAACACCAACATTTTTTTTTAATCTCGGATTGAAATGAAAAGCTGAAATCTGGAAATTTTTTAAAGGGAAGTTCTGAAAAAAGTCAATTCAGAAATGTTTTGTTTCAATGTTTTGATCAAAGTATAAGTTTTGACATTATCAAAATACAAAAGTTTAGTTTAGTTTATTGAATTAATCCAAAACATTTTGTTTTGTATATTTCCACAGTGGTGTAATGGCTCTTGGAAGTTGTCATTTGAGAACTTGATGCCCCATTTTTTTTCTCCCTATGGGAGCTCTCCTAATGCAGCCTGAGTCACATATCTGCCATGACATACCACACAGCTTTAATTGACGGAAACCTGTATGTCATTTGGGAAGATGTCATCCACAAGGGAATCAGTCCCACATGAGAAAAATTAAGTCTAAATGACAGCTCGCATCAGGCAATGCACAAGCGGGGAAATGCAGTTTCATGTTTTGCTAAATTTGAAATGACGTGTTTTGTGTCAGTTCAAAAATATTTCAATTCAGACCAAATTAATTCGAAATGAAAAATTTCATTTCATTTCCCTTTGGAATAATTTTCAACAAAAATCAAAATTTTCACGTGGAAAAGTCATGCCAACAAAAACTTCCTAACAAGCACTTTTATCAGTCTATATAAAATTTAGAGAAGTCCTTAGGCCTCTCTAAGTTACCCATTCCAACAAGCCACCTTTATATACAGCCAATATTATTATTCTCTCCCTGGTACAATTCAAAAGGGCTAGTTTTATGAATCTGGCTACTTAACTGGCTGTAATCACTGTATCAAAACACTTACGTTGATCTTTCTCTAGTCCCTGCTAATAATGGGCCCATGAGGAATATAATGGAATGTTATCAACAGTTTCACCTAATAAACCAAAAAAAACGTACTTTCAAGATGAACTATATACCTGTCCCAGCCTTACTTCATTGGGGCTACGTCTACACTAGCACACTATGTTGAAGTAGCCTATTTCGAAGTAAGAACATTGAAGTAGGCTACTTTGACGCGTATCGTCTACACGTCCTCCAGGGCTGGTGCCATCAACTTTCAACATCGAAGGAGTGATGTGAAACATTGAAAGGAGCCGCCCCAGAAGGAAATGTGGAGCGTCCACACACACAAGAGCTCGCCGTTGAAATATGGGGCCAGCAAAGCCCCAAGCCGCTCCCTTAAAGGGCCCCTCCCAGACACACTTGCCCTGCACAGCATGAGATCCACAGAGCCAACAACTGGTTGCAGACCCTGCGCATGCAGCATGGACCTCCAACTGCAGCAGCAGCAGCCAGAAGCCCTGGGCTAAGGACTGCTGCACACGGTGACCACAGAGCCCCGCAGGGGCTGGACAGAGCATCTCTCAACCCCTCAGCTGATGGCCGCCATGGAGGACCCCGCTATTTCGAAGTAGCAGGATGCGGATCGTCTACACATGCCCTACTTCGACATTGAACGTCGAAGTAGGGCGCTATTCCCATCTTCGGATGGGAATAGCGATTTCAACGTCTCACTGCCTAATGTCGATTTCAACATCGAAATAGAACATAGTGCATGTAGACGCAACGCGTGCTATTTTGACGTTGTGCCAGCTACTTTGAAATAGCCGGCTAGTGTAGACACACCTTGGATGTTATAACAGAGATATTTCTATTTGTGTTACTTCTCCATGGGTCAAAATTACCCTGAGAATTTAAGAATTTAATATCCTTTAAGGCCATGAAATCTCTTGCCCAGTGTTTTCTCGGCAGCAAACATTCTTGCGCATTAATAAAACAATGGGAGGATTTTCCAAGTTTATTTTTAAAAGAAGAAGGTAAGGGTGTAATAGATGCCTCAGTGATTGGACATGAGCAATTTCAGTCTAATGCTCGGAGATGGAGCAGTTTTGATTTGAAGGATGGGAGCAGATTAGGCCTAAACCCAAGGAAAACATATCTAAAGTCTGTGCATATTACACGATTGGCCTTTAACATGTATTCCACCTATTTTCAGAAATGAGGGATCATGAGTCTGTTAGGCCAAGCAACATAGTGCTATATTTACTACTTAAAGATCAGAGCTAAGATTAGAAAAGCTGAACCTGCGCTAGATCGTTTCAGGTCACTGTTGACACTTTGCAATGTGCTTTTTCAGTAAGGCCATTTCTACACAGGCAAGATCTTCCAGAAGAATGGTGCCTTCTTCCAGAGGATCTGAGGAGCATCTACACATGCAAGACACTCTTTCAGATTTCTTCCAGAAGAAGGTGCCCCCTCTTCCGGATTCTGTATTCCATTTCAAAATCAGGAAGAGGACCTTCTTCTGGAAGAATCCTCCAGAAGAAGGCATGTGTAGACGTTCCCGGACAGCTTCTTCTGAAAGAAGCAGTCCTCCATGGCGGCAGCCTGCTGGAGAGCAGGGCCACTCTAAACACCCAGAGCGAGCCTCTATGGTCTCCAGGTCCTTGCAGCCTTTAAAGCTGCAAGGACCTGGAGACCCTGTGGCAGGAAGCTGAGAGTGCGAGACAGGCAGCACGTGCAGGCCTCCTTACCACACTCCCCCGAGGCCCCTCACTGCCCAGTGAGTCCTGACCCACAGGGATGGCCAGCAGACCAGAACCCCACACTGCCCAGGGGAGACCCACGAACCCAGAAGAGAGCTGCCAAGACCCCGACCGGGCTCCAAAACAGAGGGCCCCCTGCTGGACTGAGCCAGAGCTCCAGGACCTCCTGGGGTTCTGGTGCAATGAGGAGGTCCTCCGGGACACCAGAAGGCACTGGAAGAACGCCCAGAACCTGGGTCCCCATGGCCACCCCTCCTGGACACTGGAGCAAGTCAGGTGCAAGGTGAAGGAGCTGCAGCAAGGGTACACGTGGGCCCGGGATAGCACCCACAGATCCGGCTGTGCCCCTGCCAGCTGCCCCTTCTACCAGGAGCTTCGGTACCTCCTGGCTGCGGATGATGCCTCCCCACCCCGTGCCACCATGGAGAAAGCTGCAACCGAGCCCCCTGCCGCACCAGAGGAGGAGGACAAGGGACCTGCCACTGTGGACATCCCATCTGATGGGGAGTCCACAGATGGGTCCCTCATCATCGCAGTGCCCTCCACCGCCAGCAGCCAGGCCCCCTCCAGTTGGGCATAACCCAACATATATAAGGCCACCTCGGATAAGTGCGCACAGTCGAAAAGCCCAGTGGGGGGAGGGGGGACACCTGGGCCCCAGCCCCACCCCTGGACCCTGAAGCCCTAAAGACCGTCCACAGTCAGGGCCCAGGGCACATCCATGTCTGCGAGCAGTACCCGGCTCTCTCTCCCATGGAGTTGCCCCCTAGCATGCTGAGGCCCCCCCAGGCATCATAGCTGAATCCATAACCCCCCACAGCCAAGCTCTCCCCAGCCCACAAGCCCATTGCCAGGGTGGGCCACCATGGATAGCGCCCCACCGTCATGCCCCAGTGGCCACCACCGCGCGTGCACACAAGCCCACATGGCAGCCTCCCCTGGCACCTGCCTTTCCAGTGGGTCCACGGAGGGGGTAACCAGCTGGGGAGACTGGGGCCATGCCACCCAGGTCCCAGATGTGGCATTGACTCCCCCTCCTACCCCAACCCTGTCTCTATTCACAGCAGTACCATCCAAGGGCCGTGGTAACTGGACAAGGAGCCCAGGGCCTGCCAGCCCCATCCAGGCCAGAGGACCCAGCAGCCCACCAGCTGGGCAAGCACCACCCCCCCACTGCGCGGGAGCTACGGGTACACCAGACCCAACTCAGCCGCTGTGAGGAGGAGGTTGAGGCCTACACGGCGGCTCTTCGCCACCAGAACACCCTCTCTGAAAGATGTCTGGCCCTCGACGAGGCCAAGCTACAGTGGAGGCTGGACACATGGGGGGAGGTTTTGGGTTTGCTCCACACCATGTTCAGGGCCCTAGCAGGCCAGCCTCCAGCCCCCCAAGCTGCTCCCCCCGCAGTCGCCCCAGATCCCCCTCCGCAGTCTCCCCCGAGGCCCCCCCGCAGTCGTCCCAGAGGCCCCCACTACCACCCCTCCAATCCCCCCACTGCCCCCCCATCTGTCCCCCTCCCTACTGCAGTGGGGCAGGGTCTGGGTCAGGGCTTACCTGGAGGACAACAGCCCCAACGGTGGATGTGCCCACCCCGAACTGCTGCCTGATGGAACAGTAGCTGTCCAGGGTGGCCAATTTCCATATGGCGATGGCCATGCGCTTCTCCAGGGAGAGGGTGAGCCTCATCCAGGTGTCCTGACATCATAGCATGGGGGCAAGCCAGCTGCAGATCTCCAGGAAGGACTCTTTCTTCATCCTTAGGTTCTGCAGCCAGCAGTCATTGTCCCACTCTCCAATGACGACCCTGTCCCACCAGTCTGTGCCGGTGGCGTGGCTCCAGATGTGCTGGAGTGGTTGGAGGGGGCCCAGCGGGGGGGGGGGGGCAGGACCCAAGGGCCTGGGCCCCTGTCACCACAGGAAGCTAAGGAGGGTGGCCAGGAGGATGGCTAGCCTGAGGGTGAGGGCAAGCCTGCTGTCCTGTGGCTGCTGGGGGTCCATGCCTGCTGGTCAGCAGGCGCTGGACAGGGACCTGGTCTGGCTTGCTGTCCACAGATGTGGCTGGTCTCAGCAGCATTTGCAGGGAGGTGCTGTTTGGGTGGGGCCATTTAAGGGACTATGTGGCCGGTGGCCCCAGAAGGGCTCCCTGGCTGTGGAGCCCCTGTGCAACCCCTGTTGTTTCCTGCCCTGTTCTTCCAGAAGAGGGCCATCGCATGTGCAGATGCACTCTTCTGGAAAAAGGGGTGGCTCTTTCAAGGTCCTGTTTGATGTGTAGATGTGCTTTTCTGGAAGAGGATCTTGCAGAAGAGATCTTCTGGAAGATCTTCTTCCAGAAAAAGTGCCACGAGTAGAAATGGCCTAACCGAAGTGTCTTGCTCACTAGATAAAGACAATATTGTTTCTTTAGTTCATTCTTTCTGTGTCAATGAGGAGGGTTTTCAGGTTACATATCTGTGATGAACAATGTAAGCAGTGACAAATGGTGCTAGGATTGGAGCGAAGACATGGAGACACCAAGGAAGTTGAAAGAGAAGTTCAGAGCATAACAACCTGCTTTCCAGACCTTCCCTAAAGAAGATTCTACTGTGTAAATATGGTCACTTGCATTCATTATTTTTCTATTACTTTATAAAAGGCATCAATAAAAGGCAAAAGCAAGAAGAAGTTTCTAGGTTTTGCCAAAAACTCCACAAAGATACCCAGTGTTTGGCTCTATTTACCTATTTGCAGGCCACGATATATATTAAAAAGACATAATTAATCTGTGACCAGATCTGCATAGAGAGACTAAATATTTTAACTTTGCTATTCTCCCGGAAATGGGATGAGAAAACTTGTTTAAATAAATTAAATGTTTAAATCAATCAGATAAATACTAATTGAGACTTGTGATTTACAAGGACTGTCCTTAGCAAAGCTAGGAGCTGGTGAGTAAAAGACTTAGAAAGATTCCACTGCAATATCCCTTCATACCATCTAACAAATCAAGAAAAACCTACTCCCATTTGAGTACCCAGTCTGGTTGTTGAGCTAAAGTGCTAATTCAGCTGATATTCTTCTTCCAGTGAGCTGTATTCAGAGAGTGTAAGGCCAAAAGGGACCACTAGACCATATAGTCTGGCCTCCTGCCAATGCAGGCAATCAACACTAGCCATACGTACACACTAAACCCATCAATGGAATTGAGACCCACGGGAGACTGGACTGCTGTGTGCCACAGGCTGTGAACAGAAGGGAATGAGGTGCACCTGTGCTGAGGCTGACACAATACTAGGAAAATGATTAAATGAGACATACCCAGGTAATTCTGGCAAATGCCCAACACCTAAAAACTGCAGAAGGAAGGAAAAAAACAGGTCTCTGTCTACCCGTCGTGGGGAAATAAGTCCTTCCCAAACCTGAGTATGGTGATCAGTTACACTCTGGTCATGTAAGCAAGAAACAGCCAGGCATGCACCTGAGAGAAAGAGAGAATTTTCACTGCCACCTCAGAGCGCTCTCTCTAGCCATTGCCATCCTTGATGCTTCAGAGGAACTAAAACAATCCTTTCCTGACCCCTGCCAATGGCTAGATGAAATCCCATAGCATGAGTTTTAGGAATATGAGACATACACCAGAAGTGAGCCCCGGGCTGTTGAGCCCTCTCCTCACCATCCTAAGCCACCTCATTATACAATTACAGTCAGACATTTTCATAAAAACAAAAAGAAGTCCTGTCACACCTTATAGACTAACAGATTTATTGGAGCATAAGTTTGCATAGGCAGAGACTCACCTCGTCAGTTGCTTTTGTGGATACAGACTCACATGGCTACCACTCTGACAAATTTTCATAGCTCTCTCTTTCTTAATTACACTGTTTTTCTCCACAACTTTTATTGAAAGGCCATTCCCATAGCTCACTGGTCTGATTTAGTTAGAAATCCTCTTCCAATTTCCAGCCTGTATTTGTTCATGGACAGTTTATATTCATTTGCTCTTATGCCAATATTGTCCTTTTGCTGAAACAGCTGTTTACCCCGACTGTATTTATGGAGAAACAAATAATATCCCCTCTCAACCTTCTTTTTTGCCCAGTTCTTCCAGTCTCCTCTAATAAGATAGGCCCTCCATTCCCCTTATCTTAAAAAAAAACAGGTTTTTTTTTCTCAGAGCAGGAAATCAAGTTACTCAGGTATGGTCTACATTTGGTAAACCCATGTGGCATTGCATCCACTGTACTATTCACCTTTTGGAATATCTTTATTTTTACCTTCATAATTTACTATAGCTGGTCTATAATTGTCAGTTCTTTCCTTTCTTTCTGAAACACAGGTACAAAGTTAACTGTTCCCTAAGCACACAGTTATGCTTCCAAATAGTTAGATTTATTAAAAAGCCTTACCATTGGACTAACAATCTCATGTGATAGTATTTTCAGTTTTCTAGAATGGAAATAATCTGGCATCCCCATTAGAAGTATATTCTTTTAAGTTATTCTTCCTGCTCAGAAGTGGAAATTTCCATTTCTAGAAACATTTCAATCATATTGCCTATACGTACATGCACTGTATAATCATGCATACTGAAAAGTGAAGCAAAGGATGCTTAACCACCTGATTTCCTTATTCTCTTTTCAGATAACCAACAATCATCTTATTCATTTTAATTTCCTTGACAAGAGCTCATTCAGATAATTTAGTCATTCTCTTGATTCCTTTATTTTCTCGTCTCCACAGTATAGCTTTCCTTCCCAACTAATCCCTTTTTGTATTCACTACTGGTTCCCTGCTTGCACCTCATAACCTTTTTTGAAGAGGTTATTTATCCACCTAGGGCTGGAGATTTTCCCAAATGTTTCTTCAACTTTCTTGACCTTTGGTGGGATGAAAGTATCAAGTCACTTTCATATAGCTGATCTGAATAAATTTCAAGCATCCTCCACATTTAAGTCCTTGAGCTCTTCAGTCCAGCCTGACAGGAGGTGTTAGAGATGGAGGGAAATCTGTTTCACAGGGGCTAGTAGTTCAGAGAATGATGGGTAGTTAAGACTTGCTGCACACTAGGCAACATTAAAACCAGTGGAAGCAGATGAATGTTCTCAGGTATGAACTAAATAACAGGTTGGAGGCTCATGAGACCCAGGTACAGGGAACAGAACAACGATGTTTTCAAGCAGTGAAAGAGATAGACAAGCAGCTAGGACAGACCAAGCAAGAGACAGCTGACCTTGAGAATGAAAAGCTGGATCTACTGACTGAATGTAAAGAGTTGGCCAATGAAAGAAAAATATATCTGCCTAGGGAGAGAAACACTGGATACACAAAGGACAATGGGCAGGAACCCCGTGAAGGAGATGAGCTGAACTGAAATCTGGAGGAAGACAACTCCATCCTAAAAAAGATAAAAGTTAGAGCAACTACTTGTTTTGGAGAGGGAATGCTCTGCCTACTACTGAGATGAGTGGGTCCATGCAGGAACAGAGGTGCAGAAGCAGTAGAGAAAGACCTTCCCAATAAACAGATTGTTGAAAGGAAGGCTGCAACAGAAGATGGATTTAGAAAAAGCATGACAGACCTGAGAGGAGCAGCTGACCACACCAAGAAAGAAGCTAGAGACTTAAACCAGAAAAGTGATCCTCACCTGTGGTGGTCCAAGGATTTGAGGTGAGTCTGGAAACCCATGATAAGATGGCGAACACAGAAAGTGAGCACCAGGTGGCTTATATGGACACCAGTCTTCACAGGACAGGATTGCAGGGCAAGCAGTAAAATGGGAGTAAAAATTGGCCTGCCTGAGAGTAGAGAAGGAGATGGGGGAACAGCAATGCTTCCTGCTGCAAAAGGAGCAGATTAAGCTCAAGAACCTGATCAAGGTCTAGTTAGGATCAAAGTCCAACTTGACTAAGGAGAGAGCTGAAATTATGTGATCTGAAACCATTGCAGAAGGAAGATCACTTGGACAAGCAAATACATCTGTCTGCTGAAGCAGAAAGGGGCCAGACTGTTGCCCTAAAATACCAGAATCTTGAGGTGATGGCAGATCAAGGCTAGAAACTGACCACTGCTATAAGGAAGAGCAGTTTCCAGAGACAAAAAGGAAGCTAAAAAGGAGCTTATCTTGCTGAATGTCATCCATACAATAGTGTAGGTTCAGAAAGGACAAAAGCAGATGTTGCTAAGCCAGTTATTGAAAACAGTGGGTAAACAGTACTGTCTCTAGTCTCCAGAAACCTTGGAAGGGATCTGAAGCTGGGTAGAGATATACATGGTGGTAGTGTTCACACAAAGCTTGAACAAAGAGATAAGGACTATTAAGCTAGTTAGTTTCACCTTAATTGTGCATACTAATGTATTATGTGATTAACAATATGTGAGTTATACTGTGAAATGGCTGATCGTTTCATTTAGCAGAAGTAAGCAATATATGCTCCACCTACAATTAATAGAGTATGTGGCTTTTCATACCAAAACACAATTAAATGTCAGCTAGTGACAATGGGATGTATTTTATAACCCTTGTACTCTCTACATAATACTGTTATGCGCATACATGGAACTTTGTTAGCATGACTTATGGGGATAGAATGTAGCCCTCAACATTTGACATGCACTTGTTCTTCCATACAGTCACAGACCCCTCCAACAGATCACGTAAATGTGATTATCCTCAGAAGGCTGGAAAAATACCAAATCACCAGATTTCCAATATTCTAATCAAAGAATTTTCAGTATCTGGAAATAAGTACACAAGAAGTTTGCTGCCAGATTAAAGTTCAAAAAGAAATCTATTCAGTGATGTCACCAAACAGTCAACACTCTGCCTTGCTTAATTTAATTTGTCCAATTTCAAGCATTCAATTTTTGATAACTAACTTCAAAAGAATGTCATACAGAATTATATGCTCTCATATCAAGATACCTAGTTAAATTAGCACAGATGAAAAGTTTTTTCAAGGGAAGTATTTTCTCATTAGAAAATTGGGTAATGTCTAAATTTAAGTTCCCTTTCAGAGGAATGTTCCATCAAGAAAATCTAAACAACATATTTCAGCTCACTTTGAATAAGCATTACCTCTGCATCTTCCTGAGTTGCCATGGTGCCTAATGAGAGCTGTAAATTTGGCCTTTTTGGCTATACGGGTAGAGCTCAGTGGCTGGACTGTATCTACCTTGAAGCACCATGGCAGATGCAAAGATTAAATTTGACTTTACATTTAAGAATCAGAACTTTTTGGAACCTCCTGGGAAAACTTTCAGTATTGTTCATACCGAATATCAAAATATCAATGTTCAATAGGACAGAACTTCCATTTTTCCATGAACTTCACTTACAAGTCACCTTCTAAATTTCATGTAAGAACACTTCCAGATCTGATTGTGAAAGTTGTAAAAAGATCTTCCCACAACTGGAGTAAATGCAATTTTAAATATAGTATTTAGCGATTCTTATAATTAAAGAAGTATGACTTTGCATACTTCCTGGATAGCAACGTAAAGCACAGAGATTATCTACATAAACTAGATGGTAATTTAATATGTTGAGGTTATAATGATTGCTTTGTATGATGTAAATATTCTGCAACGTAGTATTTATTTTCATTGCATTTCTATGGCAGTACAATCAACTTCCCACATCAGAAATGTAAAGTTATCCAAAAGTTGTCTCAGCTTCCTCATATGTAAAATGATTTCATCAGCTACATTTAATCTTCCACATTTTCCAGCAGGAAACAAATTAAAAATCTTGCTATTATACACACAGTGGACAGACTAATTTACTGAAAAAATTCATGTGCAAGAAAACGATGATTATGCACCAGTTTTCCCTATATCTGGCATTGGTTTTGACAATAAATAGAGAGAGGTAAAACTACAGTAATTTATATCTTTATTGAACTATTGTTATGTGTAACAATGAACTCCTAAGATGCAACATGCTTCATTTCTTCTGTCATTGCTTCACAATCTAACTATAAACTGCAGATAGAAAGGAAGATAATAGAAATGTGTTTAATACAAATTAATTTACTGATACCAACACATAGAGGTCTTTAATACATTTTTCCTAACAGTATCAGACATCTGTTTTCTTTTATTGTTTTTTGAATTCTGTAAATCTAAGTAATTTAATCACAAAACATTATTTTAAATATTTTAGTGGTATTGCCTTTAAATATAATAGCAACAGATTCATTTTAGCTTTTCAAAATTTAAAGTAAATAGGGGGTTGTTTCACCTGCACTATGCAAAGTGAGTTTCTGGGAATTGCAAATGGCTTCCCATTTGCATACTCCCAAAGCTCATTACTATAGCCTCACAAACGTTTGGTGTTGGCAGAAGGGCTTGGCAGCACTGCAGAGGCCATGTGGACATTTGAGGCATAAGGGACTGGTGACGGTGGGGGATTTAGCTGGCAGAGGCACGTCCATGCGGTCTCTGGAGTGCTGGCACTCCCTTCTGTCAACACCAAACTCTTCAGAGGCTATGGTAATGAGCTTCGGAAGTATGCAAATTGGAAGCCGTTTGCAATCCCGAGAAGCTCACTTTGCATAGCTCTGCCAGCAGTGGCACTGGGCAGAACACCATGTAGACCCAGCCTTCATGTTTTACCATTGATATATAGCCCATGACATGTAACATTAACCACTGACTCGTCTACCTACCAGAACATTCTACATGTATTGACTTGACAAGTAACACCATGGACCATATTGCATCAATTTTAACTCATAATTCCTATGGTTTTATTGATTTGTCATAGTATTTTGTACTTCCATTCGTCCACTTTATTGTTGGGTCTTTGATTGCACAGATATTATTTACAATAATAGGAAACAAAGGGTAGGCATAAATGGTTAATTTTCCAAATGGAGAGGGTAACTAGCAGTGTCCCCCAAGGGTCAGTCCTAGGACCAATCCTGTTCAATTTATTCATAAATGATCTGGAGAAGAGGGTGAGCAGTGAGGTGGCAAAGTTTGCAAATGACACTAAACTGTTAAGATAGTCAAGACGAAGGCAGACTGTGAAGATCTTCAAAAAGATCTCATCAAACTGAGTGACTGGGCAACAAAATGGCAAATGAAATTTAAGGTGGTTAAGTGTAAGGTAATGCACGTTGGAAAAAATAACCCCAACTATACTTACAATATGATGGGGGCTAATTTAGCTATAACTAATCAGGAAAGAGATCTTGGAGTTATTGTGGATAGTTCCTTAAAAACATCCACGCAGTGTGCAGAGGCAGTGAAAAAGGCAAATAGGATGTTAGGTATTCTTAAAAAAGGGACAGAAAATAAGACAAGGAGTATCTTACTGTCCCTATATAAATCTATGGTATGCCCACATCTTGAATACTGTGTACAGATGTGGTCTCCACACCTAAAAAAGGATATCCTGACACTGGAAAAGGTTCAGAAAAAGGGCAACTAAAATGACTAGGGCATGGGTGTCCAACCTTTTGGCTTGCCTGGACCGCACTGAGTGAAGAGGAATTGTCTTGGGCCGCATATAAAATATATAATATAGTTAATGTATATAAATCACATAATAATGTTAAAAGTTTACGATCTTGTGGGGCTGCATTACTAGCTGTCCAGGGCCGCATGTGGCCCACAGGCCGCGGGTTGGACACGCCTGGACTAGGGGCTTGGAACAGGTCCCGTATGAGGAGAGGCTAAAAAGATTGGGACTTTTCACTTTAGAAGAGAGGAGACCGAGGGGGAACATGATAAAGGTATATAAAATTATGACAGGTGTGGAGACGGTGAATAAGGAGAAGTTATTTACTTGTGCCCATAATACAAGGACTAGAGGACACCAAATGAAATTAATAGGTAGCAGGTTTAAAACTAATAAAAGAAAGTTCTTCTTCACTCAGCGCATAGATAACCTGTGGAACTCCTTGCCAGAGGAGACTGTGAAGGCTAGGATTATAACAGAATTTAAGAAAGAGCTAGATAAATTCAAGGAGGTTAAATCCATAAAAGGCAGTAGGAATGGTGTCCCTGGCCTCTGATCATCAGGAGACAAATCGCTTGATCTTGTCTTCAGTCCACCCCCTCTGGGGGACCAGACACTGGCCACAGTCGGCAGACAGGCTACTGGGCTGGACAGACCTTTGGTCTGACCCTGTATGGCCGTTCTTATGTTCTTAATAATAATAATGTTCCCAGCTGTGCTAAGCACTGACAATCCATTGTAAATGATAGCTTTTCTCCCATCATATCAGACCAGATAAAATTATACATTCAGCTGGGGAAATGCATGCATACATTTCTCTAAAAATCCATAGTGTTCAAATGCTTAACATGAACAGTTGCTATGCAGAATTCTCCCTGTATTTATAAATGTGAACCTTAGCTGATCTGTTTGGACTCTTGTCGTCAGTTCCTATAGCTCCCTCTGGAAGTGAACATGGGAGCCACAATGGAAGACTTATGAATAAACTGTTTTAGTTTACGATATATGTAAAATGGGAAGACATTTTAAATTTTCCTTTACAACCAACCATTTTCATCACTTTCATGAACTTGGAACCACATGTGGTCTCTCAAAAAGGAGCCCTAACTTCAAGCAGTCATCAAAGACCTTGTCTCCGGCACAGTACAGACTTTGAATGTTTGTTGCTCTATAGTAATATTTCAAAATAATTGATTCTTGAATTTTCTTTCTATTCACTCCTTACACCTGCCTTGATAATAAAAATTTAATCGGTTCTCCCGAGAACAGAAAATTACATGAGATTTCATGCCGCAGTGACCACTGACAAGCTTTGGTAACATCTGGAGCCTCTTGAATTCTCACTACTCAATTTGCTGAACAGGTTGTTAACACAAGACACATATGCAGGCTTCATATCCGTAACTGATGTCTTGAAATTGATGCATACAAGAATTGTCATCTTTACCCAAAAGAAATTAAGATGAATGCTGCAATCACCATATGAAATAAAGCTGATTTACTCCCATTATTTGCCCTCTACTGAATAAAATGGAAATATATCACATACTGGTACAATGACTCAAAATGCAGAACTAGTTCAAATACTATTCCAAACCCTGTGCAAGGAGAGAGTCATCGGAAATCCATAAAGAATTTGGTGAAAACCATGAGAAGTAATTCAAAATTCAGCAAGCATTCATTGGGAAAATTGGACAATATTCCTGGCTGTGAACTCAAGGCAGGTTTATGTGGGTGCTTCTCCTAGCTGCATGATACAAGAAGTAATGGCAGATAAAGGACATGTCTTTGTATCTAGAGACTGGGGCTCTAGCCTATAGCCATACACAAAATAAGCCCAGTTTCAGTGCAGCTGCTATGCATGACTAAGGGCTTGTCTACACTTCCACCTTCCTTCGAAGGAAGGATGATACTTAGGGGGTTGGGAGTTTACTAATGAAGTGCTGCGGTGCATAGGCAGCGCTTCATTAAGCAAATTTCCTCCCCCCCCCCACCCCGCCCATGGCAATTTCGAAGTTTTAAACTTCAAAGTACCGGGTTGCATCTAGCCGCAGCTCACCCGCCCACACTTTGAAGTGCCGGGGCAACTTCGAAGTCCCTTTACTCCTCACAATTTTGGGTGAGCCGTGGCTAGATGCAAGCCAGTACTTCGAAGTTTAACACTTCAAAGTTGCCGCAGGGGAGAATTTGCTTGATGAAGTGTTGCCTATGCACGGCGGCACTTTGTTAGTAAAGTCCCAACGTCCTAATTACCGTCCTTCTTTTGGAGGAAGGTGGTAGTGTAGACAAGCCCTAAGTAATGCAGCATGGGGAGCAAAACCAAGTGTGGCTAACAACCAACAGCATGAACATCACTGCAAACCATTCACAGGGACTTTTAATATTTTTATACACTGTTCTTTCAAAATCACAATGGGAGGCATTTTCCCATTAAAACTGAAAGCCAAAATCCCCAGTTATAACGATGGTAGTAAATTTCCAGGGTGGGGGAGACTGTCATCAAATTTCCTGTTGAATACATGCAAACGTTGCTCCTATGAGCCGCACTTGATAGTTTTGCCCATGCCCATTACCTTTTCTATGTACATGTATGTCCGTCAGCTCCAGCAGAATGCGTCTGCTGGTTCACTTTTTGGAAATACAATTTATGGTTACAATCAGACAGGAAAAAAATCATCAATACAATAATCAGAGATCTTCTCCATAATAGGTCTGTTTAGAGACATATTAATTAAAACACATGTCTAACGGGCTCACCCCCCTGTGGTGGGGTCTCCTGCCCTGCCTTGCTCTCGAGGGCTCTTGCACTACCCTCAGGCCTCAGAGGCCTACTCCCAGTCCACATCGCCCAGTCAAGCGTCAATGGCCAGGTCCTAGCTCACAGGTCTCAACGGTCTAAGTTCTCCCTGCCTTAGGCTCACAGGGAGGTGGGGGTAGGAGAGCTTGGGCCCTCCCTCTCCACCATGCTCCAGCCCAGGGTCCTGTCAGTGGTGGGTATGAGGCCCCAGCCACCAACTCAGTGGGGATCCCCACCATAACACACTGAGCACACTGGAAACCTTCCCAGGTCCCCACCCTAGGCTACTTCCTACCCTCCTCCTGCAGCAGACTTCCACTGCGGCAGTGGCTGCCACCACTCCTGCTGCTGCTCCTTGGGTGACTGCTGCTGCTGCTGTCACTGTTGTTGCTGTTGCCCAGGTGGTTGCTGTGACTGCTCCTCGGAGGGCTGTTGCACCCAGGATCCAGCAGGAGCTCCTTTCCCCTTACTGGCCAGTCCCAACTGCCAGGCTTCTCCAGCTTTTATACATGGCCTGCAGCCTGAGCATACCCAGCAGGATCTTGGGGGCGTGGCCTTTTCCACCCAATAGGCCTGGCTCCCACTCCCCTGTTCAGTGCAGGGGTGGTACATTCAGTCACCCCCCACCCCCTCAGTGCAGGGTTGGTACACCCCATCACACCCCCATATATCCAATTATATTGCACAAAAAGCATACAAACCAATACCTAATTGCTCCAATATATGCCTGTCATCAATATGTCATTTGTACAAAATGCCTACTACAAATAAAACTTGCATTATTCTCATCACTGGTTCGTACCACAGGCATCAAGAATCCCAATGACCAAAATCCCTGCATTCAGCTCCATATGTTTCACATACCTGCTGTAGACTTGAATTTAGTAAGCTATGGGTCAGTGAGTTATAAACTTAGAGGGCTATGGCTCAACACTGGCCACATCTGACCAGAAGATATTTACGTTCTTGTACTAATTCAGATTACAGAGACAGAACCCAAAGAGCTCAGAAGGGGAGTTTCAGAGCACGTGGCAATTTGAGGACAACACCAATTCATTAAAATCTTCATTACAATGAATGAAAGAGTAATAAACATCAGACAGCATAAAGTTGTCAGATCATAATAAAGTTCTAGGACTCCTCTGGTAACATATCTAAGATAAAGAATTACTTAGCCTTGCATGCTCAAACCCCTTACTGAGGATCTGATGTTAAGAGACATACGACCAGCCTCACCCCTGTAATGCCTGATAAAGTTGAAGCTAAGCTAATAGTCAATAGAAGGTAGAGAAATTCACAACCCACAACCCCTAACTCTTTTCTAGCCCAAAAGCTCTGGTATTTTATAGGCCTTGGAACAGTTTGATTTTGCCCCAGACTACCATGCTCATATTTTATTTCCTCACCCCAAACATCTTTGGGTACTCTTACACTATAGGTTAACTGATTATGGCACTTATCACTACGTATTAATGAGGATTACCTCATTCCCAAAACTTTGGCCCTTCTAGCAGCTTCTCTGCCCTACCATCTCTTTTGTGATTACTGACCAGTTCTAGCACTAGATGAACCAGTGCAGCTTTAGGTCTAATTCCCCTACTTGGCTCCCACAAGCGGAGGGGCAGTCAAGTAAGCATGTTATCTAGGAGAAAGATCACTTATGCTAACTTACGTGCTTTAGCTTTTCACACAGGATACAAGCCTGTAGAGTCCCTTTATTACAGCTTAATACTGAGGATAACCATGAATGCCTACAATGAATATCTTATAATAAACCTGTACTGGCTACGTCTACATGAGAAGCATCTGCCAACATAAGTGACTCTCAGAGGCAATCTCCCAGCAAATCTTCTGTCAATAGGTTTCATCCACACATAAACGTGGATTGAAAGAGCAATCTGCCCTGTTGACAGAGTGCAGCCGGACTGCCCAGCCCTCTCTCAGTAGAACAGCTGACCGGAAGCTCTGCAAACAGGGCTGCCCAATGAATCAGAAGATCTTTCTGTTGACAAAAGGGGCCCCGGAGCATCCACACAACTGTTTTCTCAACAGAACACTATAAAGAAAGGCGTTATATATGAACAGGGAAAGGTATAATGCTGCAGATGTGCCTGGTTTTGTTGGCAAACTGTCGACAGAGCCCAGTTTTGCCAGGAAAGCCTCTGGTGTAGACCAAGCCCTGTGTTTACATACTGGATATAATACTAAATTAGCATAAATCAACCCAAGTAAAGCATTTTTTTCTGGTGTGGCAGGCAAACCTTATGGGCTACACTGCACACATTTGTGGTGCTATTACCCTATTAGGAAATCATTAGAAAGGAAAATGTATATAATTTAAAAAATAAAATAATTTTGTAACAACCATATAACTAGGCCAAATCTAGTCTTATTTTCACCAACCATCAAACGGGATAGTCTCAGTCTTGGTACAATCTCTCTTCCAAAAGTCAAATTACCATTGCCCTCCTTACAAGGTGCAATAACTTTTCAAATTAAGTCTCTGTAGCAATACTGCCTTTCCAATATGGTCTCTGACTAGTGACCTCCTCTGTTTCTCTTGCTTCAGTCTATATTTCCGAACTTCCCAGCATGGCTCAGTTGCAATAGCAGCCTGCTAGGTCCTCTGTGTAAGGCAGAAAAAAAGAAGTCCAAAATAAAGTGTTAAACAACAGTCTTCAACCTCAAGTTGCTTACATTCCCTTTTTTCCCTGAGGCTGCATCTATACTATGAGATAAAATTGATTTTTCCCAGTGCCTGTTCTCATTGTAAATTCCATTAGCTCGATTTATGGACCACAAAAAAAGACACAATATCAAAATCCTAAAATCAAAGTAACCTGACAGGTGTAGCGTTGAATTCGAATTTAAGAATCCGAATTAAGGGTAGTGAGGATGCGGCACATCTTTAAATTGAATTAATTAGCCTCCACAGATGTCCCATATATGCCCCATAATGCACCACACTTCTCCACTCTGGCCTCTTACATCTCCACTGCTCTCAATTGCATAGGAATTCGGCAGTAGGACCTTTACAATTCAGCACCTGCAAGCCCGTGCCTGTAGGGTCGTGAGAGGCTGAAAAATCTTCTTTCTTTTTCTTTGCTAGCAGTGCAGCAGTGGGGTGTGGGGGGGGTCCATGCTTCTGTGTGTACCCCTACTAGCTGCCTTTCTTTTCTGTGCTGCCTGGCACCAGCCACTGGCCCTCCGATACATGTGTCAGCTAGGCTGTGGGGGAACAGGGGGTCATGCTTCTCTGGTAGTACGAGAAACTTCTTTTCAGCCCTTTACATATCGTCCTGATCCCCACATCCTCTCCCTACCCTCCCCCAGGAGGTGTCACACTGTATGAAACATTCCGACACCCAGCCACATCACATGGCTTGACCCCGAAACAATGAAAGGACACACTGTGCAAGATGCCAGGCAGATGGTGCACAGTGAGGATCACGATTTTCGGAGGCTGGCTGTAGCCAAGAATCTTTTAGCCACCCAGGGGATGTCTCCCACAGTGGCCACAACTTTTGGGGACGGGCTCTTTTAGCTGCCCGTGGGATGCCTCCCTCAGCAATCACAGTTTTCAGGGGCTGGCCGTAGCCGGGGCTCTTTTAGCTGCCCAGGGGACATCTCCCTCAGCAGTCACAATTTTTGCAGGCTGACTGTAGCCTGGATTCTTTTAGCCAGCCAGTGGACATCTCCCTCGATGGTCATGATTTTTGGGGCTTACTGTAGCCATGGCTCTTTAGCCACCCAGGGGACGTCTCCCTCAGCAGTCACAACTTCTGGGGCTGGCTGTAGCCAGGGCTCTTTTAGCTGCTCGGGGGATGTCTCCTGCAGTGGTCATGATTTTCAGAGGCTGGCTATAGCCGGGGGTCTTGTAGCCACCCTGAGCCATACATGTCTCAATGAAGGTAATGTATTAGCTATACAACTGCCATTGTTGTTGAAGGAAGGCTTGCAGCAGCGAATATTGGTGTCCTAAGGGTCTTCTTTTCCAGGTGCAAACCTGGCTTGTAGTCTGGGGTCTTTTAGCCTGATGAGTCATTCGATTTTCAATGTAACAACTGTGTCTACTTGGGTATAAGGGCCTTCTTTCTCAGGCGGCCTAAATCCAGATCCTAGCCTGAGAGAGGCATTCCGTGAGCAGCCACGATTTGCGTGGCTGTCAGCTGGGTACCATCTTTTAGCCACTACAGCCTGTTACTGATGATTCATTCGCGTTTCAGTGTAGCACCCATGTCTACCTAAACAGAATTAACATGGCAGAGGAAAGAGGGGAATGAAGTGTGGGAAGATGGCATCATATAGCCACCTCTATTTGTATGGCCGGAATGCAATGGGGCTATGGGAGCTGTGGGATAGGTTCCCACAATACACTGCAGCAGCACTAAATTTAAGCTTCATTTAAGCTCCTTGTGTATAGCAGAAGTAAGTCAATTTTGTGGGGAGCATGTGGGAAGGTGAAGATGCTCAAAATCAGATGGATAAAACCCAGTGTTAAGAAATCAATTTTAATAAATTGATTTTATTTTGTAGTATAGATGCAGCCTGAGTTTCTTTCCCAAGCTCTCCTGGGATCCACCGAGTTCCTTCTTACTCTCTGTGAAGCAGCAACTCCAGAGTTTTCTACTTGGCGTTTAGTGGCCATCCTGGATCTCCAGAGTCTTAGCTCCTCCACTCCTCTTCACCCCCCCTTTTTAGGTATGTGACATGTCCATCACATGACAGTGCTTTTTTTTCTGCACCTGGGGAAATGGAGATGGGGCTGTGTCCCTTTAAAGGGCAAATCATCCAGGAATGGTCACAAGTCTGTAAGATATAGATATAGATATAGATATGTACATACAAACACCCACACCCACACACACGCTTAAAGTGACATAAGTGTTTTCTCGCTTTGTTCATTCCTAAAAATGCTTCAAATGTTTTGTTTAAGCTTTAAAAATAGCTCTCTTGGGCAAGACTCAACGTGGAAAATGTCAGTCCAAAGAGTTACCCTTTTAAAAGATTAGTAGTAGCTGGTAAATCTCTTTAGAATGGAAACCCTTGTGCAGCTGTAACTATACCAACTTCTACACACTCCATATATAATTTCACTGGAAAGCTTAGAAGATGATTAACAGACTAGAAAAATTGAAAACACAGGTCAGCTTTTAGGGCAACTTCAACATTACTTCTTAAAGGCAATTTGTTCCATGATGCTATTGCAGCAATAACAGGAGAAAAAATAGCTGAAAAAAATCATTTGAAAGACTCTTACTATAGCAAGGTTACATGTGGCCCAAACCAAATACTGAAATTAAATCAAACCAGCAAGCCTGTAACAAGAAAAATAAATATTAATACTGTCAAATAATGGCCTAATCATTCTTTCCTTTGTATTTACTACAAAAAAAAAGACTACAGCAGATTCATTTGTACTAATCCAGAAATCCAGAAGCTTTTAGATGTTCAATGTATAGTTAAACATTAATCTGACTCTTCTAATTTGATACAAAAAATATTAAGGAAGAATTATTGTTTCAGAGCTTTGTAGGGAAAAACATTTAGCTGAATTTTGTACAATTTACCAAGACATCATTGATCGGACTGTCAATCAACTACTGCAGAAAGTATCTTCAGCAGCTTAGTTATACTTTTTTTCCATAAAAAGAGCTGTCTGAAAATGTCACCAGACTTGTGCTTTAGAATACATATATATCATAAAAACTTGAAGATGAGGCATCTTTAATAGCATAAGTCAAAAGTAGCTGTTCTAGATTATTCACGTTGATATTATATGCATCTAAATATTAGTGCTAATTCATCTGTTGTGCCTGACATATCTTGAAATGTATTATACTTACAAATGTATTTTACAACACTAGAGCTACGTCTACACATGAAGCCTACTTCGAAGTAGCCTATTTCGATGTGGCGACATCGAAATAGGCTATTTCGATGAATAACGTCTACACATCCTCCAGGGCTGGCGACGTCGATGTTCAACATCGACGTTGCACAGCACCACATCGAAATAGGCGCAGCGAGGGAATGTCTACACGCCAAAGTAGCACACATCGAAATAGGGATGCCAGGCACAGCTGCAGACAGGGTCACAGGGCAAACTAGCGCTTCCGGGGCAACAGCTAGCTGCTCCCTTAAAGGGCCCCTCCCAGACACACTCAGCCTGCACAGCACGCGGTCTGAGGAGCCATAGGCACACACACCTCGAGCGACGCAGTCATGATGTACCCCCAGCAGCAGCAGCAGCAGCAGCAGCAGCAGCAGCAGCAGCAGCAGCCAGAGGTCCACCCAGTCCTCCCTGCAGGAGCAGGGCTCACCCTGATCCATGCCATGAGGGAGGCAGCTGAGCACCTCCTTGCCACACCGGAGGAGGAGCAGCCCCCAGTGGAGCAGGGCTCAACCCCCAACCCAGCAGCACCCCGACCTCCCCGCCGCCTCACACGCCGCCGCCTGTGGAGCTACCCCACCAGCACCGACTGGTGGGAGCGGCTGGTGCTTGAGGAGTGGGACGACGACCATTGGTTCAGGAACTTCAGGATGAGCCGGCAGACATTTATGGAGCTGTGCCAGTGGCTCACCCCCGCACTCAGGCACCAGGACACCGCCATGCCCTCCCTGTGGAGAAACGGGTCGGTATCGCTGTCTGGAAGCTGGCCACTCCAGACAGCTACTGATCCGTGGGACAGCAGTTTGCCGTCAGCAAGGCCACCATCGGGGCTGTCCTTATGGAGGTAAGAGGACCCACGGGGGGGGGGCAGGGGGGCCCTGGCAGGGCAGGGGAGGGCAGGGCAGGGCCACGCACACCCTGCTCACCCCTCATTGGTGCTCTCCCATGTGCTTTCCCTGCAGGTTGTGCGTGCCATCAACGCCATGCTCCTCCACAGACTCGTGAGGCCGGGGGACCCAGATGCCACCATCGCGGGCTTTGCCACCCTGGGCTTCCCCAATTGCTTCGGGGCTCTGGATGGGACTCACATCCCCATCCACGCCCCGCATCACAGTGGAGGATGGTACATCAACCGGAAGGGCTACCACTCAGTGGTCCTCCAGGCCTTGGTGGACAGCCGGGGCCGTTTCCAGGACGTTTATGTGGGCTGGCCTGGCAGCACCCATGACGCCCGGGTTTTCCGGAACTCGGGTCTGTGCCGCCGGCTGGAGGCAGGGACCTACATCCCCCAGCGGGAGAGCCCTGTGGGGGATACCACCATGCCCCTCTGCGTCGTCGCAGATGCGGCATACCCCCTCCGGCCCTGGCTCATGCACCCGTACACGGGCCATCTCTCTGCCAGCCAGGAGCGCTTCAACCAGCGCCTGAACCACGCGTGCCAGGTGGTGGAGCGCTCATTTGGCCGCCTCAAAGGGCGCTGGAGATGTCTCCTCACCCGCCTAGATGCAGGCCCCAACAACTTCCCCCAGATTGTGGGTGCCTGCTGCGCCCTACACAATTTGGTGGAGAGCAAGGGGGAGGCCTTTTTTCAGGGCTGGGCTGTGGAAGCCGGCAGGGGCGACGTGCAGCCACCCGCTGCCCCCAGTTGCCAGGTGGACCCCGAAGGGACCCGGGTCCGGGAGGCCCTGCGGGCCCACTTCGAGGAGGCCGCGGGGTGAACTCTGCCAGGCCCCCCACTGCTCCCTCCCCCCCTCCTCCACAACACTCCCTGCCCCTACGCCCACACCACGGAGCACCCAACAGCACACACCCCCCTCCATTTCTCCTGGACAAATAAAAGCAAGCACTCGTTGGTAAAATGAAACTGGTTTTCTTTTTTCAACTGGTTTTTGAACTAATAACAACAAAACTATGTACAAGACCTACTAACTAAAGCATAATATAAGTGAATAATAAAAAAGTTTCCATATATTTACATGCAACAAAAAACAGAAAACCAGGGTTTGCAAGGACGGGGAGAACTATTTACATGGGGGGCGGGACTGGGCAAACAGGGGGCACAAATACATAAGTCCAACTGTATACGGGGGGGCCATGTCCTGGGCCCCACGCCCCTACAGTCCGGCACTGGGGATGGGCAGCTGGGAGCCCCACCTCAGCCACAGCCCTGTCCGGGGCTGGCTGGGGGCCGGGTGGACCGGAAGATACGTCCAGCGAGTCTCAGCTGGCCCCAGGTGTCCCTCAGCGGTCCGGCCCTCGGTGGCGGGTTGCGGGGCGACAGCGGACGATGCGGCAATGAGCGGAGCAGCGGGTGGCGCTGCGGCGGCTGGCACGGCACGGGGGGCCAGGTAGTCCACGAGACGGTTGAATGTCTCCATGTAGGCCCCCCATGCCTCTTGGCGCCAGGCCAGCGCCCTCTCCTGCAGGTGGAGGTGGCGTTGCTCCACCCGCAGACGCTGCTCCGTGACCTCCAGCTGCCGGCGATGGATGGCCAGCAGCTGGGGGTCCATTGCCGCCGTGTGGTGTTGCGGGGTCCGCCGTCTTGCCCGCCATGAGGTCGGTCGGTACTCCACCAAGGGGCTGGCCTGGAGCGATGGCCCCGGAGGGGATTCCAGGACCACTGAAGCCTCGCCGGCGTTCTCTGGTCCTTCCGATGGTGCAGCTGCGGAACACAGGAGGCGGGGAAGAAGAGTGGAGACAGGCGTTAGTGTGGGCCCCGAGCCGTGGCCCTTGTCCCCCCACACCTGTGCTGCAGGTTCCCCATCCCCGTCCCCAGGAGATGCTGCTGTGATGGGGTTCACAGGTCCCTCTGCACTGCATCCCGTCCCCTGGCGGGAGTGACTCTCACTTCACCCAGCGGGGTCTGACAGGAGAGGTTTCTTAGGCCACAGATGCCCAGTTTCTCCCAGGAGTGACAGTACAGCTGCAGGGTGTCCCACCCCCTCCTCCCGGGGGACCCTAGAAGTTCCGCTCCCCCCTACCCCGGGGATGGGGCATGGCACTGTCGTGCTGCGGGGGGGAAGGGGCTGATGCCCTCCTGTGAGGGACATTGCACTGCTGTCCTTGGGGCCATGGCCATCTGGGCATGTGGAGGGCCCTGGCCACATATCTATTACCCCCGCCCCTCAACCCCGGGGGTGTACACCGTGGGGGTACATACCTGTAGGTCTACTCCCACGGTCCGGGGACACCCGGGGGGCGGACGCCCAGCTGCTGCTCCGGGAGGGGAGGATGATGTGCAGCCCCGTCTCAGTGGAGGAGGAGTCCCCCTCTTCCTCCTCCTCCTCCTGCTGCTGCTATGCGCTGGGGGTGGGCTCCAGGGGGGGCCCCCGGGGTGCGGGGCTTACCTCCGGGGCAGACTCCGGCTCCGGGGCCTGCTGAGGCTCCTCAGCCGAGGTGTCAAGAGTGGCTGGAGGGGAGGAGGTGTGCCGGGGGCTCAGGATGTCCCTGAGCTCCCTGTAAAAGGGGCAAGTGACGGGGGCGGCCCCAGATCGGCCGGCTGCATCCCGGGCCCGGGCATAACCCTGCCGCAACTCTTTCACTTTACTCTGGATATGGTCCAGAGTGTGGGCAGGGTGACCCCGGGCAGCCAGGCCCTCGGCCAGCTGAGCGAACGCATCGGCGTTCTGCCTCTTGCTCCCCATTACCTGGAGCACCTCCTCCTCGCTCCAGAGCCCCAGCAGGTCCCGAAGCTCGGGCTCCGTCCAGGAGGGGCCCCGCTGCCACTTGCTACCCTGGCTGCCCTGGCTGCTCTGGCTCCCCTTGGGGGGGGTCCCCTGAGGGCGCTGGGGGGCTGCTGTGTGGCCATGAGGTTGGTTGGGGGTTGTTGGGGCTGCTCAAGAGCATGCAGGCTGGCCGCGTGTCTGGGCTGCCGCCTGCATGCTCTCTCAGCTTCCTGCACAGAAAGGGAGGGGGAGGGGACCTTTAAGGGGCCGCTCCACACGGCCACCATTGAGCTGAGGGGCTGGAGAGAGCGTCTCTCAACCCCCCAGCTGATGGCCACCATGGAGGACCCCGCAATTTCGATGTTGCGGGACGCGCAATGACTACACGTTCCCTACTTCGACGTTAAACGTTGAAGTAGGGTGCTATTCCCATCCCCTCATGGGGTTAGCGGCTTCAACGTCTCGCTGCCTAACGTCAATGTTAACATTGAAATAGCGCCCAACACGTGTAGCCATGACAAGCGCTATTTCGAAGTTAGTGCCGCTACTTCGAAGTAGCGTGCACTTGTAGACATGGCTTAGAAGTCACTAGAAAGTCGACATCTGAAAAGCATTACTTCGTCCACAGGCTGGAATGGGCCTCACTGAGAATGCCACTCTTGGGCTCGACTGCAAGAAATACAGCAGAAAATTCCCCCAAACAGTGGTTTATTCGACAATAAGATTCACCAATCCAGTAACAAAAGAGCTTCTGCAGTAACCCACTGGCTAATAGAAGCCAGCTTAGTCCCTCTTAGTCATTCCAGCTCTTGGCTCCACTCTGGAGAAACAGATCTAATATAGTGAAAGGTTATTAAAAACCCATTTCACCATATGTGAGGTTCTTCCTAATCCCAAGGAATCAGATACATATAACCAGGTCAATATAGATCTCAGATCTTACCTAAATATCACACTGTTAGCTAATCCATAGTAAACTAACCAAAGAGTTAATAAGAAAAGAAAAGGTTATAAATGGTTAACAGATCTTATGCATGCATATGATTTTTAAATCCTTGTATCAGGTATGTAGCAGTGATGGACTATTCCGCAAAAGGCTCTCTGGAATCACCCAAATGTCTTGGGGATCAGCAGTCCTTTTTCAGAGCTTCCCTGTTAGAAATCCAGTCCAGAAGAATGAAACAGGAAATGAAGATGTCTCAGTGTATTTCTCTGTCTTCTACCATGTGCATGGAATTTTACTATGCCAAACCCTATAACCCCTGTTTGTGGAAAGATACCGACCCAACATGGCGGCCAGGGTCACATGAGCATATCAAATGTCCTTACGTGGTTTTCTGACCGTCAGAAGAGGATCATTGGCTCCATGTTGTCTGAAGCAGCCTCAGGCAAGCTATCTGGGCAATATGAGTTTCTTCCATGGTCCACTGTGATATTGGCTAATCCATAATGGACAATCAACACAGCTATTTAGCCAGTGATTATTTTGTGCCCCGGTTTGACAGAGCTGTAGTGTAGCACATCCAAGTTCAGCAGTTCAGAGACACAGCACCTCCAGGCTTGCATGTCAGTTATGAAAGTAAAAATTTTATTTGAGTTCCAGCAGCTCATTTCAGCCATGTCAACACGTGCATGCTACTTTGAAGCAGCGGCACTAACTTCAAAATAGCGCCCGTCACAGCTACACGTGTTGGGCGCTATTTCGATGTTAACATCGACGTTAGGCGGCGAGACGTCGAAGCCGCTAACCCCATGAGGGGATGGGAATAGCGCCCTACTTCAACGTTCAATGTCGAAGTAGGGAACGTGTAGTTGTTGCGCTTCCCGCAACTTCGAAATTGCGGGGTCCTCCATGGCGGCCATCAGCTGAGGGGTTGAGAGACGCTCTCTCCAGCCCCTCAGCTCAATGGTGGCCACGTGGAGCGGCCCCTTAAAGGTCCCTTCCCCCTCCCTTTCTGTGCAGGAAGCTGAGAGAGCGTGCAGGCAGCAGCAATAACACGTGGCTCGCCTGCACGCTCTCCTTCAGCCACCCACACCCCCAACCGACCTGATGGCCGCCCAGCAGCCCCCCCAGCACCCTCAGGGAACCCACCCCTGAAGGGGAGCCAGGGTTCCCAGGGCAGAAGCCAGGCCGGGAAGCGGCAGCAGGGCCCCTCCTGGACAGAGGCCGAGCTTCGGGACCTGCTGGGGCTCTGGAGCGAGGAGGAGGTGCTCCAGGTAATGGGGAGCAAGAGGCGGAATGCGGATGCGTTCGCTCAGCTGGCCGAGGGCCTGGCCGCCCGGGGTCACCCTGCCCGCACTCCGGACCATGTCCGGAGTAAAGTGAAAGGGCTGCGGCAGGGTTACGTCTGGGCCTGGGATGCGGCCAGCCGATCTGGGGCCACCCCCGTCACTTGCCCCTTTTACAGGGAGCTCAGGGACATCCTGGGCCCCCGGCAAACCTCCTCCCCTCCGGCCACTCTTGACACCTCGGCTGAGGAGCCCCGGCAGGCCCCAGAGGCGGAGTCTGCCCCAGAGGCAAGACCCACACCCCGGGGGCCCCCCCAGGAGCCCACCCCCAGGGCACCGGAGCAGGAGGAGGAGGAGGAGGGGGACTCCTCCTCCACCGACACCGGCCTCCAGATGCTCCTTCTGCCATCCCGGAGCAGCAGCCGGGCGTCCGCCCCCCGGGTGTCCCCCGACCGTGGGAGTGGACCGTCAGGTATGTACCCCCCCGGTGCACACCCCCGGGGTTGAGTGGCGGGGGTAATAGATATGGCCAGGGCCCTCCACATGCCCAGATGACCATAGCCCCAAGGACAGCAGTGCAATGTCCCTCACAGGAGTGCATCAGCCCCTGCCCCCCCCAGCACGACAGTGCCATGCCCCATTCCCGGGGCAGGGGGGAGCAGAACCTCTAGGGTCCCCCAGGGGGAGGGGGTGGGACACCCAGCAGCAGCAGCAGCAGCAGCATGTGATGGAGTGGGGGGAGTGCAAATGCGAGACTCAGGCTAGATATGAGCAACAAACTGAATAGCTCCCAGAGGCTAAGGATGATCCTGGGGCTACAACTGGCAGGTTACACCTCTGCCCTGAACAAAGAGGAGGGAGGAGCCGAGCTGGGTTTGAATTGGGGGCGGCAGTTAGAGGCTAGGGGAAGGGAGAGCTAGAAGGCTGCCTGCCTGAGGAGGGGGAAAGCTACACCCCAGAGGGGCACCCCTTGGGGTCTTCTTCCCAGGATGGGTTGGAAGGACTGTCTCTGACTGCTGTACTGTCGCTTCTGGGAGAAACTGGGCATCTGTTGCCGAAGAAACCTCTCCAGTCATACCTGCTGAGTGAAGTGAGACGGGGTGCAGTGCAGGGGGACTCTTGAACCCCATCACAGCAGCATCTCCTGGGGACGGGGATGGGGAACCTGCAGCACAGGTGTGGGGGGACAAGGGCCACGGCTTGGGGCCGACACTAACGCCTGTCTCCACTCTTCTTCCCCACCTCCTGTGTTCCGCAGCTGCACCATCGGAAGGACCGGCGAGCACCGGCGAGGCTTCAGTGGTCCCAGAATCCCCTCCGGGACCATCGGTCCAGGCCAGCCCCTCGGCGGAGCAATGACCGGCCCCACGGTGGGCAAGACGGTGGACCCAGCAGCAGCAGCCACCAGCGACGGACCCCCAGCTGCTGGCCCTTCACCGCCGGCAGGTGGAGGTCGCGGAGCAGCGGCTGCAGGTGGAGCAACACCGCCTCCAGCTGCAGGAGAGGGCGCTGGCCTGGCGCCAAGAGGCATGGCGGGCCTACATGCAGACATTCAACCGCATAGCGGATTACCTGGCCCCCCCATGCCACGCCGGCCACCTCTGCGCCTGTCCTCCGTGCTCCACCCGCTGCGCCACCCACTGCTCCAGTTGCCCCGCCGTTCGCCATCGCCCTGCCACCCGCCACCAAGGGCCATTCCGCCGAGGGGGACCTGGGGCCAGCTGACACTTGCTGGCCATATCTTCCAGTCCGCCTGGCCCCCAGCCAGCCCCGGCCAGGGCTGCGGCCGAGGCGGGGATCCCGGCCACTCACCCCCAGTGCTGGACTATAGGAGCGTGGGGCCCAGGACGTGGCCCCCCCCTTTGTATATATTCCCCCCACTTTTTTGGTTTTTTACCCTGTACATAGTTTGTATTTATTTATTTGTGACCCCCGTTTTCACTGTCTGATCCTTCCCCCCCATGTAAATAGTTCTCCCCTTCCTTGTTATCCCTGTTTTTATATTAATATACATACATATAATATATAAGTTAGTTAGAAGTTCTATAGTTATTATTAAGAAGAGTTCAAGTAAACATGTTTGATTTCACAAACAAGTCTCTGCTTTTATTTGTACAAGAAAAGTGGGGGGGGGTGCTGTTGGGTGCTCCGTGGTGTGGGCGTAGGGGCAGGGAGTGTTGTGGAGGATGGGGGGGGCAGTGGGGGGGCCTGCCAGCATTCACCCTGCGGCCTCATCAAAGTGGGCCCGCAGGGCCCCCCGGACCTGGGTCCCTTCGGGGTCCACCTGGTGACTGGGGGCAGCGGGTGGCTGCACAGCGGCCCTGCCGGCCTCCACAGCCCAGCCCTGAAAGAAGGCCTCCCCCTTGCTCTCCACCAGACTGTGTAGGGCGCTGCACGCACCCACAATCTGGGGGATGTTGTTGGGGCCCGCATCCAGGCGGGTGAGGAGACACCTCCAGCGCCCTTTGAGGCGGCCAAATGTATGCTCTACCACCTGGCGCGCGTGGTTCAGGCGCTGGTTGAAGCGCTCCTGGCTGGCAGAGAGATGGCCCGTGTACGGGTGCATGAGCCACCGCCGGAGGGGGTATGCCGCATCTGCGATGACACAGAGGGGCGTGGTGGTGTCCCCCACAGGGATCTCCCGCTGGGGGATGAAGGTCCCCACCTCCAGCCAGCGGCACAGGCCCGAGTTCCGGAATACCCGGGCGTCGTGGGTGATGCCAGGCCAGCCCACATAAATGTCCTGGAAACGGCCCCGGCTGTCCACCAAGGCCTTGAGGACCACTGAGTGGTAGCCCTTCCGGTTGATGTAATGTCCTCCACTGTGCTCTGGGGTGCGGATGGGGATGTGAGTCCCATCCAGAGCCCCAAAGCAATTGGGGAAGCCCAGGGTGGCAAAGCCCGCAATGGTGGCATCTGGGTCCCCCAGCCTCACGAGCCTGTGGAGGAGCATGGCGTTGATGGCGCGGACGACCTGCAGGGGAAGCACATGGGACAGCACCAATGAGGGGTGAGCAGGGTGTGTGTGGCCCTCCCCTGCCAGGGCTGCCTCCCCCACTCCCCCCATGGGTCCTCTTACCTCCATGAGGACAGCCCTGACGGTGGCCTTGCCGACGCCAAACTGCTGGCCCATGGATTGGTAGCTGTCTGGAGTGGCCAGCTTCCAGACAGCGATGCCGACCCATTTCTCCACAGGGAGAGCACGCCGCATGGCAGTGTCCTGGTGCCTGAGTGCGGGGGTGAGCCACTGGCATAGCTCCAGAAATGTCTGCTGGCTCATGCGAAAGTTCCTGAGCCAGCGGTCGTCGTCCCACTCCCCAAGCACGAGCCACTCCCACCAGTCGGTGCTGGTGGGGTAGCTCCACAGCCAGTGGCGTATGAGGCGGCGGGGGGGGTTGAGGTGCTGCAGGGTGGGGGTTGCGTCCTCCTCCCCTGCGGGCAGCTCCTCTTCTGTGGCAAGGAGGTGCTCAGCTGCCTCCTGTATGGCATGGAGCAGGGCGAGCACTGCTCCTGCAGGGGCTGCTGGGTGGACCTCTGGCTGCTGCTGCTGCTGCTGCTGCTGCTGCTGCTGCTGCTGCTGCTGCTGGGGGTCCATCATGACTGCGTCGCTTGAGGTGTGCGTGCCTATGGCTCTACAGACCGCATGCTGTGCAGGCTGAGTGTGTCTGGTAGGGGCCCTTTAAGGGAGCGGCTAGCTGTTGCCCCGGAAGCGCTAGTCCACCCTGTCACCCTGTCTGCAGCTGTGGCTGGCACCCTTATTTCGGTGTGTGCTACTTTGGCATGTAGACGTTCCCTCGCAGCGCCTATTTCGATGTGCTGCTGCGCAATGTCGATGTTGAACGTCAACATTGCCAGCCCTGGAGGACGTGTAGATGTTATTCATCGAAATAGCCTATTTCGATGTCGCTACATCGAAATAAGATACTTTGATGTAGGCTTCACATGTAGACGTAGCTTTCTTGAGCCCAGGCATATTTTTCATTAAAATTAAGCATTGTGTAAATTCTGTCTGGAAGGTGTCATCCTGCAATACAGTACAGATTTAGGATACAAGCATATAGCCAATATCCATCACTTTGAATACAAAGGTACCAACATATAGACAGTATATTATTATTTCGTAAATCATGATGTTTCCTTTGACACCTTTCATGGCATACTTTGTACAAGATTTATGGAAATTGTAGAACAGAGGTAATATCAAAGATATAAATGGTCTTTTTAATCATACTGCCTCACAATTACAAATGCAGATGGTGAGATTTTTAGTTCCCATAAGAGTTGGACTGTGTGAAAATAAAGAGAAGTCTGGATCTTACAAAGGCTTAATCTACACTATGGCAGAAGACCTGGGGTTGATTTCATACATGTGCTAAATCAAGCTCTCAGAGGTCAAAGTCAACCTCTGTGCTCCTCATCAGAGGTGAGAAATAAGGAAGGTCAAAGGCCGAAACACTCCTGATGACCTTCCCCTGTATAGACAGACATGGAAGTCGACCACAGATACATCGATTTTAGCTACACAATTGGCACAGCTAAAATCTCGTCTCTGCGGTTGACTTCCATGTCTGGTACAGACATAGCCAAAAGGGAGATAGCAGCCAGCAAGTGGACCCCTGTGCACTGGAGAGTTAAGGGAAACATTCTTTCTTAGGTTTAATACCTTTTGTGTTCTTTCTGTGTGTGGAGAACAGCAACTGTGCACTGACCTTTATCCTGCTGTTGGACTGACTGGCACTGTCTTTGGAAGGAATTCTATAAAATGCTATGAATTCCTTGCAGATGGCATAATACCATCCTCAGAATTATGTTGCAGTTGGCTTAATCTACAAACAATATACGACACAGAGAACAAAAAATAGTCATGCTAGTTAATGTGATTAATTACTCTTAATGCAGCACATTACTACCAGTAATGCTCCCAGTAGTTCAGTAGTTATGGATCATGTTGTTGTCCTCAGAATGCCCTTTATGGTATGATTAATGATATAAAAGAATGACTTATTGGGCCTTCACTTTTCCCTAACTTTAATAGAAATGAGCAGCTTTATCTATATCCTCAAAATGATAGGTAAACTTAATCAGTCGTATTGGAAGTCTCATAAAGTTCTCATTAAACTTCTTTACCCTATATAAAACCTTGAGAGGTCTTAGACACTAATGAGTATATTCTCCTCTCCTTATGTACATTACTCTTATTGAACCATTTGGATACCATGGCAATGAGTGTGCTATAAACACCTGGATAGATAGAGATTAATAGGTTTTCCATATGTGTCACTAGACAAATTTCATATCTATGATAAAAACAGCAGCAAAGTCAGTTTATATGCAATGCAAAAAATACCTATCTGCACTGCTCAAGCACTTGCCATTAAAATATCATTATTACTTATTTTTTCATTATAATAGTGCCAAGGAGCAGTAGTCATAGATCAAGAGTCCATTGAGCTAAATACAGAACAAAGAGAGACACTCCTTGACCTAAAGAATTTGCTGTCTAAGTAATAGTGAAATTATGTGATAACTCCAGCTAAAAGCTCCGTTGGTGACTGGTTAACAAATTAAACATGAAGTAAAACAAATATGATCTACATGTGTGTTTTAAACTGTGCTCGCTAAAGTGAATGTAATAAGTAAGTTTAATTGTTCAGGGTAGGGTTGCCAGCACTCCTGCATTATAAAGGACATGACTTAAATAAAAAATCGCCTGAACCATACCAAGTCAGCATTGGATGCCTCTATGACGTATTTCAACTAGAGATATACTCAGTCCTTAGAGGTGGCAAGAAGGATGTTGCTTCCCAGTCCCTGGTATTGGTTCAGTGTCAGTGTCTTCAGCAGCATCTCGGGGTGTAGCCACTCCCCAGCAAACACAGGATTTTCCCCAGCTCCTGCTGTGCACTCCCGGTCAGGAACAACTCTTTTCTTCAGTCCCCAACTGGCCACACTTTGCAGACAACCACAGCACTGTGCAGGCTTCATCTACCCAGGCGTAGGTGCCACAGCCTTAGCTGAAGAAGCAGGAAATATCAGAACCCAATGGAAAGGAACATGGACAGGACAGTGGGTCTACGGTCCCCACCACAGAGAGACCCTGCCTAGCTCAGCCTTGCCGAGAACCCCCCACTCTCCACCCTAACAAGAGAGCTCAACACATGCCCCTGGACATTGACTCTTGTCCCTCTCAGAGAAATCAACGTTCCATCTTCCAGTCACCACCCCAGCAAATCCGTGACTAGTGCAAGAGCATTGTGGGATGGATGGAATTTAGGGTCTTTGTATATGCCAAAAAATGTTTCCATCCCCACCAGGGTCCTTTCACAACCTGCCTTCTCTCTTCCTTCCTCTCCCCTGGTTAGCCTGGCCCAGGGACTATCATTGCTCAGAATGCTAACCCACAAATGAACAGGTACTGCTAATTAAGGTTGTGTCTAGGCTAGCCTCCAACTTCACAGGGTGCTCGGTAATTAGGGTGTTGATAGATTACTAATACATGCAGCACTTCATTAGGCTAAAACTCCCCCACAGCAACTTCAAAGTGTGAAACTTCGAAGTGCCAGCTTGCGTGTAGCTGTGGGTCAGCCGCAGGTACTTCGAAGTGCCCATGCAACTTCGAAGTCCCTTTACTCCTCAAAAACTTACCTATGTCTACACTAGCCCCAGAACTTCAAAAGGGCCATGATAATGAACCTAATAGAAAGATGCTAATGAGGTTCTGCCGTGAATATGCAGCTTCTTGTTAGCATAATGGCAGCCACAGCACTTTGAAAGTGCGGCTTTCGA
Organism: Carettochelys insculpta; assembly: GCF_033958435.1. Taxonomy (NCBI): domain Eukaryota; kingdom Metazoa; phylum Chordata; order Testudines; family Carettochelyidae; genus Carettochelys; species Carettochelys insculpta. The sequence goes on along the minus strand of NC_134137.1, from coordinate 111,447,512 downwards.
TTGCGTGCGGCTCGTCTAAACGGCGTCCTTTTCAAAATCCCCTTATTCCTATAACCAAATAGGAACAAGGGGATTTTGAAGTATGCAGGGTCCTCTTGAAAAGGACCCCAGTGTAGCTGAGCCGCATGTGATCAAAAACAGCACTTTTGAAGTGCTCTGGATGCCATTATGCTAATGAGGTCCTACATATTCATGGTAGAGCCTCATTAGCATCTTTCCATTAGGTTCATTATCATGGCCCTTTTGAAGTTCTGGGGCTAGTGTAGACATAGCTTTGAGGAGTAAAGGGACCTTAAAGTAGTGCGGGCACTTCAAAGTGCCCACGGCTGACCCGCGGCTACACTCAAGCCGGCACTTCAAAGTTTCACACCGCAGCACTTCATTAATAATCTCCCAACACCCTCATTACCATGCCCCCTTTGAAGTTGGGGGCTAGTCTAGACACAGCCTGAGTGTGTTATAGTGTGTCATGGGATTTCAGTACAATCACTGGTTTACAGCAGGGCTTGCTCCTGAATCATGTCAAGGTGAACATGTGGTGTAGTGAAGGAGCTGGCTTCAGGCATGTGATTCCAGAACCAAAGAGGAAACTTCTGTGGAGTTTGTGGATCTGTTATAACTTACCAGCCTTAGATTCTGTTTCCTGCTGCAGCTCAGGATCCATCTCAGGTTCCTCAATGAGGTCTGTAAGACAGAAGTGCAGAGTAACATGCTGTTCTTCTTCCAGGTCCACAGAGGCTTCTTCCCAGGACCTTTGTGCCTCCTTCTCCTGCCTTTCATCAGGATCCTCCAGTACAATAAGGCCTGAAGGATCGAGGAGGGGGTTATGAATTCAGGTTCAATGGTCACACTCCGGTGAGCACCCAATCTAGCTCATCATAGTAAGGGCAATTGAGAACCCATTCAGAGTGCAAAAATAGTCCTGTGAATGCCCACCTGTGAAATCTCCTGGAGCTGATGCAGGTTCCTCTCAATAAAGGCGAAGTCAGGGAAGATGGTGTACTCTGACCAGACATTAGTCAACACCTAGGTGAGCTCCAGAGATCAAATACCTCTTTGGAAACTAGAGTCAGTTTTGTTGATAAATGGGATATCAGATGGACTGTACAACTTCTTTCTCTACTTTATTCAGAAAGTGACGTGGAGTCCCTAACTTCCATGTAGCTAACCTGGAGAATGCTATTCCTTGCATTTTTCTTTGAGATGCCATCCCAAAAGAAAACAGCATTGAATTTTTAGCAACTTTTGTTAGCTTTTCTTCTTCCCAGCAAGATGGTAATTATATCACCTTATGGACCTCTAGAAGGTACTTCCCTTCTACTCTGATAAAGGCAGCACAAGAACTTACATAAACTGAAACAGAAGAAGATGGATTTTTTTGGAGAAGTTTGAAGTACTCTGAGCCCAGAGTCTGAGCATGGGGATATTAGAACAGCATCATAAACGCTGCACATCCTCCCATCACTGGAGCATTTGTGTATGTGAAATCCTAGCTTCATCCCAGTAAAGTCCACTGAAGAAATTTGTGTTACAGTAGGGATAAAACTGAACTATTATCTTTTTGGAAATGTTTATTGCCTTAATTATTTGATTATCATAGATAATAAATATGTTTTGACACCCTGAATTTCTGAAAATGATTTTCCTTGCAATCTATAGCTGCCAGATAAGATAACCCTAATTTGGCTAACCAGAAATTTTAGGCAATTGAAGTCTGGATAATTAAGGTTCCACTACTGTGTAAAATTGATAGTTTTCATGGGTTGTTCTCTCCTTTTTGAAATCCTTCTGTTTCTACAAGTTTGATGCTGGACTCCAAAGTTTTCATAGAGTACCAGATAGCATATGCTTTATTCTCATGTGATTCAAGTAAGCAATATGCCTACCTGGACATATTCCTTTCCCTTTTTTTTTTTTGTTTAAACTTCTGTTTGATAGTTTCAGTATTGTCATAAGTTCCTGTTGCTGGCTTCTCCTCTTTCTTCAGCATCATTAAGTCAATATGTCTGCTAGGAATAATTTGTTATAGTTTATCACAGTACTGGTGTAATATCTTACCTCTGAAAGAAATTGTTACTATCACCTGTTTTAAATAAGCCTCAGCTTCATTTTGCACCAGTATTCTTGGCATCTGTAGCCAATCAGAATGAAGAACTGGAGCTAATTCAATCTGCAGTTAGAATCTTGACAAGTCATATCATGAGTAATAAGAGGTTATGCAAGTAATTTACATAAGTCCTAAATTAAGAAAGCCCTATCACACCTTCTGGATATGGGATATGGTATTTATTAGCTTTCTTAGCAACGTAGTGTTTTGTGAAGAAAAATTAGGGCTTCTTCCTTCCCAATAATACAATGCACATGCCAATGGGCAACAGTAATTTGAAAGTGTACCACACAATCTTATAAAAGACCTATTACATTCCAAGAAGTAAGCCAAGTTCAGGTAATGTAAGAGCTTTCCAGAAACTTCTCAGAGATAAGGCCTTTCATGTCCAAAGACTTTTACCCAGATATACCCAGCAAATAGAATAGTATCTCTCTCATACAAAAGATTATTTGTATGCCAGTAACCATACTCAGGATCTAGTCATTGATCAGAGCCCAACTATAAGTTACTGTGCAAACATAAGGAGAGACACTCCTGGCCTCAAAATTGCACAACTTGAATCCATAATTTGCTGCAGCTATGCATGATCAGCAGACTGATTTGATACTTCTGCGTTAATTGCCAATTCCACCCCCCTCCCCTCAACACACACACGTGCGCACACACAACCTACAGTTAAGCATGCCTCCAAACACAATGTATTTTGCTTTCAATTGTTTATCAAATGACCTGCTGTTCAGTTCTGCTGGAAAATTGTTGCCCATACCTCAGGACAAATGAAACACAAATAATATTAGAGTCTGTCAGTGTTTTAGTTCATACATGCAAAATCTCAGGTTTAGTTTAATAAAATATAACCAAAGAAATAAAGGGAAGTGAACAATATGTATTAACTGTGATTTGAAATAGAAAATTAAAATAGAATGTATTCACGTAACTAGGGTGATTTCTTTGGTAGTCATCTGAAGTCTGAGCCATAGAAAATGCAATGCTTTTTAGGTCAGAAAAATAAGTTTTGTAATAAAATTGCAAAAACCAAAACACTGTTATGTCAATGGGATACTTGGCTCCCTGAGGGATGAAGCCACTAACTTCACTAACTGAAACTTCTACAACTTCACAATAATCACTAGCCACTTCCCGCCTAATAGCTGCCACCAAATTGGTTGCCACTCCTGGATCCACAATATCAAAGAAGTAAAAACAAATTCTTCCCACTGAAATAAAAAAATGATCTCCCACAAACAAGGGCTTTTAATACAGAAGTGTTTGAGACCCCATTGCGCAAATAGAGTTGCATCAAAATCCAGCCCTTTTCTTTAAGTAGTTGACCATTTAAAAGCTTATCTTCTTTTTTCTGTTTGTTTTTTTTTATTGTTTTGTTTTTTTTCCTTCCTGCGGGCAGGTTATTCAAGGCAAGCCCGTTTCTTATTTGTGTTGTCAAAGGATTTCTTGTGATGTGAATTGGACATCCGAAAGGTCTTGTCATAGAATCAGATCGCATATATATTTCTTTTGTGGTGCTGGGAAAATGATCAGATTAAAACTTTATCAGGTAATTCCATATCCAGTACAAATTCAAAACCACATCTGCCTCCCAGCAGCTTGCTTTGTAAATACAGGATAGAGAGATTACTGCAGCATACCTGCACTTGGCAAATGAGAAATGTCAAAACAAATAAACCATTAAATCCATATGGGACCATGACAAATTGATTTTGAAATCATATTTTCCACAATCAGGTGCTGCTATGGTGACTGATTGTTTCAAAATTTGATATGGATTGATTGATTGTTTCAAAATTTCATATGGATTTGACGTCTTGGATTCACAATATTGAGAATGAAATGGTGATTTAGCAATTCCAGGGAATATTTGCCATAAACTCAGTATTTGCGTCTTTTTTCTTTTTCATTTTTGTTATCTTTTTGTGTTTTAGGAATCTCCTGCAGAATTGCTTATGTGCCAAAAACTCTGGATACCAGATAAGCCTATTTTGTATTTAATTTGCAAAACATTGTACTCCTTTCTCCATTGTAGACATATATTCTTTTATAAATATACATAAACTGTATAAGCTTCCTCATATTTAATGAAAAATTATTAGTTTAGCATTCTTCATTATATAATATATCATTTTATATAGATTAATAAACACATTAAACCCTAGAAATATTAGGGAAAAATAGTTTTTCATTTTATTGTTCCATGATATCAAATTTCTCTTTTCCCTTATTTTCAGCCAAATAAGGAATATTCATCTGATAGGAATAAGGGGATTTCAAAGTTGCCGGGGTCCTTTCGAAAAGGAGTCCAGTCTGGATGAGCTGTGGGGCAGTGAGCCACATCAATTTTGAAGTGCCGGGGTTGCCGGCATTCTAATGAGTCACTAAATATATATGTCAGCACTTCATTAGTGAACTTCGAAATGGCCATTGCATGGCCATTTCGAAGTTTTGGGCTAGTGTAGACGTAGCCTGTATGTATATACCCTTTTGTCCTCTGGAAAAAAAATCCCTGGAACCTAACTCCTCTATTTGCATTAAGGGGAAATTGGATTCACTTAATGTCATTTTGCTTAGGGTAGCATTTTTCAGAAGCATAACTACAACAGGATGGCTGGGTCTACATGGAGCCACTCTCCCAGCAGCTCCATGCTAAACAGCAGCCTTGCAATTTCAAATGGCTGCTCATTAGCGTAGTCCTACAGCTCATTAGCACAGCTGCTCAAGCTCACTCTCAGCAGAGGAGGCTACCAGCAGTAAAGAGGCCATGTGGACATCCCACTTCTGGCAAAAAGCCCCTCTGTCACCAGCCCCTTATGCCTGTTTAGCATATTGTGATGAGGCCCTCCTGCTTGGGTATTAGGATGGTTCAGGCATAAGGGACAGGTGGCGGAGGGGCTTTTGCCCATAGGGGCACGTCCACACAGCCTTTCTACTGCCAGCATCCCCTCTGCCGAGAGCGAGCTCTTGTGCAGCTACGCTAATGAGCCCCGGGGCCATGCTAATGAGCAGCAATTTGCAATTGTGAGGCTGCTCGTTAGCATGGAGCTGCTGGGAGAGTTGTTCCATGTAAACTCAGCCTTAGTGAGGAATTACTATATACACAAAAAGTTGTGAGGGCCTTGGACTGAATCGCTAAGCAGCAATATTAGTTTACTAAAAGCGAGTTAATAGTGTTGTCAGTCATAACAGGTAAATTATCCCTGTGGATTTACCTTCCACTGCTTTTACTGAAACTACCTGGATAGCTTCTGAAAACAATAAAAAAATACTGTACACGTTTTCAGAGATATTAGTATCTAGGGATTCAGGGTACGATCCAATACCCACCGATCTCAAAGACCCTTTATGCTGAATTCAATGTGCGTTGGATTTAGCCCTTATAGGGCTTTCACCACCCTAGCACCCAAGCACCAGCACCTCATCACAATTTGCTTGTCATTCACCCTTTTGTCTCAGCCTAACCTCACATGAGACCCAAAAGCTAAACAGGGGTAGGAAAAACTATGCTTTTAGTTTTGAAAGTATTGTACACTGTCACTGCAGCTTATCTCAAATCGCAGAATCATGGGAGTGTAGAACTGGGAGGGACTTTAGTAGGTCATCTACTCCAGACCCCTATACTCCCATCCAGGTGAAAGTCAGCACTTAGACAGAAACCGCATTTTCTATTTTTGCTGTTCTTTTCTGCTCCCTTTGGGTTTTGTTTTAAATGTTGCTTAGTGCACTGTATGTAGGACTATGTTTAAGGACTACACTCGATGCTTGACTATTTCCTCTATTCATCTCCTGGCATTGAGAATGTCTTACTCTTATTACAGTTTTAGATGTCCAATATGGCAAAAACAATGGGTTAGAACCTCCTTACAAAAACCTGAGATTGCACCAAAAATGGACACATGTAATTCATGGATCTGAGCATCATGCACAATTGAGTATTGAATGTCATGAAGACGTAGACAATGTGAGTCTAATGGGCAGCTTTGCAGTCTATCGAATTCCTTTAGTAGAAGTATAAATGACTCCCAGTGGTGACCTATTTCTGAATAATGACTGCACAAAGAGAGAGGTTTATTGCAATAATTTTGCCCACAAATTTACCCTAATTGTAAGATCAGCCGGGGAAAGTGGATAAAAGTGAATACAGTGAAACAATAGCCTATAGCAATAAATGCTGATGAGACAAGGTTCTAAAGGGAGTCAGAGAGGCTGAAACAGTACAAAAAGGAAGCCTATTGATATAACTTGAGGGCTTTATTAAGACCATGTCCGGTAAACAAGAGCAGTGCGATGGAAATTAATGGACCCAAATTGATCTGTCCAAAATGAGGCCTAATTGTTGGACAAAATAATAAGGAAATTAGCTCTTCCTCCCACCACTGCCCTTTTGGGGTCCTTGAAAGAAAAAAGGCTTTGGAGATTAGCAAAAATGAGAGGAGAGATATTGATGCTAGCCAGCTGAAGGATGGAAAAACAAGAAGGCATGAGCTTCACCAATATGGCTTTCACCTGCACTGTCTCCTGTTTCCCCAGTATCCACTCTGACAGTGCTGGGTTAGGAGGGATGTCCTGACCAGTCTAGAAAGAGGAATCCAGGGGGAATTCCACCTCCACTGGCTCCAGCTAAATCCTGACCATAAATGGTATGTGAAACTTTATCATTTCCTTCCCCAAGCCCCTCCCACACGTGTCGTCTCTCTTTTGCATCTATTTTTTCTTGTTTCTGTCCTTCTCCTTTTGCTTTCTGTCTAATAAGAGTCTGGCTTAGTGGCCGAGACTTGTTTTACAACACTGTCTTGAGTCTGTAACCAAAGTGTCATATAAAATCTATGATAATGTTACTAGTTTGCCAGGTCCCCAGGTGGTTGATTAGGCTATGTCAACACTATTAAAATCAGTTTTGTAATGCTGGCTTTTATAAATTCAAATTAGAGTATCCTCACCTCCCCACAAAGTCCTGACAAAATTGAGTTAATACTGCCACACTAAATCACCAAACATCTACTGTTGCAGCGGTGCAGTTCCTATAGTTCCCACAGTTCCCTCAGTCCCGTAGCATTCTGGGTTTTTTTGCTGGTACGATTTGGGAAAAACAATGTCCTGCAAGTGGTTATGGGTGTGTGATGTCATCTTCCCACATTACATTGCCCTCATTCCCCTCCCATGGAAAGCAAATGTCTATTTTTTCAGATAGAGACTTCCCCCCAACCCCCAGCGACAGCCAGCCCCCGATAATCTTTTCCACAGTGGGGAGACTTTCCCCCGGCAACAGCCAGCCCTGAAATGTTAAATTTGCAAGCTTCCTGTTACCTTACTTCCTGCACACATGGGCTACGTCTACACGTGAAGCCTACATCGAAGTAGCCTATTTCGATGTGGCGACATCGAAATAGGCTATTTCGATGAATAACGTCTACACGTCCTCCAGGGCTGGCAACGTCGATGTTCAACATCAACGTTGCGCAGCACCACATCGAAATAGGCGCAGCGACGGAACATCTACACGCCACAGGAGCACACATCGAAATAAGGGTGCCAGGCACAGCTGCAGACAGGGTCACAGGGCAGACTCAACAGCCAGCCGCTCCCTTAAAGGGCCCCTCCCAGACACACTTGCACTAAACAGCACAAGATACACAGAGCCGACAACGAGTTGCAGACCCTGTGCATGCAGCATGAATCCCCAGCTGCAGCAGCAGCAGCCAGAAGCCCTGGGCTAAGGGCTGCTGCACACGGTGACCATAGAGCCCCGCACGGGCTGGAGAGACAGCGTCTCTCAACCCCCCAGCTGATGGCTGCCATGGAGGACCCCACAATTTCGACGTTGCGGGACGCGGATCGTCTACACAGTCCCTACTTCGACGTTGAACGTCGAAGTAGGGCGCTATTCCGATCCCCTCATGAGGTTAGCGACTTCGATGTCTCGCCACCTAACGTCGAAGTTAACTTCGAAATAGCGCCCGACGCGTGTAGCCGCGACGGGCGCTATTTCGATGTTAGTGCCGCTACTTCGAAGTAGCGTGCACGTGTAGACACAGCTATGGAGAGCATCAGAGATGCAACTGGCCAGAACAGACAACTGTAGGGCATTGTGGGATACATGTTGGAATCCTCTGAAGGCCATAAAACCATCTTAAATGGAAGCTGTTTCCACACTACATTAATCCAAATGCTTACATTCAAACTTACATTCAAACTTCCTGCTAATCCCACTAGGGTTGGCAGGGTGAGAATATCAGCCATTGCACCCCCTACATTTGAAATAATGGTATTTGATGTGTGAATAGTCACAAGTTAAAATCAAGCTAAGTGCCTTACATTCAAAGTTATGCTGTAGCGTAGACATAACCTTAAGACTGTGCGCTGTCCCTGTGTTTTGTTAGCAGTGAGCTTGCACATGAAAGTCAATACTAAAGACAGAAACTGTGTTTTCTACCTTTGCTGTTCTTTTCTCTTTTGTGTGTTCATCTTGTTTTGTGTTCCAGGAGCTGGTATTAAACATTAACAACAACAACAGTTCCAGTCAATCTCTATAAACTTTCTCCTCTTTTTCCCCCACCCCAAAATAGTAGCTATTATCATCTACAACAAGGTCAAATGACGGCATTCTCCTTTACAAATTCTCCAGCAAGAGAGAAAGGGAAAAGGAAATGTTGCTAAAATGAAAGCTGTACTAAATACTTTCTATTTCAAATACCTTTACCTTTCTCATTTCTCTTCTGTGTGTTTAATCAGAGGTTAAAAGGATTTTTATGGCACATGTACAGGGGACCAATTAGGCTGGGATCTCTGTATACCAAACCCCAAACTTTTTTTGGTTATGTTAACATCTTTGACTATCTGCGTCTATGTATTCCATCTCTATTCCCGGGAAACTGAAGGAGGAGATCCTCAAGGAATCCATTTTGGAGCACTTGGAGGAGGGGAAAGTGATCAAAAGTAGCCAACATGGATTCACCAGGGGCAAGTCCTGCCTGACCAATCTGATTAGCTTCTATGGCAAGGTAACAGGCTCTTTGGACATGGGGAAGTTAGTGGATGTGATATACCTTGACTTCAGCAAAGCTTTTAATATGGTCTCCCACAACATTTGTGTCCATAAATTAAGGAAATATGGATTGGATCCTTGGACTATACCGTCCTGGCTGGGATGACTTAGTGGGTGTTGATCCTGCTTGAAGCAGGGAGCTGGACTAGATGACCTCCTGAGGTCCTTCTAGCCCTATGATTTTGTGATTCTGTAAATTACTTCAGTATGCCCAGTTCAGCTCAGGTCTAAAGAAGTAGCAGAGGCTCTACAAACTAGTTCTTCAGACTGAAAAGACTCTTGGGCTTTTTCTTTTCTTTTTTAAAGCACCAAAAACATGACCTTGTAAATGCAGGCACCCAAAACAGCTGGGATAACTGAGTCAACTTTCATTTGTCAAGAAAAAAATCTGAGTCACAGTTCTATATTCTATATTTACACCAACAGCAATGACAAAAGACAATCCAGGTCACTGTCACTTACTTTAACTCTTTCTGTAACACATGGTGAAGAGTTCTGCAGCTTAGACCTTGCACCAAAGAGGTGAGGTTTTCTGTGTTTTCTAAACTCTTTTCTCATGGATATTCTTACCTGAAACATTTCTCCAGTGTTTTTTCAATCACAACACTTCGCTGTTGGTGTAAATATAGAATATAGAACTGTGACTCAGATATTTTTCTTGACAAATGAAAGTTGACTCAGTTATCCCAGCTGTTTTGGGTGCCTGCATTTACAAGGTCATGTTTTTGGTGCTTTAAAAAAGAAAAGAAAAAGCCCAAGAGTCTTTTCAATCTGAAGAACTAGCTTGTAGAGCCTCTGCTACTTCTTTAGACCTGAGTTGAACTGGGCATACTGAAGTAATTTACAGAATCACAGAATCATAGGGCTAGAAGGGATCTCAGGAGGTCATCTAGTCCAGCTCCCTGCTTCAAGCAGGATCAACACCCACTAAGTCATCCCAGCCAGGACCTTATAGTCCAAGGATCCAACCCATATTTCCTTAACTTATGGACACAAATGGGTGAAGATCTCCCACTACACATCACAGCAGGTTGCTGGTGCTGCCACTACCTTCTGCCATAACCAGTAAGGATAAAATAGAAAAGAGAGAACCTAATGTCTTTTCTGTGAGAAAGCCAGCAGAAAGGGGGACTGCTTAAATTCCTGCTTTTCAGAGTTTCTGATTATGAACCCACGAGCCACATGGCTAGGAGGTCCAGCTCTCTACTCCCTCTATTGGCATAGAGGACAAAGTGTTGCTAAAGGGTACAGCTACACTTCAAAGTAGTCACAGGTATATATGCACACCCAACACTCAAACAATGAGTCCCTTCATACCTGTATAGCATCAAACAGCAGCCAGCACCTCCTGCAGGCCACCAGAGCCCAGGGAACCTGAATGTAGGGGATTTAGTGGCCACAGAACCTGGCTAGAGAGGTGACTCAGCAGGAGAGGATGCCTATGGGCCAAAGCAGCACCACACTCTGTGGTGGCGGGGCCCAGGACACAAATGAGGCCAGTGAATATGTGAACCTGAAATGTTACAGTTCACTATTTCTCCAAGCTGAGAGGATTGCAGGGATCAGTTCAGGAACATCAGCATTGGACACTTGAGAAAGGTCCATGACACGAGGGTGCTCAAAGGTTCAGATGGTATCACAGATGGCAAAAAGGGGTTGTATTTTCCATGAACATTTTCATTATGTCTGATATTTCTGTGCTAACATTTATTTTGAGCACCGCCACACATGCTCCTATGGCAGCTCATGAAGTCATACCCAACATCACTCACCCAAAGAAAAGAAAGTCAGCTACCGACTGAGTATCTGCAGAATGGTGGTAGTGTGGACCTTAGGCACAGAAATCCTGTTAGCAATGTCTTGGTTGAATATAGAATGATGACGTGGCCAACACAGTTAGATTTAGCAGCATCCTGTGGTTTTGCTCAATGCCTTTGAATGCAAAGGGGAATATTTTCACAGCAACTGGCGCAGAACGTAACTGCTGAAGTGAAAGTTTAGTAAAGCATTCACATTTGTGTTGGAAGACACTAACTACTGACTGAAAACACACACTTCTGGTAAGGACCCCCCAGGTTAATATCTTTTGACTGCTTTTGTGCTGAGGACATTGTTAATGTACTGCAATGCCATCATTCATCAAGGTTGTTTTGATTTGATTTGGTTTATGTGAAGCACTTCAGAACTGTCAAAAAACTGAAAAATTTGTTTTTGCTTTGGATGGGACCTCATGCATTCCTTCCTCACAACATCGTAAGATACTTTCGTCAAGGCTGATCCCTGCTATGACACTCGAAGTGCAGAAGGTGGGCCCTGCAAGAGACCTTAAAATACCTTGCTTCCATAAGCTTCTGCTTAAAAGCTTCCCAAGGTCACAGATTTCCTGATCCTGTGAGGCAGCTGCCACCACCTAAGTGAGAACATCTCCCCCACACCCCCTTTAAAACCCTGGAAGGCACACTTGGGATGTCTTCCTGTGGTGTTACCCCAGGCTCTTCACCCCGTCTTAGGAGAAAGCTTGAAAACAAAGAGGCAGAAATTAAACTGCAATCTGGGAGCTGACCTTTCAGTCTTCGGTATGCATAGACACAGACCCTTCTCTAGGACACAGGAATCAAATCATTGTCTTTCAGCAAAAACAGTGATGTATTAACAAAACAAAAGATAAAGTGTGCACATAAATTGATGAAATATAACTTGTTGCTAGGTGTTACAGAACAACTTTTTTTTAAAGGCAGATAAAAGCACAGAGAATTACTTCCTTGGGATTCAGTTCAGAAATTATATTGTATAGGGTGTGTATATCAGCCAACTGAACAAGTCCCACACCAAACCCCAAAATAAAAAATAACCTGATGGTGTCTGACCAAACATTTCCTTTCTACTTACATATCTGTACACCCAGGGCGTGTTGTGACCTGACTATTTCTTGCACTCATTAAGCCATGCTTAGGCTTATAATATCTCTGTCTCTCTCCTCCAGCCAGATAAAAGAAAGACCCCCTCAGCGGGTAACTGCTTCAATCCAAAAGGTCCTCTTCTCGTTGGCTCATCTTGTTGCTTGCCAACAGAGAACTCGTTCTGTGGGTTTAACCCTTTACAGGCATTTGTTCATGACAGCTGTGTTCATTGTCCTTATTAGCTGTGTCTACACGTGCCCCAAACTTCGAAATGGCCACGCAAATGGCCATTTTGAAGTTTACTAATGAAGCACTGAAATGCATATTCAGCGCTTCATTAGCATGCGGGCAGCAGCGGCGCTTCGAAATTGAGGCGGACAGCAAATTTATTTCTGTTTCTCAAATAACCAATGTAAATCTTTATACTGACCACTGATAGTTACTAAAAATGTATCTTTTTGTAGTTAACAAGCCTGTTTCATATTTTAGCTAAAACAGCGTATTGTGGCTGAAGTGCATGGGAAATCTCAGCTCGAGTTACAAAGACTAATGTGTGTCCTCACCATATTGTGGGAGGGCAGACTGGGTCATGAATTTATGCTGGTCAGACTTCTGACCAAGGCAAGACTGCCCAGTTCTGAGTTCCAAGACTGGGACGCTAGGAGGAATTGGCTGGAATCTCTCCATTGCTGGTTTATAAATTGGCCTGCAAAGCCTTCATGTGACTTAGGTGTGTCCCTGCTTGTGAATATCTGTGTAAGTGCAGCACCTGTCAGAGGTGTATGGCTTAAAAACTGCGTCACAGTGGGAGAGGGACACCTCAGTTGGGTAAGTCAGAAGGTTCAGCAGTCTCCCATTTTAGGTTGTATCCAGGGTCTTCATCACAAGCACTGAGTGAACTCTGCCAACTCAGCATCGCCATAAAGATGAATCACTGTACTGGATCAGCAAATTGCTTGCTAGCAAGACACTTCCTTGAACTGAAGATAGACCTATAAAGGAACACAGGCTACTAATCCTCACTGACCAAAACCATGAGTGGAGTACAGTGGATGGCTGAGATGGAAACTACTTATCTGCTGTGGACTATACTTCTGTGGGAGAGAAGTGAATTAGATGGGCTGGGTGGAGATAATAGTATATTGTTTATATGCATGTATAATCTCTTGCTTTGTTTTCCTAAGTTTATGACTGTGTACTCTTTCCCCTGGGCTGCAAACTAATGCTGCTAATGTTTGCACAGAGGAGATGTGTGCTGCATGTTGGCAGACTGCACCCCTCCTTTGCAACATTGACCTGAATTTGAGAAGCAGTAGGTAGGGACATAGAGGCTTGTAGTGAGCCCTTGATCACCTCCCTGTGCTCTGGGATGATCCATTCAAGCTCACTGCAATAATAGTGACAGCAAATCTGGGGTCATATATGTTGAGTATGGACAAACAGAGGTGGATTGCCTCAGTGCTATCAATCACAGAATTTCGCCCAGGTCACCATCGGTAATATCACTCTTTGAATCAGCGAGCAGGATAGGGAGTGGATGCTGAATGAAAGTGGCCAGAAACCCAGACTTCATGATGCTATGTTTTGTGCTGCAATGATGCCAGCTCATTTACTGTTGGTTTGGCATGGTAGGGTGTCCTACCATGGAGGATGGAATACGGCAGCCCTCCCCAGAAACCTTCTGAGAAGGACTGACGAGTATCTAAGTGAGAGCTTTGTAGAGATGTGTAGGGAAGAATCCCACTCAATCTCCAAAACTGTTAGACATTTCTAGGGAGTTCCCACTACATAGGCAGACTAGCCGCCACGGTATCCCAGTTGCTCAGGGCAGATCAAAAATTTAACACAATTACATGTAACTACTGTAGCATAATTACAAATGTGAACTCACCAGAAGTGCCCTCTACACCATCTGGGTCTAGCAGCAATAGGCCCTGGGAGATGATTGGATCCAAGGTTAGGAAAATGTCCTGGCTGTCAGTGAGATCAGATTTTCCACTTCCATTCTTCTTCCCCTCCTTCTCCTCCTTATTTACAGTGTCCTCTTTGTTGTTGCCTGTGGCTGCCTGAAGAGTCACTTAGGAGGTATCCATGGACAGTTTTGGAACAGTAGTTGGATTTTCCCTACCCTCAGAATCCCAGGTAACTGCTCAAAGAAATGGCTTGTCTGAAGATCTGACCCAGGCTGACTGCTTTCCTCCTCTGTCCTCTGGTACGCTTGCTTCAGTTCTTATATTTTCATGTGGCACTGCTTGGTGTCTGTGCTGTATCCTTTTTCTACTACACCCTGTGCTATGTTGGCATAAATATCAGAGTTTCATCTACTGCTTCAGGGTTCTGCCTGCACACAGCAGTCAGATATGGTATCTCCTGCATGCCCTTGCTGGTCCTCATTTACAGCCCTGAGCATTCATGGTCAGGTGTACTGCTGGGCATGCCAGGCTGGCCAAGCTGGAAATAACATTCAAAAGCTCCCGGGACTTTTTCTGTGTACCTGGAAATGCAGCAGAGTTGAAAGTACTGGCCAGAGTAGTCACACTGGGGCAATGTGAGACCCTCCTAGAGTCCAAGAACATCAAATTGAACAGTGTTGTTTCTACACTACCTCACAATCAACTCCAGAAGGTAGAATTTAGCACTAGTCCTCTTGAAGTGAAGCAACAAATTTGACATTAAAGCCCCTTACAGTCAGCTGACGGGGCTTGGTAGTGTGACTAACTTTAACCTAACCTCAAAGTGTAGACCAGGTCATAAAGGAGGGCTTCCTGTGTTACACAGACCGTATCAAATCCTAGTGTGATTGTATAGCTTATGAAAAGTGCAGGAGAAATTCAATCCATGCTCTAGGATAGGAGTAGGCAATAAAAAAGTGGCAGCCCACCAGGGTTAATTCCTTGTTGGCTGGCTGCCGTCATTATATTTACATGCATCTCCACAGGTATCAGGTGATTACAGCTCTTATTGGCCGTGGATCACTTCCCGCCACTTCCATTGGCCATGAATGGTGATCTGCAGCCAATGAGAGCTGTGGCTGCCCAATACCTGTGGAGGCACAGGCAAATGTAGCTGTGGGGAGTCTCCAGGAATGACCCTGGTGGACTGTATTGAGGCCATGGACTGGTATTTGCCCATCCCTGCTTTATAAGGCTTTGAGCTCTGAGGCCTTCCCCTGTCACACTCTTTGCAGTCCTTTTACCCTTTCACTTTGAAGCGCTTTAGCCAGCTTCCCATTTGAACTGCAGTCTGGAATAAACATGAAATATTCCACAGACTGAGTGGCCTAGGGCTTATACCAGGGGCATCTCTAAGGAATACACACGTGATTAACAAACTGCCAATCTGGCAAAATCGTTGCCCTGCATAAATGCTGCCGACACACTGCTCTTTTGCAGTGGGAAAAACAGTAGGTGGCAGAGCTTGAATTTGAACTAAATCTGTGTTATTTAGGGGAAAAAAATCAACCTCTTGTATTCTAAGGCAGCCTAGAATATAGCTGTTTGCACTTTGATTTCTAGCTTTCCCCTGTTTAAAAATATTTGACATGGTTTACAAGGCGTAAGACTTTTCTAGGGTTTGCTTCTGAACCATAACTGCTTTTCTCTTCATCTGTTCGCTAACGGTCTTTGTGATGTCTCTGAAGGCCTACCTTGTATGTTATAATTTGTCTTTTGGACATCTCTGGATTACCTTTAAAATACCTTCACATCCTATTGATGGAAATAAACTCTTTATAACATTTATTTTTCTTAGCATATTTGTGGGGCAGCATTTTCCTACAGACAGAGACTGGCACAAATGGCCCCATCAAAGCATTATTAAACTTTGTTTTTAAAAATAGAAGGGATTTCAGTTAACATGGGTGCCATCATAATCTTCATTACTTACCCAGCCCCACTCTCCCATTTCCACAGAAGAGATAGAACCTCCACTTTTTGACAACCACCCTCTTTATCACTCCTACCAGTATTTTGCACTTATGACGCACCATTCATCAAAAAATCTCCAGGAGCTCGATGAACAATAAAACCTCACTGCATTTGCATAAGGCAACGAACAGCTAACAATGTTGCCAACTATTGCAACAGTATCAAAAGCTTTTAATATTTGGCAGTTTTCTTAAAACACCAGCTGCTCTGATTAAGCAATAATCTCAGCTCCCCGTGTAAAGACAGGAAGCAGAGAGGCTTCACCGTTATGAAGAAAAGATTGAATAAATGACCCAAGGATATCCTAAAGGTTTAGGATGGAAAAAGATAAAAAGAACCCAAAACTTATTTTTTAGAAATATGATTTTTAAGTAACACTATTTTAAACATTTAAGCACTGGCAAAACTGTGTATGTAAATAACCACATTCCTCAAACAGGCAAAATGAGGCCTTGTGAGGTAGTGAATCATCCAGGATAATGCTCAAGGCAGTCTGGAGAGTTCTGAGGCCATCAGATGCCTGCTTTAACCAGAGTCCCTTTCTGGATGCATCTACACTAGCAAGTTCTTTCTAAAGATTTTTCAAAAGAAGGGTTTTTTTAAAAAGATCCCACGGAGCCTCTACAGACAAAAAGCATTCTTTTAAAAGTGAGTTGAAAGAATGCAGTGCTCCTTTTGAAATCGCTCTCCCTTTCCCGTTTCAGGAAGCATGCCTTCTTTTGAAAGCTTCTTTCGAATGAACATGTGTATAGATTCTCTGCAGGGCCCTTCTTTCAAAAGAGCAGTCCTCATGGCACCTGATTTTTTGATCCCAGACCCATTCTTTCGAAAGATCAGGGGCTGTGTGGATGCTCTCTTTTGAAAGAGCAGATCACTCTTTTGATCCGATTTTTTGTGTGTGAATGCATTCTTTCAAAGGAAGTTCTTTCAGAAGAGATCTTCCAGAAGGGCTTCTTTCAAAAGATCTCTGAAGTGTAGACATAACCTCTGAGTCAAACATTCAAAACGAACCATGCAAATGCTGTCCAAATTGGTGTTTCTAGTATGTCTAACCTGACCCATTCTGTTTGGAAGGGATGTCAGTTTATTAAGAGGGAAACTATTCACAGGAGTAAGGGCTGTCTGTGTTGATGCAGCTAACAGTGAGCACAACAATTTCAACAGTGAAAAGAAACATTCCCTCCCCCCAAACTGTGATCTCTTATTGAGAAGTAAGAGTGTAACCATCCAGCTAACGTACTTCATCTAAGTAGGAATGTTTTCAAAATACAGGGAAAAGTTTCTCTTGTTGAAGCTAGCTATGGGTCTCTATAAAAGCATCATCTTTCCCTGTAGTATATGGCAAGTTCTATTCTTTTATTTACAGAAGCATGATGAATCCATTGTTAGTGTGACTTGAAGTAGTAGGTAGTCCTCGTGTCTGACGATGACATCTTGAGCTTGCACAGGCTCATCGGTTGTGGACTCACATGTGGCTGAGGAGTCCAAGCTTTGAACAGCATGGGCATTCACAGTGGGGGCAAGGGAATTGTCCTGGCTCTGTTGGTGCGGCTGCTGCTGTTGCTTTCTTCCTTTCACGAGCATCAATGAGACGTACATGTCGCTGCTCTTCCAAGTTGTCATACACGTGTTGTACAAGAGCACACCAGCCTGTTCGGTCTTTTGCATGCTGCTCTAGTTGATCTGGTTTTAAACCAACGTGAGCAATGTTGGACTTCATGTAGTCTTTATACCTCTTGCAAGGCCTACCTTGATTAGGCATTCAGTTGCATCAAAATACAGCAACAAATCTGAGTACCATATTACTTTGTATAACTTGCCAAAAGAAACTTAATTCCAATAGCACTTTAAAAAGAAAGCCCTACACTTGCAACGTTTGAATGGAATAGCTTTAAATAGAGTTTTACAAGACCTAAAATGTAGGCCACTAACTCATGTGCCGAAAAATAGTTTTAAGTGACTACTGTTAGGCACTTGGCAAACATTAAATAATATACATTGATTATCTGTTTCATTAATATTTCATAGTCCGTCACCGCCCTGTGCCCATAGTCACAGACCAGGGCCCCAATTTTCTCAGCTGTTTTACAGACACAGAATCAAAAGAATTTCCCTCCCACAAAGACTGACTCTTACTTTGATTTTTTCCTTACTAACCCTATCTCCAACCAAATGAGGACCCTCATAGCAAATACCAGTCAACTCTCAAGGACATGACTCTTGCCTGCTTGTATTTCCTACTAACATACAGCTGCCTAAAACTAAACTCTTAAATCCATATTTTAGACACCTGAAAATTGGCACAATTTTCCAAAATGACCCAAATTTAGCAGCTCCCACACAGAATTATGCATACATTTAAGCTTTTTGTGAAAAAAATGATTTTATAGCTCCAAAACACAACTTTAAAGCTTTTATTTCAAGAATTCTTCCTTAACAGCTGCTGTAACAGTCTTTCATACTCAATAAAATTATCTGAACAACCTATGCAGCACTGGAACAAAGCTCCAGTAAGCTGAAGCCTACAGGGATCTATATACTGTTGTGCTGCCCTCCAAAATGTGACCTGCTGTAATGAAAGAAGACATGGCAATCATATTAATGTTAATCTTGGATGACAGGTTTGGAATGAAAGCCTGTTCTTCAAATAAGAGGCAAGAATTTTTAAGCTGAGTTTTTAAAAAATATAAATAAATAAGGTTCACAACTGCATGCCTGATCTGCATATGCCAATGTTTCTGTTATGCACCAGAAGGAAATGTTTGCTCAAGCTGCTATGAAAATAACAAGAAAAAGGCACATAACTGCTCATAATTGCTCAGAACTGCAAAATATGTAAAGCAGCTTTGGGCTTTAAAAACTCTGATGGGTTTCACACAGAGCCTAAGCCAACAAAGTGAATCCCAGCCATGACATCTACTCAAGTCTTCACCTCCAGAGTAATTGATCTAGATGGTCCCAAGCAGAGAGGGGATAGTGCTGACCATATTCATGCAGGAAAAGAGACAGCTACATGGAAAGAGGAATCTGCCATGCCTACACTATTGGCCTAGCCATCTGACTCCAAGTCTACGTCTACACTAGCATTCCTCTTTCAAAAGAGGCACGCAAATGAAGGAAATTGAATTTGCAAATGAGGCACACATTTACATATCTGGCACCTCATTTGTATAGTCTTCTCTTGAAAGAGCTTCTTTCGAAAGAAAAGCAGTGTAGATGCAACTCTTTCGAAAGTAAACCCCATCTTCGAAAGAACCCTTCTTCCTTAAAAAAAAAAAAATATATATATATATATATATATATATAAGAATAAGGGTTCTTTCGAAGATGGGGATTACTTCCGAAAGAGCCGCGTATTCACTTTTTTGAAAGAAGATCTTTTGAAAGAAAAATATGAAAATGAGGTGCCAAACATGTAAAGCTGTGCTTCATTTGCAATTTCGATTTCCCTCCTTTGCGTGCCTCTTTCAAAAGAGGAATGCTAGTGTAGACATAGTCCAGGTGTCCATACTGGATTTACATAATTCACTGAAACCAACATTCAGGAAATTTTTATAGGAGCTAAAAATTTGCAATTGTTCATAAGTGCCATCTTCCTTGCTGAAGAAAGAAGGGCATCAATGAATATGAAAAATTAATTGGATTCACTTAGCCCCATCAACATCTGTGAGAGCTATTTCTGGAGAAAGCCACAGAGGAGCAAAGGGATGGGGATGACTGACAGAGATGGTGCTTATCTCATTGTTCTTGCTCTCTTCCTTTTCCTTTGTACCATTTTTCCTTGTCCTCTTTTATGTTGTTTTTCTGTGGCAGGGCGGGAAGGCTGAAAGGGAGGAGGAGTTTGCCTTGGAATAAAATGATGTGATTGTGATAAAGCATCAGAATAAAGGAAGGTTACTCTAATTGAATTGTGAGAAATTACACACTGGTGCTTTCAATCTTTCTCACAAAGCAATAGAGTTGAAGCCTTAACAACAAATTACACTGTGTTCAGAGTACAAGAAAAGCCATTATATGATCTAATTTATCTAGTAAATTATGGTCAATCAATGAGATATAATTGCTGCTGTTGACTCAGATTAATTGGCTAAGGTGCCTTGGAGCTGCAGCTATAGACTGATTTTAATTAGGGAGAACATTTAAACTTTTAGTAACTTCGCATGTGCATGGGTTTTGCATTTCATATTTTAAGTATAGATCTTGGATCTGGATAAAATCAAGTTGCAAGTACGTATATGTAGTTCTATAAGCAGATGAGTTTTAAACTGTGAACAAGTAACAGTTCTTTGTCAGAGGAGTAGCCATGCCAGCCTGTATCTCCAAAAACAGCAAGAAGTTCTGTGGCACCTTATAGGTTGTGTCTACACTACACTCTTTCAAAAAAGGCATGCAAATGTGGGAAATCAAAAATGCAAATGAGGTGCAGATTTACATATCTGGTGCCTCACTTGCATATTCTTCTTTCGAAAGAGCTTCTTTTGAAAGAAGCGGTGTAAACACGGCTCTTTCAAAAGTAAATCTGACCTTCAAAAGAACTCTTCTTCCTAAAACAAATAGGAAGAACAGTTCTTTCACAGATGAGCTTTGCTTTCAAAAGAGCTGCATCTATACTGCTTTTCTACTTTAAAAGAAACTCTTTCAAAAGAAGAATATGCAAAGAAGGTGCCAGATATGTAAATCTGCACTTCATGTGCATTTTCAATTTCCCTCATTTGCATGCCTCTTTCGAAAGAGGAACGCAAATGTAGACACAGCCATAAACTGATGAAGCTGGTCTTTGCCCATGAAAGCTTATGCTCCAAACTGTCTGTTAGTCTGTAAGGTGCCACGGGACTTCTTGTAGTTTTTGTCATTATTTATAGAGCTTTTTGTATGACATCTTTTTTCAAATCTATGACCAAATTCTTCTTCTATTACTTAACTGGAATAGTATTTACTTAAAGTAATTCCACTGAAGTCAATGGAATTCTATGCCAAGGACGAAAATAATAGAATTATAAAGAGACATGCTGACAAAGGATAAGATTTTCAGAAGTTGCCCCAGGGATCAGCTCATTTTTAAGAAAAATGGTTGACACTATAAATGTTGAAAACGCTAGGAAATGAACAGGATTTTGTCCTTTGAGGGAGGGAAGGAAGTTTAAGGTGGATTAAACAGACAAAAGTTAGTCATGATCAGCTGGAATTATGAGGATGAAGTTCCACACTTGTTGCTTGTGATGGAATATTGTGATTTAACTGTAAAAGGATATGGAAGATAGAAATTAACAGTCTAAAAAATCTAACTCCACATTCTAGTCTTCTCTTTTCTCAGTGTTTATTGATCTTTATCTCATTTTGTTTGGCTGATTGATAATATGATAAAATAAAAAGAGTGGCCAAGGTTGAATGAGTCAAAAACAATTGAAACTCTTCAATGGACTTTAATCAGTGGGGATCTTGTTTGCATGTTCATTTCTGTTAATTGCCAATTAATATGGTTTATTTCCTGTAATCTGGGCCTGGCTATTTCCTGCTTTGCTAAGTGGGAATGAAGATCTCCGTCAGAGAAAGAGAGAAATGAACTTCATTGGGGTGTCTTATTTACAGGGTCAAAAGACAGATCACTTTCCTATCTGGCTATCTATTTCTTTGCATAAAATTTAGAAGAAAATAATTACATCTGCCATTTGATTTCAAAGCCAACTCTCAAAGTAAAGTTCAACATTCTCAGAAACTCCCTATAATTTTCTTGTTTAAAAATAACAGCTAATGTATCATATTGTACTTGTGCTAATCATGTTGCTACCACAGTGGTTCATTGTATTGATTTTCTGTGGGTATAATTAACCTGCAGTGAAATTAAACTAAAGTAACTCAGGCTGAATACCAGGGATTAATCCTAGCACTGAGTTCTACTGGGTTGTAGAATAGTCTTTCAAGGGAAGTGGAAATGACCTCACCCACTGTGTTTCTCAAGTGGTGGAATAATATCTTGTATTGAACCAATGTGTGTAGATAAGACAAACTTACAAGCTAATAGTTCTCTGCAAGATCAAAATCTTGTTTTTCTCACCAACAAAAGTTGGTCTAATAAAAGATATTACAGTGGAAGCTTGATAATCTGGCATGCTTGGGGAACAGCAGTTGCTAGATAATTAAATTTTGTGGTTATTTGGGAGGGGCCAATGGCCCTGCTCAAATGAGCCTGGTGGGGAAAGCTGGCCCTGCTCCCGAGGGCTGAGGGGGGCTGCCCCACTGCCACCAGCCCCAGAAGTGCAGCTGGCTCTGCTCTGCAGCTCCAGCCAAAGGGATCTGCCCCACAGCAGAGAGCCCTGGCTGGAAAACCAGCCCCACTCGGCCAGCCCTGGCTGTGAGGGTGCCACCCCACAGCAGCCAGCCCAGCAGGGAATCCAACCCTGCAGCAGGCCTTCTTGTCAGGAGAGCCAGACCCAAGGCAGCCACCGTGAGTGCCAGTTAACAGAATGAGCCACTTACCCAAGTGCCAGATAACATTGGTTTTACTCTACCTCACCCACCTTGCCTCTCTCATATCCTGGAACTGAAATAGCTACAGTCCCCACTACACTTCAGAAATTTAAATCCAGAATAGGTCCTGTGCATGGTGCCTCCTTGCTGAAATCATCTGCAGTGCAAATGCTCACCTATGATGCATTCAAATCCAGTTAAATACTTCTTGACGAGCCATTTCTTCCATGCTACTTATAGTGTGACTCATATTGACAGAAAGAATTTGGAAAAAAAGTCTTATTTCCCATTCCCCCCAATCTGCTTACTTCTCTCTATCCTTACATTGCAAGCTCCTAGGGACAAGGACTGTTTTTGCTGTCTGGAAAGCACATAGCAGGAGCTATTATAAACAGACTGCATTGTTATTCTTAAATATGTCACAAGGCAAAGCATTGCCTCTGCAGAAGGATGAACTAAACTCACTGGATTTAAGGTTGCACTGATATTATTGGCCTGGTCCATGTCTCTAAGCAGGAGCAAACATTGACCTGGAAGAGCTGGTATGTGAGTCTACAGTTGTTTCAAACATTTTCCTCCACCAGATGCCACAGTTGTATGATTTAGATGTTCTAGAACTGGAAAGGGAATTATTAGAGGGGAAGAGGATCCACAAATTGGCAAAAGAAGAGGAAATTGGCACAAAATAAGTTTATGGAAACAAGCCTAGGATTAAAAGAAAAAGGAGATTTGGAAAGGAAACAATTGACATGGTCACAGATTTATGAAGCCCTCCCTGTATTTAAAAATGTAAATAGATGTTACTCAAAATCCATTAAACTAGGAAATATGTAGCTAACTAGAAAACCAGGTGCAGGAAAAATGTAAGACAAATTGCCAGCGTGTATTTGAAGGCTGTAAAATTGATTAATTTGTTTAATAGGAAGAAGTAGCATTTTATCATTTAATTTAATTACCACTTGGTAATTTCTAAGGACATTAGTTCATCATTATAAAAATATTTGATATTTTTTCTTGTGCAGAAAAGGGAGGATATTGATTGTGTTCTCTTTCTTAGGGTGACCACATTGTCCTATGGCAAATACAGGACACTGGCTTCTCAGAATTGGGGGCTGCTGTCCCATGTCAGGGCTCCTGGGCCAGGAGAGCTGCTGTCCCACGGTGAGGCAGTGGGGATGAGGGCTCTGCAGCCTCCTGAAGTGGGGAAGCAGAGGGGCTTTGTAGCTCCTGGCCAGGGAGGTGGGAGTGCTGAGAATAGGGGCACTGCAGATGCTCAGCAGGGGAGCGGGGAATGGGGCAGCTGTACCACAGAGGAGCTTCCCTGCAGCAAAAGCTGCCTCTCTGCGGTGTGGGATGTGGGGAACAAGGCAGCTGCCCTGTGGAGGGGGTGCTGCCCTGTGGAGGGGCCGCTGCCCTAAGACACTGGGTGCTGGGGAACAGGAGACCCGCAAAACACAGGGCTATTTGCCCATTTACTTCAAAAAGTCAGCATACCTGTGAGGTAGCCTCAATAAGGGAGTGTCCCATTAAAAACAGGACAGATGGTCACCTTCTCTCTTTCTAGAAGGTTCTGAGGAATTTACCATCAAAGCCAATCTACAGTACAGCAGTATCAAACCTAGGGACCTTGAGGACACTGCCAGTGACAGAACACAGTGGCATGCAACAGTCAGAAATACCTGCATTGCCTTTGAGGAAGACCACTGCCAGCATCTACAAGAGGCACACGAACAACGTCACAGTGCATCAGCAATGCACAACCCACTGATTGCAAACTTCCCATGCATCATCTGCGGCAAAATGTGCACCTCTAGAATTGGTTTATACAGTCACCATAGGGCACACCATGAGACCAATAACAGACAATTTGCACAGATTTGTCATCATCAGATAGATGGACTACTATTAACACTGCTTAGTGAATTCTTATTTTTCATTTCCTTTTGATAATCCTCCTTTTATACTGTAGGATGAGGTTTGGTTTTTTTTCATGTAGTTGCTTTTAGCTTTCCTAACAAGCATAAAACACTCTATGACCTCACAAAATCAAGTGAAGACACAATCCTTCCCTAGAGATTGTATAATCTAAATTTATAGTGACACAATGGCTGTGTCTACTTCAAAGGGAGTACAGTGAGTGCATACACAGCACTTCATTAAGCTAATTCTCCCCTGCAGCAACTTCGAAGTGTTAAACTTCAAAGTGCTGGCTCATGTGTAGCTGTGGCTAACACGCCGGTACTTTGAAGTGCCCGGGCAATTTCAAAGTCCCTTTACTCCTCAAAATTTTGTTTAACTGTTAATAATTTCAACCCTAGATATTAACAAGGATAATTGCTTAGTTTGGACACAGTGTTACTGTATAACTGAGA
Source organism: Carettochelys insculpta (assembly GCF_033958435.1). NCBI lineage: Eukaryota > Metazoa > Chordata > Testudines > Carettochelyidae > Carettochelys > Carettochelys insculpta. The sequence goes on along the minus strand of NC_134137.1, from coordinate 111,422,682 downwards.
GTAATGGAAGGAATTAAGAACAGGAATGTGTATGCTAACACCAGGAAACATTTCTTGACATTAAAATATGTTTAACTACATAAAATTCGTCCAATAGATGTTGGAAAATCCCTGTCACCTAGGCCTGCTAAAATCAGCAGGACAAAATTGAGAGAACTGTCTGTAGAATACAATTTGCATTTTAAGGGAGATGGTCTGTACGATCAAATGTGTTTTCAATCTCTAGTATTGATTCTCATTACAGAATTAATACACTCGGTTTATTTTTTTTCAAATGTAAATCCCTGTAAAGTAGATTTAAAAAATTAAATTGGAAACCAAGATACTTCTGAGGTGTTGGAAGGCATGCGTGGAATTCTACTCAACATTCTGACTCTTGGCTCCATTCTCCTTTGCAGACTGAAAAGACATGTCCAAGACACATGCTGTCTTGCTCAGGCAATGCTTCCTGCAGATTAAACATGAAGCAGACAAGATCAGCTGGGAAAAAAGCATTAGGTAATTGCATATGCATCATGTGTAAAGTCAATTTTCTGGGGCACTAGCCTTGAGAAATGGTTTTTCAATCCAGTGCTATACCTGTGCAGTCAATCAATTTGGGGGAGTATGATTCTTCTAAGTGTTTTTAAATCCTGTCCACACAAGAAGAAATTCAACAATGCATTTGCTTTCTGTGAAACATTTCATTCTAGTATATCAAAATCATGACAAAAAATCTAATCTTTTAATATATCATTTGTAGCCAAACTTCAGTATTTTGACTAAAGCAGAATATTGCATCTCAGAAACATGTGATTATTCTACAGAGATCGTCAGAGTACAAATGCCCTAGATGTCACAGAACTCTTCCCTTTTTTACTACATTTATGAGAGCACATGATGAGGGCTGCACTTTTATGTTGTACAGAAAGGATAGCATCTTATAAGACAATAATCAAAGGTTTGCCAAGAATATAATTTTTTTGGCCTTTTGGTCATTGAACTGTAAGGGTGATCTAAAACTTCGTTGGCTAAACATTGGAAAGATAAATAATTTTATGCAACTGAAGTCAAAGAAACATGTCATCCCATAAATGTACACTTTAACATTGTCAAATGATTTTATTGGATTGGAATCTGTTAAAACACGTTTTCATTTTTCCTAGTAAGTATTGACCTTGGACTTTGACAGACAGTATGCTATGCAAATGAGCCCAATGTCTCCACCATAGCTTTAGAAGTTAATGTTTTACTTAGTAGGAAAGATTAAGTTGGGTTTATCGAACAGAAATGTAATGTGTGTGCGTGCGTGTGCGTGTGTGCATGCGTGTGTGTGTTATTGCATCCCTAGTTCAATACTTACTGGATTTTAAAAATCCAAAAGATAAAGTAGGTTGTCATTACAGGGTCTTCTTGTCTCTTTTTAGAATAAAGATTAAGTCTCCTAATTTTGCATATAATTGGTTAGAATATGCATCATCCAATTAGTCCCTATTTAACAGAGGGCATGATACTTTTTTATGCACAGTTGCAAGATGAGGAAATTTTCCCCCTAAAAACACAGCCAGAACACAGCTTACATTAAAACTATGAAGATGCAAATCATCAGAGAAACAATGAAGGTAAATAAATTTTAGTAAGCAACATAAAATCCTGCCAGCACAAAAGTCGTGGATGTTGGATCTGCAGATATTTCTTCTTTTTAGTTGCTTGTATGTGAGGTGCCTCTGCTTTTGGGGAAGCTCATTGTAGTTCTGGTGTGCAATTACTACAAACTGCTTTGAAAACTGAAAGTACAGAGACTTTCCATGACATATTCTGCCTTCATTTATCAATATTAAGAGAAGCTGGGCCTAAAAAAATACACGACATTAACAGATAAATTTGGAGCTGTGAATCCAAACATGCATAGAATAAATGAGAACTTCAAATAAAAATGAAGGTGGAGGCACTTATTCATTGGCTGATGTAGGCTATGGGGGCATGCTAATCAGGGTGATGGGAGATTACTAATAAAGTGCTGTGATGCATATGCAGCACTTCATAAGGCAAATTCTCCTCTGCTGCAACTTTGAAGTGCCAAACTTCGCAGTGCCAGCATGTTGTGTAGCTGTGGGCACTTCCAAGTGCCCATGCTACTTTGAAGTCCCTTCATGAGCCAAAATTTTGGAAAGTAAATGCACGTCAAAGTAGCGTGGGCACTTCAAAGTGCCAGTGGCTACACGGCATGCTGGCACTTCAACGTTTGAATCTTCAAAGTAGCCACAGGGTGAATTTGCCTGATGAAGTGCTGCACATGCATCACATCGCTTGATCAGTAATCTCCCATCAAGCTGATTATCATGCCCCCTACAAAGAAGGGGGCAAGTGTAGACATTGACATAGTGTTGGACTTGCAAAAGTATGGTAGTGGAGGGCTGGCATTGGCCTCCTAAACCCAGGGTTATGAGCTCAATCCTTGAGGGGGCCATAGAGATCTCTGGGGCAAACAGGCTCCCTGGGAAAGGAAGGAAAAAAACTGGTAGGGTTGGTGCTTGGTCCTGCCAAGAAAACAGGGGACTGGACCCAACAACCTCCTGAGGTCCCTTGCAGCTACATGAGATATGTACCTCCATGTAAAGTTCATTAGTTTTAAATTTTTAACAGAAAGCATGTAGAGACAGCTTAAATACAGTACAAGTTCTATTAATCAGCACCCCCAGGAAAGTGGGGGTGCTAGATAATCAAATGTGCCAGATATTTTAGAAGGGCCAGAGGCCCAGCTCCATTGTTCTAACTTATACTACTGGAACAAACTTGTTGCATGTCTGAGATTGTAAAATAACGGGCTAAGTTAAAATTGCTTAATCAAAGATGATGAGTCAAATTAGAACAGAACTATAAGGAACAGAGAAAGAAACAGTTGCATGTAGTCAGCTCTTGTTCTGCCAACAAAGGGCAACATCGTAGTCTCTGTTATTATAGCTAATGATGCCTTCCTTGCCAAGCAAATCAAAGTCACCGAGTTGTTATATATCCGTGTTAATGATCCAAAATAGTTGGCCAACAGGTGCAACTGGAATGTAATCAAATCTTGTGACTCAGAGATTATTATAGCACTATGCAGAATACAGAAATAAATAGATACATTACCAATTTTTGTTGTCAAACCAAGAGCTGGTTCTGTTTTTCTCCTTCACTGTATCTAGCAGGATTCAACAGCTGCATTTCCCATATCTAAGTATTATTATATGGGGCTTTCAACAAAGAAATCCTTTTCCCCAAGAATATTCTCCCACTAACATATGTGCTGACATCTCTTCTATATAGTCTCACATACTCGACGTGTGTGATGGAATGATTATTGACAGCTGGGAGCACTAACAACTCTTCAAGATAAACTCGGTCAGTCTTTGTTACTCCACAGTCATTCTTTCCTATTGATTCCCTAACAAACAGCATCCTCTGTAACAATCGTGCCTCATTAACTTCCCAAGTCTATGTATGCTTATGTAAGTATTACACACATACACACTCTTCCAGGAATACTGAGAGTTGTGTGGCCATGAAGGCACTCAAGTTTGTTAAAATACAGTAGTATAATGGATAAAGTTCCTGCATAGGGTTAACTTATTGGGCAGGGAACAGCGTTCCAGGCCTTCAGACATACTCTTTGCTGAAGATGAAGATTCTTACAATTAACTGATATATAAAAGAATAAAAATATATTAAAAGGATAAACTAACAGGGTTAATATTTACTAACTGATGCTACCAAAACTTAGCCTGGTTTGTCATATATGCAGTTCTCTGTAGATTTACTTCATTAACACCCAAAGTAAAACTACTGTGTCTAAATGGGACAGTGGTATAAGAGCACCCTGTCAATACTACCTTATCATTAAAATGTCACGTAACTGACATGAGCAGTAGTTCAAACTGTCTTCTGAGTAGGCGCACAAATGAAGTAGAAGCACAGCCTGCTGCCCACAGCGATCCCCAAGAAACATGGGGCAGGGTACCCAAAATCTTGAGCTATATGGATGGTTGGTCTTTCTCCAAGTCAGCAGGCTCCTTCATAAGGAATCCAATTAGTCACTTCAGACACAGTCCAGGTAACAACACTGATAGCCATTGCCTAGTAATTGGAGATTAGCATAGAAAGGGGTTCCCAGCTGGTGAAACTCACAGGTTGATGGGGGCTGTAGAGCTGATAACACAGCCCTTTATATGAAATCTTAACTGAGAGCAAAATCCCCTCCACACACTGGAATACAGGGAAGGTGACTAGTTCACAGTGTCTCCAAAAATGCTAGAAAAAAAATGCATAACAAAAGTATCAATTATTCCCAAATAGTGTCCTTGCACATTCATTTTGATTAAGAATCATATACAACGCATGGCTGGTTTCTTATTTCATAGCTTGGGTCTATGTGGTTGCGCCTACACTAGGCTCTTACTTCGAAGTTAACTTTGGAGTAAGGGGCTACTTCGAAGTAGCCTGCAGAGTGTCTACACATGCTTTCCCGTACCACAAAGTAGGGAGTTAACTTTGAAGTAGGGAGCCCAGCTCCCGGGAATGGAGTAGGGCCTCACTTCAAAGTCTAACTTTGAAGTAGGGTGTGTGTAGGTGTTCTGCACTCACTACTTCAAAACAAGGGGTCCGCCATGGCGGCAGATCCTCCCCTCACCCCAGAGCAGGGAAACACTCTGGCCAGCCCAGGCAGCGTTCTATGGTCTCTGCCAGACACCTGACAGGAAGCAGCTCCCCAGCAACCCCAGGCAGGAAGCTGAGAGCGTGACACAAGCAGGGCACCACGAGCTCCCCACTGGACTGCCCCTGCTCGATGCACTAGCCAGCGCTTGCATCCTCTGCCCACCATGGCAGCATGGGAGGACCCCCCCTGTCCCCTCAGAGGCCCCAGATGACACCTCGGAGGGCTCATAGTGCCCGGGCAAAGAAAGTGCTGAGAGGGGACCCTCATGGAGCGAGGGGAAATTGAAGGACCTCCTCGGTCTATGCGGGGAGGAGGAGGTCCTGCAGCAAACTGGCACTTGTCAGTGCACTGCTGAGGCTTTGACAGGCTGGCCAGGGGGCCCACCACCTGAGGCCACCCCAGCTGCAACAGGGACAGCGTGAGGACCGAGGTGAAAGAGAAGTGTCAGGTGTACTGCAGAGCCCAGAATGTTGCAAGCCAATCGGGGAGACCCCAATCACTGCCCTCTGCTCTGGGATGACCAGCTAGGCCTGCTCCCCACAAGCATTGCCTGAGCCCCTGGAGGTAGCAGCTGGTATGTAGAGGGAACATGGGAAGTCACAGAGCTGGGGGACGCCCCCCCCCACACACACACTGAACAGCCTTGTAGCTCACACACCCGGGGAAGGAGGGGAGCACCAAACCCAGCCCGACTCTCACCAGGGAGGAATCCTTCCGCACCTGGGATCCCATGGGGCCCCTGGGCCATTGGACAGCAGGGGTGTGGGGTGGGAGCAGCAGAGCATGGAGCTGGCCCCTGGGATCAGGACACAGCACTGACAGGCCATCCCCTTTCCCCTTCTGTCTCCACAGGTCATGTGTTCTCCACAGGTCTGCCGACTGGGAGCCGCTCCAGCCCACCCAACCGGACCACAGCCGCAGGGGACCAAGAGGCTCCCCATCACTCCAGCCTGAATTCTCATGTGGCTGCAGCTGAGCAACCCAAAGACAGAGCTGGTGGGACAAGGAGGCGGCTGCCAACGGGGTGGTCGTGTGGGAGATGACCACCGCGCTCTCAGACTGGCTGCTGATGGAGCAGGAGGTGTGGGTGTGGCTGGCTGGCAGCCTGGATGCCCTGGCCCAGGCCCAGGCCATGCCCCTCCCACCCAATCTCCCGCCCCCCTTGCCAGCCCGGCCTGGAGCTGCCCCTCCCTGAAGCTGCCCCCCCACCCGCAGCCACCCACCTCCCAGCAGACCTGTCCCTGACCAGCCACCTTGAACTAGGCCATTGGCTCCTGGCCATGGTGGGTGCAGCTGCCACGGCCCCAGAGGCTCCCTCCATGCACCCTGCTAAGGCCGAGCCTGTGCTATCCCCACCCCACCCCTACCTCCCCATGGTCATGGTCGCAGCCCTGGCCAAACCCCGCAGGGGGCCCCGGACCTCTGGCACTAGAGGCAGCTGCAGCTGCAGCTGCTGCGGCTCCCTGCCCTCCACACCAGTGGGCAACTGAGCCCCACCCCACCCAGGCCCCCCTCCAGGTTCAATCCCCCATCCCATCCCCCTGCAAGTTTGACACCCCCATCCCGGCCCCCTCCAGGTTTGTTCCCCCATCCCAGGCCCCATCCAGGTTCAATCCCCCATCCTTGCCCCCCCCTCCAAGTTTGACCCCCAATCCCAGTCTCCCTCCAGGTTCGATCCCCTATCTCAGCCCCCTCCAGATTCAACCCTGCATCCCACCCCCCCAACCTCCCCTCTTTACATTGTTTCCCCCATATAGATAGTTTGAGATGTTCTGTTGATGGTGTTTCAAAAACTGTTTATTACACCAAGCCAGTACATTTTGATGTTCCCACCCTAACCCCAAGCCCCCAGTGCATGGTGCAGGAGTGGCGGGGGGGAGAGCCGGAGGGGATATGTGTGGCGGGGGAGGGGGAGGGATGGGGGAGCAGGGGGCATGTGCAGTGGAAAGTGTCTGGGAGGGTCAGAGCAGGTCCTGGGCAAAGGCCTCACACAAGGCCTCCTGGATCCTCGTCCCATTCCTTTGGGCCTGGCGGCATGGGATAGCAGGTGGCTGCTCATACCTGGGCCCCAGGCCCTGGGTTCATGGCCCAGCCCTGGGTGAAGGGCTCCCATCTTCAGTCCACAAGACTGTGGAGAGCACAGCAGGCAGCAACCACCACGGGGACATTTGGGAGGCTGACATCCAGCCTCATGAAGAGGCAGTGAAACCTCCCCTTGAGCCTCCCAAATACTCACTGTATGGTGCCCCTGGTGTGGTTTAGGCTGCTGTTGAAGATGTCCTGGGCCAAGGTGGTGTGTCCTGTAGAGGGCCACATGAGCCATGGGTGCAGCAGGTATACAGCGTCAGCCACAATGGGGCGGGGGGGGCATCAAGATGTCCCCCAGTGGGAGGTCCCATGGGGGTACATAAGTGCCTTCCTGCATCCAGCATCTCAGCCACAAATTCCAGAACACCCAGGCATCATGAGCCCTGCCTGGCCACCCCGTGCATATGTCAATGAAGTGGACCCTTGCATCAACCAGAGCCTGGAGGACCACAGAGTGATACCCCTTCCTTTTAACGTAGGCACCCCTGCTGTGGTCCAGGACCAGGATCACCATGTGGGTTCCATCCAGCTTGCCAAAACAATTCAGAAACCCCACCTCCACAAACCTGGCAAGGCCTACATCCAGGTCCCCAACGGTGATGACATGTCGAAGGAGCACAGTGTTGATGGCTCAGATGAGCTGCAGAGGTGGGAGGAAGACACGTCAATGAACGCCAGACCAGGTGGCCAATGTTCCCCTTCTCCATCCCTGACAGGGGCCCCCCTCCCTCTTGCCCAGTAGCACCCTCCCCAGGGTGGGGCTGTGGTGTGAGCTGGGCTTACCTCTAGCAGCACTGCTCCAACAGGGGCTTTGCCCACCCGAAATTGATCAACTATGGACCGGTGGCTGTCTGGGGTGACCGGCCTCCACAGTGCGGTTGTCAACCTCTTTTGCACTGGGAACGCAGGCCACATCTGTGTATCCCAGTGCTGGAGGACTTGGTGAGCCAGTGGCAGAGGTCCTCGAACGTCTGCCTGGTCATTTGGAAGTTCCTCAGCCACCGCTCATTGTCCCAGTTCCCCAGCACTAGCCAATCCCACCATTCAGAGCTGGTGGTGAAGGCTCATTGGAGGGGCAATGGGACTCAGCCCAGGAACAGCAGGATGGGACCAATGCAACTGGCCTGGATATGCTGCTTGAAAACAACAGCAAGCAGCATGGCCAGCAGGCTGGCCACAGTGGTCAAGAGAGCCTCCTGGGGGAGCAGCTGGCCAGGCATGTTCTCCTGATCTGCTCATGAGCATTAAGTCTGCACTGCTGTGTGCAGCCTGGCAGACTTGAGCATGTGCAGGGTTAGGGGTGTTGGGAGGGGCCCTTTAAGGGAGCAGCTGGCTGCGAGACTGGAAGGGCTTGTCAGCCATGTGACCCCTGCCTGCATCATTTCCTGGCCTCTGACTTCGAAGTATGGGCTGTTGCTGTGCAGACGCTTCCCTTCGAAGTACAGGGACCCTGCTTCAAAGTAAGGGTGGCCTGCTTTTTCTGTGTAGATGCTCTACTTCAAAGTTGCTTCAAAGTTGTTTTGTAGTGTGGACACAGCCTGTGAGTAATATGTCCATCCCAAAAGCCTGACCATCGTGTACGTGCGCCAACCATTTTATTTGTGTGTGTGTGTGTGTGCGCACACACGCACGTATATGTGAATGATCATAGATTCATAGGGCTGGAAGGGGCCTCAGGAGGTCATCTGGTCCAAGCCCCTGCTTCAAACAGCATCAACCCCAACTCAGTCATCCCAGCCAGGATCTTGTCAAGCCAGGACTTAAAAACCTCTAAGGATGGAGATTCCACCACCTCTCTAGGAAATGCATCCCAGTGCATCACCACCCTCCTGGTGAAGTAGTTTTTCCTAATATCCAACCTACTCCTCTCCTTCTATAACTTCAGTCCATTGGTCCTTGTTCTGCCATCTGTCACCACTGAGAACATTTTCTCTCCATCCTCTTTAGAGCTCCTCCTCAGGAAGTTGAAGGCTGCTATGAAATCACCCCTCAGTCTTCTCTTCTACAAACTAAATAAGCCCAAATCCCTCAGCCTCTCCTCATAGGTCATGTGCTCCAGCCCCTTAACCATTTTTGTTGCCCTCCACTGAAACTGCTCCTGCACATTCACATCCTTTCTATATTGGGGGGCCCAAAACTGGATGCAATACTCCTGATGGGGCCTCAGCAGTGCCAAATAGAGGGGAACAACCTCTCTAGATCTGCTCGAAATGCTTCTCCTAATGCACCCCAATACACCGTTAGCTTTCTTGGCTATAAAGGCACACTGTTTACTCATATCCAGCCTTTCACCCACCATACCCCTGTCGCAGCTGCTGCTGAGACACCAAGGCCGCGTCTACACGTGCACGCTACTTCGAAGTAGCGGCACTAACTTCGAAATAGCGCCCATCATGGCTACACATGTTGGGCGCTATTTTGAAGTTGAAATCGACGTTAGGCGGTGAGACGTCGAAGTCGCTAACCCCATGAGGGGGTGGGAATAACGCCCTACTTCGAAGTTGAACGTCAAAGTAGGGCACGTGTAGACGATCCACGTCCCGCAACTTCGAAATAGCGGGGTCCGCCATGGCGGCCATCAGCTGAGGGGTTGAGAGACGCTCTCTCTCCAGCCCCTGCGGGGCTCTATGGTCACTGTGTGCAGCAGCCCTTAGCCCAGGGCTTCTGGCTGCTGCTGCAGCCGGGGATCCAGGCTGCATGCACAGGGTCTGCAACCAGTTGTTGGCTCTATGGATCTTGTGTTGTTTAGTGCAACTGTGTCTGGGAGGGACCCTTTAAGGGAGCGGCTTGCTGTTGAGTCCACCCTGTGACCCTGTCTGCAGCTGTTCCTGGCACCCTTATTTCGAAGTGTGCTACTTTGGCGTGTAGACGTTCCCTCGCAGCGCCCATTTCGATGTGGTGCTGCCCAACGTTGAAGTTGAACATCGACGTTGCCAGCCCTGGAGGACGTGTAGACGTTATTCATCGAAATAGACTATTTCGATGTCGCTACATCGAAATAAGCTATTTTGATGTAGCGTGCACGTGTAGACATAGCCCAAATGTGGCAAGCAACTACAAGACGAGGGTGCTGCGTAAGCAGTGAGAGCTGACCAAAAATGCCGAGCTCTATTAGACCTAGGCTCTAACAATGGCTCTAGGTCTGCGGTGTAACAATCCCTCATGGGTTTCCCCCTTTTAATAAAAACAATTTGCTTTAAAAATGAGACACAGTGATGCCTGATTGAATTAAAAAGACCCAAGGGCAATTTAGCATGGTGGTCAGATTAAAAGAAACACTGGTGTCAGCAGTAGCTAGTAAAGTTCCTTAGAGGGCGTCCCCTGGTGTTAGGTCCCTGCAGTTCCCTGTATGGACCAGAGAAAATGGAGGCTAAGAGTAATTAATTGTTGCAAAAAACAAAGTGGAAGTTTATTATAAATGTTCACCAAAAAACCCATTTTTGCTACAGTTAATCCAGTTAATTACATTTACTTACGTAAAAGATTAATCCAATTGCCATTCCCATGCCTTGCCTGCAAAAGTATTAAAGACCGACAGAGTGTTGTTAAACTGTACAACAATCCCTGCTGTCAATTAAGTCCACTGGGGGCACTACTCCCCAGGGACCCAAAAATAAGGCAGTATAATACTGTGTTCAGGTACAATATGCTTGGGGCCCTGCTACCCCCTGCGTTTACCTAAAGGGGTGGGGGGGCAGAGCTGCTGCTTCCTTGCACCCCGTATTTATAAGTGTTTGGCCCAGGGGTTGCTAAGCCCTGACACCAATAGTAACTTATAATGAATTTGTAAGTATATGTAATTGTACTAAATCAACAGCAATAAAAGGTCTTTAAGAGACACTAAACAATAAACTTCTAATAATAATACTATACCTAATATTTAACAATAACAACAGTAATAATAAACAATAATTAACAGTAATGTTAGTAACTGTGAATAGCAGTAAAGAGAAAGAGAGAGTCAATATTGGAAGGAGACAGCAGCTGGAGTGGCCTTTCTTTTGTAGCCTCAGCTCACAGCTGCTTAGCTGATGAGTTGTCCAGTCCGGTAAAGAAGTCTCTTTGGAGCAAGGGCCGGCCCTGGCCCGGTCGGCCCTGGCCCGGTCGGCCCTTGCCAGGGAGCGGTGTCAGGTGATGAAGTATACCACCGTCACTGCTGGGCTTCGCTGCGATGTTATAGCTGCGAGCTGCAGGCGACGCCTGGTGCGGCGATCTAGGTCCCCTCAGTGCCACTTGTCTGTCCGGTGGCACGCTTTCCCTCAGGATTGTGCAAAGTGATTTTTCAGCTGCTTCACCCAAAGGGGCTACCAAAAGGGACTGGTCCAAGTCATAAGACAAGGCCTTCCTGAAGGGCCCCGTCTGTGGTGAGTAGCCTTCTTTTATACACCCAGCTCATGAATTATTCATGAGTCTGGGGGCTGGCTGCGGACCTGACAGAGAACTACCCCTGACAGGTCCGGAGACTTCAGATTTTTCCAGAAGTCTTTTCCTGCCGAAAGTTACCCCCCCCCAGGTTAAATGGATGGCTATGTATTGATTTTAAGTTAAAATCACTTTCTGAAGAAATTTCTGAGGTAAAACTTTGTGTTTTGTTAATGTATCAAGCATAACCTGTCACCAAGGAGACCTTGCAATACACCAGAGTCTGGAGGCATCTCGAAACCCTGCGAGAAGCTTCTCTGATGGGATTTCTTGACAAACCCTAGGTCCCTTTCCTCTGTACTGCTGCTTAGGCAGTTGTTCCCCAGCCTATAACAATGCTTGGGAGTCTTCCATCCAAAGTGCAGGACTCTACACTTCTCCTTGTTGAACCACATCAGATTTCTTTTGACTAAATCCTCCAATTTATCCAGGTCACACTGGATCCTATCTCTACCTTTCAATGTATCTACCTCTCTCCCTAGCTTGGTGTCATCTGCAAACTTGCTGAGGATGCAATCCAGTCCCTTATCCAGGTGATAAGTAAAGATGTTGAACAACACCGGCCCCAGAACCAAGCCTTGGGGCACTTCAGTTGAAACTGGCCACCATCCAGATATTGAGCCATTGACCACTACCCATTGGGCTTGACCACCAAGCCAGCTTTCTGTCCATCTTATAGTCCATGTATCCAATCCATACTTCCTTAACTTATGGGTAAGAATGTTGTGGGAGACTGCAACAAAAGCTTTGCTGAAGTTAAGGTATATCACATCCACTGACTTCCCTGTGTCCACCAACCCTGTTACCTCATCATAGAACTAATAAGATTGGTCAGGCAGGACTTGCCCTTGGTGAATCCACATTGGCTACTTTTGATCATTTTCCTCTCTTCCAAGTGCTCCAAAATGGATTCCTTGAGGATCCCCTCCATTATTTTCCCAGGGACTGAGGTAAGGCTGACTGGTCTATGGTTCCCTGGATTGTCCTTGTTCCCTTTTTTAAAGATGGGCACTATGTTTGCCTTTTTTCAATCATCCAGGATCTCTCCCAGTCTCCAAGAGCCTTCATAGATAATGGCTAGAGGCTCAGCAATGATATCTGCCAATTCCCTCAGTACCCTTGGATGCATTAAATCCAGACCCATGGATTTGTGTACATCTAGTTTTTCTAGGTAGCTCTTAGCTTGTTCCTTCCCCACTAAGGGCTGCCCTCCACTTTCCCATGCTGCATTATCTAGCACTGTAGTGTGGGAGCTGTCCTCGTCTGAGGCAAAAAAGACTGAGGCAAAAAAAGCATTGAGTATTTCAGCTTCTCTTACGTCATCTGTCACTAGGTTACCTCTCTCATCCACTAACGGCCCCACTCCTTCCCTGATAACCCTCTTATTGTTAACATGCCTGTAGAAACCCTTCTTGTTACCCTTCACATCCTTGCCAGCTGCAGTTTCAATTCTGCTTTTGCTTTTCTGATTACTGCCCAGCATTCTCCACCCATATACGTATACTCCTCCTTAGTCAACTGTCCATGTTTTCACTTCTTATATGAATCCTTTTTGAGTTTAAGCTGACCCAGGATTTCCCTGTTAAGTCAAGCTGGTTGCCTACATTATTTGTATTTCTTACTATGCAGTGGAATGGTTTATTCCTGTGCCTTCAGTAAGACTTCTTTAAAATACTTCCAGTTCCTCTGAACTATTTTCCTGTTCATCTTTGTTTCCCAAAGGATCCTGCCCATCGGTTCTCTCAGGGAGTTGAAATCTGCTCTTTTGAAATCAAGGGTTTGTATGTTACTGTTCACCCTTCTTCTTTTTGTCAGGAACCTAAAATCTACCATCTCATGGTTGCTCCAGCCCAGGTTGCCACACACTCCTAATTCTCCTACTAGTTCTTCCCTGTTGGTGAGCAGCAGGTCATGCTGTGGTCGGTTCCATCACCACTTGTAACAAGAAGTTATCTACAACATTCTCCAAAAACTTCCTTGATTGTCTGTGGGCTGCTGTATTGGTCTCCCGACAAATGTCTGGATGATTAAACTCTCCCATGAGAACAGGGCCTGTGATTTGGAAGCTTCTCCTAGCTGTCTGAAGAAATCCTCATCTACCTCATCTCTCTGATCTGGCGGTCTATAGCAGACACGAACTACAACATCACCTCCATTGCTTCCGCCTCTAACCTTAACCCAAAGACGTTCAGCTCATGCACAGTCACCTCTGGAAAAAAAGAGACAAAAAATGTGGAAGGAAAGAACAAGACTTCCCAGACTCAGAAAAGTAACTGGCCACTTCAGAGCTGTGGCTGTTTAACTGCTCTGAATTTAGAGCATCTGATACCAGCAGAGCATGCCAGGACAACTTTTCAGAGGGTGGACCCAGAATAAGGATGTCCGTGCTAACAAATCCATCAAAGAGAAAGATGAGAAGGCATGAATATGCACCAACTTGAAAGTCGGGTTTCTGAGTACAACACTAAGGTTTTCCAAGGAGGCACCTAGCGTGCTTGAAAAGTCACAAATAGCTGATTCAAAGTATTCCAGCTCGGGGAGGGTGGGGTAGGAGCAGGGACAGAGCATGAATCAGGTGAGACGTGCTCCAGAAGTGCTGGGAGAGAGGGGGAAAAGTATGAGGTGCAGTGTTCCAGTGCCCTTGTGTATTCTGGGGGTGGCAGGCAAGTGGTCTGTGGGATGTAAGTGGAGCCCCAGGGGGCTGCATGAATCACCCAGGTTGTAGGATGCCCTCCGCTGACCTAAGTCCACCAAAAAATTCTGCAAATTCATGAACAGTTTTGGCTCGACCACAACTGCATTTTTCAGCACACAAGTTATTTGACAGGAAAAAAAAAGTCACCAGCTCTTCCTGCAGGGCTAAAGAGATGTTCTTGAGAATAGAACACAGTCCTGGAAGTCAGGACGCCTGCATGCTGTTTTCAGCTTTTCTGTTGACTTCCTGCATGATACAGGGAAGTAATAGATGGGGAGACACTGAGGTACAGGAAAGTTAACAACAGGTACCTCTGAAAGATTTAATGCCTTAATGTTTGTGAGGCTATGGTAAGTCTCATACAAATATCTATCTATACATATAGAAATTCAAAAATAGGAACTCCCCAAAGAGGTAAAGATAGGAGGTGGAGTCAGATTCAAGGCAGGGAGCAGGGGATAGAGGGAGCTGACACGCACGGGTGCCTAGGGAGCCAGGAATTATGTAGAGTGACGAACAGAAAGCATGCTACATTTTTACCACACTATGCAGTTGAAAAAAATCAAGGCTCGGTCCCACCGCTCTAATTCATCCAAGCAAGCTAACTAAAGTCACTTCTCATGTGAGTAAAACATGTAAATGTGCACCACAAAAGCTAACATTTATCTTCTTGTAATCTTCATTTCAGCATTTATTTTACAGATTTAATGATGAAAAGAAGCACCTAGGGTGGCCTCTCATGGCTTTGAGGTCACATGAGAAACACAGTGACTGATGTGGGAAACATCAATGCAAATTCATGGCAATGAGCAGTATGGTGTGATAAAGGCTTCAGGCCTTCATCCAGCAAAGAATTGAAGTGTTGCAGTTGAGACAATGGCTTCAGTGGGAACATCCATGTGAATACCATTGGCTATGTCTACACTAGCCAAAAACTTCGAAATGGCCATGCAAATGGCCATTTCGAAGTTTAATAATGAAGCGCTGAAATACATATTCAGCACCTCATTAGCACGCGGGCAGCCACAGCACTTCAAAATTGACGCGGCTCACTGCCGCACGGCTCATCCAGATGGGACTCCTTTTCGAAAGGACCCCAGCTACTTCGAAGTCCCCTTATTCCCATGAACAGATAGGAATAAGGGGACTTTGAAGCAGCAGGGGTCCTTTCGAAAAGGAGCCCCGTCTGGACGAACCGCGTGGCAGTGAGCTGCGTCAATTTCGAAGTGTCATGGCCGCCCGCATGCTGATGAGGCACTGAATATGTATTTCAGTGCTTCATTAGTAAACTTCAAAATGGCCATTTGCATGGCCATTTCGAAGTTTTGGGCTAGTGTAGACACGGCCATTATTATTAAAATGTATTATCTGTAGTGTAGCACCTAGGTGCCCAAGGCACAGCCCAGTGTCCTATTGCTCTGAGCAGTGTACAGAGCAAAAAGATGGTTTCTGACTCCAAAGAGCACACAATGGCCATTTCCACACATGCCACTTTCAAATTTTCAGGAAGAAGGGGCCTCCGGAAGGAGGACTTCCTTCCGGAAGACCCCCAGGGGCCACAATTCTACATGTTGTTTTGGAGTCCGAAGAGCATGTTCCGGACTCCAAATCATGTGACCTTATGCTAATGAGTCATGGGGAATTTGCTTCCGCACCTCATTAGCATATTTCAGGCCATTTATAAGCATTTATTAGAAATGGCCAATCTGAGTAAGAGGGAGGAAAGTAAGAGACCTGCAAATGAGAGGGCAGAGTGACAGGAGTGGAAGTGAAGGGAATTATTGAGACTAGGGCCGTGTCTACAATTGGCCAAAATTTCGAAAGGGCCATGCTTTGTGCTATGTTCTATCATGCGCGGCTCGTCTACAGGATGCCCTGTTTGAAAGGACCCCACAAACATCAAAATCCCCTTATCCTATCAGCCAGACCCAGGCATAATCCTTGGCCCCATGCCAACCATTCCAGCAGCTGTGTCCCACAACCACTCTCGTCTCCATAGCAACCATGCAGGGATGCACAAATTTATACCAAGGCAGAGCTCCCATATTTCCATTTGGGGGATACTATCCCACCCCCAACTCCACAGCTGTACCCTCCCCACATCTGAGTATAAAAAAGAGACTATAGATAAATGAAGAGAGGTGGGGATTCACAAGGAATCAATGAGTATTACATGAGTATTTGCACTATCAGGCCTTCACTGCTAACTTTTCTTTGATTAAAAGGTTTGATCCCTATCTCTGACCAGATGGCCAGACCTCAGAACCCAAACACAACCTCACAGATGTTGTGTGCGCTTGGTGTACAGCCCAACCCACACCATACTCAGTGCAGGACAAGGGCCCCACATTGTTCTGGTGTTTGTTTCTGCATATCTGGTATAGACCCTGTTGAAATGATGGGAAGTTTGTGTGCAAGTTTCAGTGATGATCATGCTACATTGCAAAGGTGCATTCCATATTCTTCAGGGGAATATACTTACAACTATAAATGTGAAATCACAGGTCTATGCTTTACACTAGATACTTCATGTGAGATAGTAATGGAAAGGTTGTAATCTACTGAATACGATTATCCTATTTGTATGCATGTATCATTCCTATATTTGAAGAAAGAAATATGAACTATAAACTTATGTTTCTAATTAGTCATGCTAAGTGAGGGCCTTTAGTAACACTCAGGAAACTTAATGGCCTAATACTCACAATAATTACCTGTGAATAAACTTATTTTTCCTGGAGGCTTAAGAGGAGCGGTTATGGCCGGTCCTACCAAGATATGTGGCCATGTCACCTGATGCTGGGATCCATCTTGGAAGCTATATTTTTCCACAAAAGTGGATGGAAAGTTTAGTTTGAACACAAAGGAGTTCCACCTTTTGCAAAACCTATTTAAGGGTGAGGAGCGAGGTAATTCAGATCACCAGTTCTCCCTGGCTACCCAACCAAGATATCTGCTGCAAACATCTGACACTAAACGGGGGGAATGATTGGGCCCAGACTATCAGGCTTTCCAGTCTGTGAAAGATGCTTATTAGAACAATTTTGCGGGTTAGATAATTACAAGTAATCAGTTTCTTAGTTTATTAAACTTAGTTTCCATGCTCTGTTTTATTTTATTTTATTTAGTAACCTACATTTTTCATTCTGCTATGTCTTGTGACCACTTAAATCCTAGCTTTTATACTTAATACAATCACTTGCCAGAGGAGGCTGTGAAGACTAGGACTATAAGAGAGTCCAAAGAAGAGCTAGATAAATTCATGGAGGTTAGGTCCATAAAAGGCTATTAGCCAAGGGTAGGAACTGTGTCCCTGGCCTCTGTTTGTCAGAGGCTGGAGATGGATGGCAGGACACAAGTCGCTTGATCATTGTCTTTGGTCCACCCCCTCTGGGGCAGCTGGCACTAGCCACTGTTGCAGATGGGATGCTGGGCTAGATGGACCTTTGGTCTGATGCAGTAATGGCCATTCTTATATGCTTACATACTTTTGTTTATTAATAAAACTTGTGTAAATAATTGTCATTTGAAGCAGGCAAGGAGTCTAGTAATTTCATGAGATTATATTGTACAAATCTCTATACATCATAGAACTGGTTTATCTGGGGCTTTGGCTTCTTCAGGGGCTGGGCAGCTGATTGCTCGAGACAGGTGTCTTGCTATGCCCTTATCGGTTAAGGTCTGTAGCTTTGGGACTGTGGCCCAGACACAATGTCTGTGTTGTGGCAGGCTAGCATGTCTGGTCCAAGAAGACAGGCTACAGGGAGCCAAAACTGGTAAGGAAAATAGGCTCAGTGGGTTCTCAGCACATCAGGTAGCAGTACCAAAAGTGACCTGAACCTGTCACATACATGTACATGCATGTTATTGTTAAAACAATACTCCTAGCTCCCTAAAAACATAGTTTTGTGCACGATAGTAAGTATAATTCATAGTCTTTAAACCAACAGTTTTTCATACGTAGGAGCAGTGCTTTTTTTGAGCTGGTACTTGCCAGTATTGAGTACAGGCACCATGGCAGCTCCAGCCATGGGATTGTCTGTGTGGAGGTGCCTGGCAGCTGGCTGAGTACAGGCACCCCCTTTTTTATTTTTTTAAAGAAGACACTGATTAGGAGGATTGTTCACCATTCCGGAAGCTCTTTGACTTTGAAGGGGCTCTCTGCAGCAGCAATCCAGCCTCCTGCAGGAATGGAAAGCTAGGAATGACAAAGTCAAGGCTCCTGTGGGTCTTACTGGCTACGTCTACACGTGAAGCCTACATCGAAGTAGCCTATTTCGATGTGGCGACATCGAAATAGGCTATTTCGATGAATAACGTCTACACGTCCTCCAGGGCTGCCAACGTCGATGTTCAACATTGACGTTGCGCAGCACCACATCGAAATAGGTGCAGCGAGGGAACGTCTACACGCCACAGTAGCACACATCGAAATAAGGGTGCCAGGCACAGCTGCAGACAGGGTCACAGGGCGGACTCAACAGCCAGCCGCTCCCTTAAAGGGCCCCTCCCAGACACACTTGCACTAACCAGCACAAGATACACAGAGCCGACAATGAGTTGCAGACCCTGTGCATGCAGCATGAATCCCCCGCTGCAGCAGCAGCAGCCAGAAGCCCTGGGCTAAGGGCTGCTGCACACGGTGACCATAGAGCCCCACACGGGCTGGAGAGACAGTGTCTCTCAACCCCCCAGCTGATGGCTGCCATGGAGGACCCCACAATTTCGACGTTGCGGGACGCGGATCGTCTACACAGTCCCTACTTCGACGTTGAACGTCGAAGTAGGGCGCTATTCCGATCCCCTCATGAGGTTAGCGACTTCGACGTCTCGCCGCCTAACGTCGAAGTTAACTTCGAAATAGCGCCTGACACGTGTAGCTGCGACGGGTGCTATTTCGAAGTTAGTGCCGCTACTTCGAAGTAGCGTGCACGTGTAGACACAGCTACTTTGTGTTAAAGCTACTTAACAAACCTAGCTCATGGTTTCAAATTTTAGCACAATTGCTCTTCTGAAGCTGTGTGACACCATATGAATAAATGATTAATTAAAAGTTTTCTGCTTCGCTAAGATAGAACCAATTAAATACAACTTTGTGACTCAGCGCTTTTGCGTAGAAACTGAGTTCAAGTATTTATTGCTCTTTATTGCCTGACATGACATTTTAAAAGAGCTATTGAGAGAAGAGCATTTACAGAAGTCTTAAATGTTTAACTTGGGTGAACTGAGAAGTTCTTTATTTTAAAGCCCGGCCATAGTGACTCTAAAAGAAATTGAATTTTGATGACTTCAAGATGACAACAACAAACTCAACAGCAAATATCTCACACTGTTCTGTAAATGCAACCATTTGCAAAGGCACATCATGTGTGTTACCTGAAGACAACTTTAACCGAATTTTGAATACCATTTTAAGTACTATTCTCACAGTCTTGTTGGCATTGGTGATGTTCTCCATGGGCTGCAACGTGGAGATAAAAAAGTTCTGGGGACACATAAAAAGGCCCTGGGGCATATTTGTGGGCTTTCTGTGTCAGTTTGGAATTATGCCATTGACAGGCTTTGTGCTGTCACTCATCTTTAACGTGCTTCCTGTTCAAGCTGTTGCTGTGCTGATCATGGGATGTTGTCCTGGTGGAACATCTTCCAACATTCTAGCATATTGGATAGATGGTGACATGGACCTAAGGTAAGAGCATCACTTCTCTAAAGAATTACTTTATTTTTTAAAGTTCTGTGGCCCCTGAATTTGTACCAATGGGGGACTAAGATTTAAAGAAGCTAAGTGCTTAAGGTCAAGCAGAAAATCTGCCAGAAAAGCAAACTGAATCTGGATGTCACAAATCCTAGGCTAACTAACCACTGACTCATCCTTTCTTTCAGTTCCAAAGAGATTAATTCTTATGTAACTTTAAAAAATAAATGTCAGAGGGGTAGCTGAGTTAGTATGTATCTTCAAAAACAAAGAGAAGTCCTGTGGCACCTGATAGACTAACAGATGTTTTCGAGCATAAGCATTCGCGCGCAAAGACCTGCTTCATCAGATGCATGAGTGGGGGGTCCAAAGGGAGGTCTTTGCCCACGACTGTTTGTATAGACACAAAGGCACCCAAGATTGTTAAAATACATCATAATTGATAAAATTGCTCAATAGGGCAACTTATCATTCAAGGAGTGTTCTGGAATTAGAATTCAGACAATCTTTGTTGAAGACATGTATCAAGATGCATGAGTCTTTGTCCACGAAAGCTTATGCTCCAAAGTATTTGTTAGTCTACAAGGTGCCACAGGATTTCTCGATGTTTTTGAAGGTACAGAGTAACTCAGCTACCCCTCTGATATTTATTTCTTAAAGTTGCACAAGAATTAATCTCTTTGGAGCAGAAAGCAAGGATGAGTCAGTGGTTAGTTAGTCTAGGATTTGGGACATCCAGATTCAGTTTGCCTTTCTGACAGGTATTACCCCATCAGTAAAA
Organism: Carettochelys insculpta; assembly: GCF_033958435.1. Taxonomy (NCBI): domain Eukaryota; kingdom Metazoa; phylum Chordata; order Testudines; family Carettochelyidae; genus Carettochelys; species Carettochelys insculpta. Next base: position 111,402,326 of record NC_134137.1, on the reverse strand, counting down.
ACTAGGGTAATAAATATTTCCTTCAGTGGCAGAGATGTTGTGAGGATGAATACCCTAATGACTGTGTAATACTTTGAGATCTACTGATCTTTACTGTATTATATATCCAATCAGTTCCAGGCACAAAGGGGCTCCAACATGTTTGAGGCTTCTAAGAACTGTTGTAATATCAATGTCATAACAATTAACTTTATAAACCAAAGTCAATAATCAATTTTTGCTCTAATGTCTCATTCAAGACGTTACTAGTGGAAAAACATTTATCCACTTATATCTTCTTCACAGTGGCTAGACTTGCAAAGTTTTTATCCAAGATACAATTCTTTTGCAACAAATCTGAATGCTTCTGGCACATATGCAAAGTTTTCAAAGAGTGTTTTGTAAGATATAAGCCACAGCCTGGTTACTGGTTGCAATGAAAAAGCTTCTTTGTGAATGCAATGAGCTCAGTGGTAGGTCACGTGGTGACAACTTTAAGATACTATAGATTCAGAAACTGTTATGTGTCAAGCAGCTGGCATGTTTGCGGACATCAAATGCACACTCGGGGTGAAAGCTGCTTTTGATGCAAATCCCAAGACACTTATTTTTTCCATCATTTAACTCTAGCAGCCTGTGAAAAAGAACAGCCTTTAGAAAAAACTGATTACCTTGCTCTAAAATAAATGGAAAAGTTTTTCTACTTCTCACAGAGCAACATAAATTATAGCGTTTGTGCACGTCATCATATTCCAGTCTGCACTATTAATGGAAAAAGTAACAGAAGAATGATGGTCAGCTAAGGTGCACAGATGAAGAACTTTAATATTTGTGGTTTTAATAAGACATTTTTTTCACACCACAAACAGGCTAAGTCTATATGGCCAAGTCTACACTAGCCCAAATCTTCGAAATGGCCAGGCATGTCCTATCTGCTGATAGGAATAAGGGGATTTTGAAGTTGGTGGGGTCCTTTCGAAAAGGACCCCTGTCTGGACAAGCTGTGCGGCAGCGAAAAGCAGCAATTTCAAAGAGCCAAAGCCACCGGCATGCTAATGAGGTGCTCAATATGCATTTTAGTGCCTCATTAGTAATCTTCAAAATGGCCATTTCGAAGCTTTAGGCTAGTGTAGACATAGCCTATGAGAGGTTTCTTCCGGCAAAATGGGGCTTTTGTCGGGAAAAACCGTGAAGCATCTACACACAAAATGCGTTTTGTCAACAGTTTGTCAACAAAACCCAGCACATCCCCTGGCAGTATTATACCACTCCCTGTTCAGGCATAACACCTCTCTCAACAGCATTCTGCCAAGAAAGCAGCCATGTAGATGCTCCAGGACCCCTTTTGTTGACAGAGGAGTCCTCCAGGGAGCCAGCCATGTGGAGCTGGGAGGCACCCTCTCCACCACAAGCAGGGCTCTATGATCCTTGCCACTGTCCATTTTTAAAGGCACAGGCAGCCCCAGAAACCACATAGCAGGAAGCTGAGGGTGTACCTGCAGTCTGGCAGCACCTTCCCCCTACAGCTACACCCAGGTGCTGTAAAACATGTTCCAGGCCACCTATAAACCCCTTGGACTCAGGAGAGGGGTCTCAGGATGCACCCTGGTGCAGCAGAAACAGGCCTCATCCTGATTCAGCCCTGAGCTCTGGGACCTGCTTGCCTTGTGGGCCAATGAGCCGGTCCTCCTGGGCACCAGTGCCAAGTGCCACAATGCCCTGGGCTGCACACACATAGCCAGAGCGCTGGCAGAGCATGGCCACCCTGCTTGCATCCTTGAACAAGTGCAGGCAAAGGTGAAAGTGCTCCACCAGGGCTACATGTGTACCCGGGACTAACAGAGGAGGTCAGCGCCGGGGCAGCCACCTGCCCTTCTACACAGAACTCAACCTCGTGCTTGGGAGAAATGATGGCACACCAAGCTGTGCCTCAGTCAACACTGGGCAAAAGGTCCCCCAGACACAGCCAGTGGCAGAGTAAACGTGTACCCTGCCAGAGCCAGCCCAGGACCCACCCTCTAACCCTCAGTCCAGCCAAGGGACACTTGTCGTAGCCCTGGACTCAGACCCCACCACAGCCATCCCCTCAGCATGGGCATCACCAGATCTCTTCCCAGGACTATTCAGTGAGTGCCCCACAGATCACACACTCCTGGGCTAATGGGGGGCAGAAGGGGCATGCCACAGGGCTCGCCAGGATGGCTCAGGCAGGAACCCACAATGCAGGCCTGGCACTGTGTGCCCATGTACACAATAGTGTGTTCCACCCAGACCCAGCAGGCAGTCCCTGGGCATGGCTGCCAGCTCGCTGCAAACTCCACAGGGGGAGGGGGGTTGTATGAGCCCCAGGGCCCTGAACATGGGGAGCAGCCTGCTCCTGCCACAGCTGGGAGTGAGACAGCCTCACAGGCAATGGCCTGACCCCAGGCACATCACTGGGGATTGCAGCTCTTGGCCCGTGGGCACAGCTGTAGGCAACAGGCACAGCACTACGAGCCACATATGGGGGAGGCAGCAGAGAGGGCCCAGCTGCACTTGGCTCACCCATCACCCATTCTGGGACTCCTGTGAGGCCACTAGTCTGTTGGGCTGCAGAGTGAGGGGTGGGCAACAGACAGCCATGACATAGGAGACATTCTGCTCCCTCACATCCAGCCAGCTTAGGAGGCAGCAGAACCTCCCCTTCAAGTGCCCAAAGGCACATTCCACTGGGTTTCTTGCCCGGGTAAGGTGAGCATTGATTAGCTCCCATTTGGGGTCTAGGTGCCCAGTGTAGATCCTCATCAGCCAAGGCAGGAGTAGGTGGCCACATTCTCCACCATGTACAACGGCATCTGCATGTCCCCAATGGCCAGCTCCCAACGGGGGACACAGGTCCCTGCCTCCATCCTCCAAAAGAGGCTGGAGTTCTGGAACACTTTGGCATTGTGGGTCCAGTCTGACCACCTGACTAGACATCCGAGTACTGTGCTTGGTGGTCCACCAGGGTCTGCATGACCACAGAGTGGTAGCCTTTCCCATTGACGTTGTATGCTGCACTGTGTTCCAGGGCCTGGATGGGGATGGGGATCCCGTCCAGTTCCCTGAAACAATTGGAGAAGCCAAGGGGTGTTGAAGCTGACCACGAGGGCATCCACATCACTGATGCAGACAAGTCTCTGCAGCAGAATCACACTGATGGCCTGCACCACCTGTGGAAAGAGGAGACCAGATATGTCTCTGAGAGACTGGTGGGGATAGTGCCCCTGGGCCTTGGAGAGCTCCACTGCCTCCATTTCCCCCGCCTATTCCCCTTCCCCTCTGCCTACTCTCCCTCCTCTCTCCCCTCCCTTCTCCTCTCCCCTGCCCACTATCTCTGCCCACTCCACTCTCCCCTCCCCCCACCCTCCCCTCTACCCCCCCTCTCCCCCTGTGCAGGGCCTGAAGCCCAAAGGCACCTCACCTGCATAAGTACGGCCCTGATGGTGGACTTTCCAATGCTGAATTGGTGGCCCATGGACCAGTAGCTATTGAGGGTGGCCAGCTTCCACAGGGCAATCTCAACCCACTTCTTGAAGGGGAAGTTGGGCCACATGTTGGTGTCCTGTCATCAGAGAGCAAGGGCAAGCCAAGTGCACAGCTTCAGGAAGCTATCCTTGTGCATCCTGAAGTTCTGTGTCCACTGCTGGTTGACCCATTGACCCATGACCAGCTGGTCCCACCAATTGGAGCTCGTGGGGTACTGCCAGCATCACATGAACCCCTGTGGGGTGAAGGTGGGAGGGACACTGGGGCCCTGTGGGCATGCTCTGTGACGTGCCTATTGGGGTCATCCTACCAGATGACACCAATCGGGATGAGAGGCTGGGCCAACAGCAGCTGGTTCTCAGTCCAGGGTGAGCCCGGGGTCTGCTCTGGCATGGTGGTAGTCTGATAAGAACAGATTCTCACTCAAACAACTATGAAGCCTGCAACAATGTTGTCCCTCCAGGAGGTTTGCAAGCCTCAGCATGGGCAAGGGGCAAGGGGCATGGGTTGGAGGTGTGTGGGGGTCCTTTAAGTGTGTGCAGGGCCAGCATCCCTGGAGGGGCTTGCCCTCCATGTGGGTCTTGCTTCTGGGGTTTCAGAGCTGCTTCTGTTGACAGAGCGGCCAGCGCACGTGGCTGCTTTCTGTCAACAAAGCAGATCAAAATATCCATCTGCTTTTATGTGTAGACGCAATCTGTCAAGAGCAGTTTTGTCAGGGAATCTGTTCCAACAGTACCTTCTCTCGACGGAGGTTTCTCATGCGGATGACACCACAGTGAATTTCTTTGTAACATATAGTTGTTAATGTAATATGTGGGTTTAAATAGAGTAAGTAATTAACTTAGCTAATCACCAGCTTTGTTGTTTTGGAGAGAAAACCTAGAAATATTACAAATTGCCAAGTGTTATATTTCAGTAAAGCACCAATGGGTAAAACCACAAAGAAAAGAAACTAAAGGAAAAAGAAGCTGACATTCTGGGTAGAACCTGTTTACCTGAGTGGAACAGTGTAGTGCCAAATCTTTCTCCCATATAATGCAGTAAAAATTGTGGATTGATGCTGATGTAAATAAGCACAGGACCTGGCCTTTTAATTTAAGAGAGAAAACCTCTATGACCCATGAGAAGGGAAAGATAAAAGCCTACAAAGGAAGTATTATGTACATAGAAATGTTAACCTTGAGACTTCAATGAGCTTCCAATAAGGCCCTTAGGATACAACTACACTCCAAAAACACAAAAACAAAAACAAAAAACAAAGAACTGCTGACAGTGTTGGTCACCATGGCAGACAATAGACTCGACACACCATTACCTATACAGTGACTTGTAAAGGATTTTTTTGCAACATTATAGCCGTGTCTACACGTGCATGCTACTTCGAAGTAGCGGCACTAACTTCGAAATAGCGCCCGTCACGGGTACACATGTTGGGCGCTATTTCGATGTTAACATCGACGTTAGGTGGTGAGATGTCGAAGCTGCTAACCCCATGAGGGGATGGGAATAGCGCCCTACTTCGACGTTCAACCTCGAAGTAGGGACCGTGTAGTCGTTGCGCATCCCGCAACATCGAAATAGCGGGGTCCGCCATGGCGGCCATCAGCTGAGGGGTTGAGAGACGCTCTCTCTCCAGCCCCTGCAGGGCTCTATGGTCACTGTGTGCAGCAGCCCTTAGCCCAGGGCTTCTGGCTGCTGCTGCGGCAGCTGGGGATCCATGCTGCATGCACAGGGTCTGCAACCAGTTGTCAGCTCTGTGTATCTTGTGTTGTTTAGTGCAACTGTGTCTGGGAGGGGCCCTTTAAGGGAGCGGCTGGCTGTTGAGTCCGCCCTGTGACCCTGTCTGCAGCTGTGCCTGGCATCCCTATTTCGATGTGTGCTACTTTGACGTGTAGACGTTCCCTCGCTGCGCCTATTTCGATGTTGGACTGAGCAACGTCGAAGTTGAACATCGACGTTGCCGGCCCTGGAGGACGTGTAGATGTTATTCATCGAAATAGACTATTTCGATGTTGGCTGCACGTGTAGACGTAGCCTTAGTGTTTGCAAATGAGATTACTTGGAGACAATGTACAAAACAGGTGAGAACAGGCATAGAGGTCAGGAGATTGGATGTAGGCACTGGCTCCTCATTCTACCTTACAGAGAACAGTTGTCTGTTCCAAGAGGGAATTCTATTGCAGGGGAAGGATGGGTAGAGGAGAAAAAGGGCAGCCTTTGATAGCCAAAAGGGGAGGGAAACCTATAGTATTCCCTGTAAGAAAGCCCAAGGTCCAAGTCTGTCTTTTACATGGAACCCTCAAACTGGAGCCTCTGCGCAGCCACATCCAAGTAGTAAAGGGAAGGGCCAGAGTCAGTGTGAAAGCATAGGGCTTCCATGAAGATGATCTTGGCCTCTCATGGATCCTCTAGGTCTAATGTAACTAATGGTGGCAGAATACCAACCAAAGATGGGAGAACATAAAGCTTATCACCTCTCTCTGCGGCCATCACCTGCACATGCTTAATGCAGCATGAATCCCCATCAGATGTTTCCCTGCTGATTAACCACACCCCTTAGTTCAGTTTACATCTGCGTAGGTCTTCTAGTTCCTACCCCATGTACAAATACTTGCATTAGCTTGAGGTGAGCCAGTGCAAGGGCAAATAGCTCTGTAGCTGCAGCAACATCACAACTAGGCTATGTCACATCTGTACCTACAGGGTTCAGGCAGGTTTATAGTCAACTGTGTCACCCCTGCACGGGCCAATTTATCCCTAAACTAGGAATACTGCATGGCCCCAGAAAGCTAAAATTATACTTAAGGTAAGATATGAAACTTTCATACACTAATCTGAACCATTCTCATTATGGGCCAATTTATCTCTTAACTAGGACTACTGAAACAATATGTTTCTACCCACAACAAAAAAGAAGCTCTCGTCCTGCACAAACACACCGTTATACAACTATGATTTATGCTCATTCTTTCTCAATGAGCTCTAACACCAGTGTACATACTCAAAAGGGGAATCATGCCCCATCTCCTAGGTTAGCTGTAACTCAAAGCACAACAGAATAGTTTAAGTTGAATATTCCATCTTAACTTGAAATAGTAGATATTTTTCCAGTATAACCTGGAACTCTAACGTTTCTTCAGCTTAATGTTTTTGTGAATTAATATGTGGGATAAATTGATTGCTGCCAATGGCATTTCATTCGCCGTTTTTCACAAACTATTAAACTGTAATAAGAAAATGGGAGACTCTGTTGAAGAGTGTGTGATGAATTATAACTTTTGCCAATGTCCTTGCAGTATCAGTATGACAACATGTTCAACGCTGTTTGCCCTGGGGATGATGCCACTTTGTCTTTTTGTGTATACCAAAATGTGGACAGAGACTGAGTCCATTGTAATCCCCTATGACAGTATAGGTGAGTCAAATCAATGTTTTCTTTCTCTCTCTCATACTTTCTCCTTTCAGTAGCAACTATCTTTGTATGAGCAGTCTGCAGTTCCTTCTGACAGACACTAGGGTACTCAGCACCTTGCAGTATGGAGCCTACAGCCATTAAAAATAAGACAGATATTTACCATAAGGTAACAGATCTCTATATCCTTTGCAGAAACATAAGGATGTATGGAAAAAAATAGCTGTGCCCTACCCCTAAATAAATATCTGTGCCATTTTTGTAATGGCTGTAAGGCACAGGAATGCAAGGCACTGAGTGCTGTGGCCCTGATCCAGCAGTGCACTTAAAATCAGGCTTACATTTAAGCCCAAGGCAGTTGACAATGGCCACCACCAAGAGTGGAACTTAATCTGACACAATAAATCTTACCTGGGCAGAGTTAAAAAAAAAGGCAGATGAATGCTTGAGGTCAGTGAGACTAGTCATGTATTTAGGATTCAACACCTAATGCCCACTGGGTTAGGTTCCAGAATCTGTTCCCAACAGATCAACTGCAGTCATACTTACACACTTAAATTTCATTCCAAAAGGAGCTATGTACACCATGTGCGTCTTTAATATCAGTCTTGGGGAAAATGCCTATAACATTAGAAGCTCTAAGATGGTTGCTGTTATGGCACAGCAGAAACATCTGCAGGCTAAATACATGTTTACTTGACAGTAAACAAATGGTACATCACACTTAAATTGTTAGATGCTTTTTTACACTGCTGAGTGCATATTTAACTACGATTATCTCAGAGGGTTTCCTAAAATGGTACAATCCATACTCTTATGCTTTACATTACTATGCATATGTGGGTGTAAGCAGAAATAGACAGAGACCTGCTATTTAAACATATTCTCACTGTTCCGTGTTTTTTTCTGTTAAATGTTATTTGTTCTTATTTGCAGGTATTTCACTGGTAGCCCTTGTCATTCCTGTTTCATTTGGAATATTCATTAATCACAAATGGCCCCAGAAAGCTAAAATTATACTCAAGGTAAGATATCAAACTTTCAAACACTAATCTAAACCATTCTCATTATGGGCCAATTTATCTCTTAACTAGGACTACTGAAACAATATGTTTCTACTCACAACAAAAAGAAGCTCTCATCCCACACAAACTCACCATTATACAACCACCATTGTTCTGTGATTTCACATGTGATACCTGGTGTTAATTTAAATGGATGATGGAACCTACAAGGTTCTCATTGCTTCTGAGAGATGCTGAGTACCCTGACCTCCTGCTGATGACCATATTAGTATACATATTTTCTCATTAAAATAATCTATTCTGGTGAGTAATATATTTGTGATCTTTTCAGGGACGTAACATTTCTCTAAGTTAAATTCATTTTCTTAACATACTACTACAAGGTGCTGTGTTTCAAAATCAACTCAGAACTTGCTTATAAACTTGGACACAGTACATTTTTGACCCAAAAGACTTGACAATTATGTGTAAAAATGGGAGGTTTTTTTCTTTTTTTAAAAAATATCTGGGCAGTAATACATGGACATTTCAACTTTCAGACATGTTTACATCCGACATACAAACAAACAGGAGTACACTAAATAGTGCATATGCAAAGTTTGCTTTGTGTAGGCCAAAGAAGGGTCAAGTAAGGGGAAAGGGCAAGATGAAGGAAATGAAGCTGACAAGGTTTGAGTTCAAATCGGGTGAAATGGATGCTAGCAGAATTTACTATAATGAAATCGAACCAGATTTGCACATCCAGACACATTTCTCTTTGCTGTAATAATCTGGTTAATGGCACAACCCAATATAAAACAAGAATGTTCACATCTGCACACTGTCCTTATAAGCCTGGGCCAAAGTCAATTGAAATTAGTGTTTCCATTGAATTCAGTAATAGCTGGGTCAGTCCCAATGCGTTAATGGTTGAATAATTAATTCCACGTGAGTCTGGACACATTACCCCAGTTGTTCTCTGTCAGTGTATGCCATCAGGGCAGGCACAGGATTAGATATTCTCCTCCTGAAGAGATTTAGCTTTTTCTCTGCTAACCAGAGGGAGAGAGCTCCACACATTCCCATGACAAGGGCCCAAATTAAGTGTTTGGCTCTGAAATAGTAAGTAAAGAAAAAAATGTCTATACAAATTGTCAGCAGAAAGCCATTCTCATGGAGACTATTTCCGTAAGAGTTTTAAGTTGTGTTACCATTTTGACCTAAATCATTTCATGGTATCCCCACACATGGCTTTTATTGTGTCACCATAGCTGTGTCTACACGTGCACGCTACTTCGAAGTAGCGGCACCAACTTCGAAATAGCGCCCGTCGCGGCTACACGTGTCGGGCGCTATTTCGAAGTTAACTTCGACGTTAGGCGGCGAGACGTCGAAGTCGCTAACCTCATGAGGGGATCAGAATAGCGCCCTACTTCGACGTTCAACGTCTAAGTAGGGACCGTGTAGACGATCCGCGTCCTGCAACGTCGAAATTGCTGGGTCCTCCATGGCGGCCATCAGCTGGGGGGTTGAGAGATGCTCTCTCTCCAGCCCCTGCGGGGCTCTATGGTCACCGTGGGCAGCAGCCCTTAGCCCAGGGCTTCTGGCTGCTTCTGCGGCAGCTGGGGATCTATGCTGCAGGCACAGGGTCTGCAACCAGTTGTCAGCTCTGTGTATCTTGTGTTGTTTAGTGCAACTGTGTTTGGGAGGGGCCCTTTAAGGGAGCGGCTTGCTGTTGAGTCCGCCCTGTGACCCTGTCTGCAGCTGTGCCTGGCACCCTTATTTCGATGTGTGCTACTTTGGCGTGTACACATACCCTCGCAGCGCCTATTTCGATGTGGTGCCGCGCAACGTCGAAGTTGAACATCGACGTTGCCAGCCCTGGAGGACGTGTAGACGTTATTCATCGAAATAGCCTATTTCGATGTTGCTACATCGAAATAAGCTATTTCGATGTTGGCTTCACGTGTAGACGTAGCCCATATGTCCCAAGAGTTTGTTGCAACATACCTTGTGGTAACAGGGTTTGCAAAGTCAATACTGAGCATAGCTGGAAAGGAGAGCAGAGTTTTCTTCACATACAGCAAACCAGGCTAACCATATATAGCACAGGTGCTGGAACTACTCATCATGGAGCCATGCCCACACAGCTGGAAAAAGCAAGCATAGCGATACCAGAGTGTAACACACGCACACACCTATTGAGTGTGGTTCACTGTCCCATAGAGTGGCACATAGGCCACTTGGAGTGAGGAAGAATGAGTATCCTCTGCAGTCTTTGCTGCAATCCAGCTGGCTTTGAGCTGAAGCAGTAAAGGCTCATGAACTAAGCGACAGAGGTTCCCAGGTTCAGTTCTGACTGGTGGCATTATAGGAAGAGAACAGGAAGAGAGAGAAGCAGAAAGGCTGTGGATGGCAGAGGGAAAATAGCCCCACACCAGGCTGCTTCTAAGGGCAAGCCTTCATGACTGCAGTACATAGGCAGCTGTGCAATTTTAGTGTGTCTGGTGAAAGTGTGCCATGCCAACAGGACAGCATAATTACTCCACTTCTGTAGAAGACAGAATCTATGCCAGTGGGACACTGTCTTCCACCAACAGAATGAGGCATGGACAGCATGGAAATTAATCTAACTTGTGTCACTCCTGCAGGGTGTCTTTTTTCACACCCCAAGGCTACGTCTACACGTGCACCCAACTTCGAAATAGCTTATTTCGATGTTGCGACATCAAAATAGGCTATTTCGATGAATAACGTCTACACGTCCTCCAGGGCTGGCAACGTCGATGTTCAACTTCGACGTTGCTCAGCCCAACATCGAAATAGGCACAGCGAGGGAACGTCTACACGCCAAAGTAGCACACATCGAAATAAGGGAGCCAGGCACAGCTGCAGACAGGGTCACGGGGCGGACTCAACAGCAAGTCGCTCCCTTAAAGGGCCCCTCCCAGACACACTTTCATTAAACAGTGCAAGATACACAGAGCCAACAACTAGTTGCAGACCCTGTATATGCAGCACGGACCCCCAGCTGCAGCAGCAGCAGCCAGAAGCCCTGGGCTAAGGGCTGCTGCCCACGGTGACCACAGAGCCCCGCAAGGGCTGGAGAGAGAGTATCTCTCAACCCCCCAGCTGATGGCCGCCATGGAGGACCCCGCTATTTCGATGTTGCGGGACGCGGATCGTCTACACGTCCCTACTTCGATGTTGAACGTCGAAGTAGGGCGCTATTCCCATCCGCTCATGGGGTTAGCGACTTCGACGTCTCGCCGCCTAACGTCGATTTCAACTTCGAAATAGCGCCCGACGTGTGTAGACGTGACGGGCGCTATTTCGAAGTTAGTGCCGCTACTTCGAAGTAGCGTGCACGTGTAGACGCAGCTCAAACGATGTAAGTTTGATTGACTTACATGCTAGTGTAAATCAGCATTAAGAAACTGGCAGGGAGCCAAAGGAAGAAAGCAAGCCTGGAGTTTATGAGCTGGTTGATTCAGTTTGGGTTAAGGTGATGGACCAGGCTAATTTGAAACAAATAGCAGCAGACCAGTTAGAAGACAGCTGGGACCACCAGAGAGTTTGCCCCAAGATCAGTGGTTAGTTGGCTGTGTGACTACTGACAGCTAGCTGTCCCCATCTCTAATGAGGCTTTTGTAAACCATGAATGTAAACCCAGAGTTTCACATTGAATAAAAAAAAAAAGATACTTCAGTGTTTGTGCATGATTAAATCATGGCAGCCCTACTTCATTTCACCCAGGTTTCTTTTAAAAAACAACCCTTTTTTCTCCTGTCAGGCTGGTTCCATTACTGGATTGGCTCTTATAGTGATTATAGCTGTGGTTGGAGGAATATTGTACAAAGGATCCTGGATTATCAGCCCTCAACTGTGGATTATTGGAACAATATTTCCAGCTGCTGGCTACACTCTAGGTTTTCTTCTGGCTCGCGTAGCTGGTCAGCCTTGGCATAGGTAGGTAAAGATTGCTCTGTGATGCTCTGTGTAATCTTATTCAGCCGTAAAAGAAAATTAGCTCATTGCTGTTTGATGACTAACCAGTGACTAACTCATCAGAAGTAGTTATTTTATAGAGTCACAGGCCTCACCTTTGTATGTACAAAGTGAAACTTCATTCTGAACACTTTTAATTATAATTTCTAGTTATTCTCTAGTTCCACAAAATCTCCCTCGGAGTAGAAACTCAGATGTCTGTGCACCTGATGTTTTAGAGAAGTGCGCCTTCCCCCATTTCCAACTTCCGCTCTTCTTTGCCAAAGAGGTCTTCTCACTGTGACTAGCCTCCAGCTGAAAGAGTTCTGTGCCTGAAAATCAAGAGGCACCACTGCATCTCAAACCGCTACACACATGCATACAAACACTCCTGCTGCCTTCACACTGCATCTCTGTCAGCAAAGAGAATGGCCCTGAAATTCTACACTAGCTTTCCTGGTTCACAGGACAGAGCACTGTTACAGGGTCCAGCCATCAGTGGTTGGTGAAGCTGCTGCCTCAGCAGGCAAGTTCCCCAGCCTGTGATCCCATCCCTGCTCCTCCCAAGCCCCTCCCCTCACCCCCACTGTCTCCCTTTTTTCTCTGCTCAGCCATTCCACCCAAATCCCCAAACCCAAATGTATCAAATGACATTTGAGGGGAAAAAAAGCTCTTCTAAAATTTCTTTCTAAAGCAAATGGAGCTTGTTTTCCCCTGTATGCCAGATTGTGAAGATTGGACATGCAGAAAGTACTTAATTAAAAGCAGTAAATTTGGTAATAACAAATGCCAGTCAGTTTGTTGGAGATTTATTTGCAAAAACTTCATAATAAGGGCAAGTCAATTGTCCTGCTGAATACAACATTAAATATTATATAATACATGGTGGAGCCCTTCTCTGTTTCACATTTTCTTTATCAGTATTTCTAAAGTGATTTTAGGTTTCAAATATACTGTTTAGCCTTCACACAGTAATCATTCCAGATTATTACATATTGTAACTCACTGAAACAAAGCTATTAATTTAAATTAATCATTCAGAGCAGTTTAGTGTGTTCATAACAACATGCATTTTTTTAACAAAGACAACACTAATTTATTTTGTGTGATCTTCATAAAGAGACATATTTATGAAATTTAACTATATATTTATGTTAAAATTGTTTCCAAAGATTTTAGGCAAATCAAAGAATTTTATGTTTTACTAAGGTACTGATTTTGATGGTGGGTTCTCTTAAAAATAGTTCATCAAATAGTCAGAAATAAAAAGGAAACTCATTTGTTCAGCTTCCTGGAAGAAAAGGAATGTTATCCCTTTAAGGGGGTAAAAGGTGATTAGGGATGGCTAGAAAGAAAAGGAAGAGTTTGGAAGCAAGTTTTTGTCCTTTAGCAATTAAAATGTGTATCTTAGATAACTGTAGCCTTTATTTTAAATAAAGAATTTATTTAAAAATATATATGTCTGAAGATCCACGCATTTAAGATTAACTCTGAATACTCAGATTAATCATTTAAATACCTATACAATGATTTTTAGCGATATCATTTTATAATCTTCAGCCACACACTAATGAAATGTGTAAAGCAAAAATTTAACTAAGGTGTTGTAGACATAGTAATGTGCAGCTGTTCGTGTCAGTAAGTAGAGTTGGCACATACCTGCTAAATGGTTTCATTACTACTAAAATGGCTTCTTCATAGGTTCAATATTAGGCTGATAGGTCTGGCAAGCTATAAAGTTTTCACTGTTAACAGATTTCACTTCCTGGGAAGAGTCATCAGTCTGCAAGCTACAAGAGCCACTTGTAGGAGCTTTCAGGAACTATCAGAAGAGGGGAAAGGTTGAACCAGGGGAGGCATTACCTCTCTTTGCCTCTTATACTCACTGCCCTTGGATCCAGCAATAAGCAAGAAACATAGAAATGTAGATCTGGGAGGGACTTTGTCCCCATGAACTGAGGCAGAACTAAGTATATCTAACTATTCCTGGTTGGCGATTTGATGTTTTTTAAGATCAGGTTGATCAATTACAAGGATTGCACAACCTCTTTGGGAAGTCTAGTCCAGATCTTAATTGTTCTTATAATGAGATTAGTTATTAGGAAATTTTTCAAGTCTTCTTTGCTGCAGATTAAGCCCAGTACGTCTTATTCTATTCTCTGTGGACATGGAGAACAACTGATCAGCACCTCTTTTTAACAGTCCTTAGTATGTTTGAAGCATGGAGGGAGGAACTTTTTCTCAAAACTAAACGTGCAGTTTTTTTAAAATCTTTTCTCACAACTCTGGTTTTCTAACCCTTTTATTATTTCTGTTGTTTTCCCCTGGACTATCTCCAATTTGTCCATCTCTCTCCTAAACTGGAATTCAGAACTGGCCACAATGATCTAGGGCTATGTCTACAAAGTGCACTGCTGCAGGCAGGGTCATGCAAATGAGGGCACTTAGCAATGCAAATGGCTGCTCATTTTCATAGTCACATGCCTCATTTGCTTAGTTGCATGAGATCGCTGTCCCAGCAAAGGCTTCTGTTGTCACAAAACAAGCACAGTAGATGGGGTTCTATTGACAGCCCCTTATTCCTCATTTTTTTCAAGAATACATTCTCCCCCCAGCCAAGAATTTGTCGTCCTGGCAAATCACACTTCTGATTACACCATCCATGTTAATTCCCCTCTAAGGGCCCAAGAAAACCCAATATGGCTTCCACAGGTCTGTGCGCCAGATGTATTACATCCTCCTCAACCACTCCAGGAGGTCATAAATTAGCCTATTTACAAGCCTTATAACTCTATCCTGCCTATTGAGTGTGGGCATAGCAGGGGTTGTGGGAGCCGCTTCTGAGTATAAGAGTAAGTGGGCTTCTCTTGAGGATTTCTTTTCTGCTGGTATAGGCCCTGGTATCTCTTACTCACACACAGGGATGTCCTGAGTATCAGTAACACCTTCCACTTGCATATCACCTCTGTTCACTAATTGAGGTGTATCTACAGATGCCTGGTTCTCCTCCAGACTGTCTGTAAATGGGACAAATTCGTCATCCCAGGCTAGTCTTGTTGTGGAAGGAGGGTTTCCAGCCACAGACCTAAACACTTCTGCCCTGGGATTTAGCGCCAAAGACACTGAACTTTCCCCATGTTCACTTGATAGGATCCAGGACCTGGTTCCCAATGTAAGATGCTCATGGAAGCCCCATCCTCTTCAGATTCACTCTCAAAGGTTCTGGGTAAGGGTAGATTAGCACCACAGTGCCCACTGTCTTTGTTGGGTGGTGGATGTGGCCTTGCACTTTTGTTTTGCCCTGGTCTCATTTCATAGTCCATCTCAGAAGAGGCACCAACCAATTCTCCCACAGGCAGTAGGAGATTTCTATGTATTGTCTTCATTGGCCCTGATCCAGTCTCAGTTTAATCTTGTAGACAGGCAGGTCCTTAAGTCTTTCCACCACCAGGTAGGGTGGTATTTTCCATCTATCAGCAATTTTGTGCTTTCCAGGAGCACCTAAATTTCCCAGGAGAACTCTGTCCCCAGGCTGGAGTTCGTGCAGGCACACTCTTGCATCATACCGTTGTTTGTTACAATCTATGTTCTTGTGGGCAGCCATCATAGCCAAATGGTAGGCATCTTGCAGCTTTTCCTTTAGTCAGGAAACATACTGCAGATGTGTCTCATAGCTTTCCCCATCCTCCGACACCTCAACACATAGGTCTATGGGTAATCGGGGCTCTCATCCAAACCTCAGCAAATACAGGGTGGCTCCAGTAGCATTGCTCTTGGTAGCATTGTAGGCATGCACCAAAACCACAGCTTAGTGACTCCAGGATGCCTTCTGCTCAGGGTGCATCGTCCCCAGCATATGCAATAGAGTTTGATTCAATTGCTCTGACCGAGGGCCACCTGGTGGGTGGCAAGGGGTTCTCCTGGACTTTTTGATTCCTGCCACCTTCAGCACCTCCTCCAGGAGCAACGAAGGGTCCTGTGGCACCTTATAGACTAACAGAAAAGTTTAGAGCATGAGCTTTCGTGAGTTAACTCACTTCTTCAGATGCTGGTCCTGGAAATCTGCAAGGCCAGGTATAAATAGGCCAGAGTAAGGCTGGGGATAACGAGGTTAGCTCAGTCAGGCAGGCTGAGTTGTATTGTCATCAGTAGATCTGGAGGTGTGAACTCCAAGAGAGGGGAAGCTGCTTTTGTATTTAGCCAGCCATTCACAGTCTTTGTTTAATCCTGAGCTGAGGGTATTGAATTTGCAGATGAATTGTAGCTCAGCAATTTCTCTTTGGAGTCTGTTCTTGAAATTTCTTTGCTGCAGGATAGCTACTTTTAAATCTGCTACTGTGTGTCCTGGGAGATTGAAGTGCTCTCCTATGGGTTTTTGTATATTGCCATTTCTGGTGTCTGATTTGTGTGCGTTTATTCTTTTACGTAGAGACTGTCCAGTTTGTCCGATGTATATGGCAGAGGGGCATTGCTGGCACATGATGGCATAAATTACATTGGTAGATGTGCAGCTGAATGAGCCCACGATGGTGTGGCTGATCCGGTTAGGTCCTGTAATGATGCTGCTGGTGTGTATATGTGGGCAGAGCTGGCAACGAGGTTTGTTGCATGGATGGGTCCCTGAGATAGAGTGACTGTGGTGCGGTGTATAGTTGCTTGTTAGGATTTGTTTTAGGTTGGCAGGTTGTCTGTGAGCAATGATAGGTCTGCCTCCCAAAGCCTGTGAAAGTGTGGGATCATTGTCCAGGATGGGTTGTAGATCCCTGATGATGCGCTGTAGAGGTTTTAGCTGAGGACTGTAGGTGATGGCTAGTGGTGTTCTGTTGGTTTCTCTCTTGGGCTTGTCCTGTAGTAGGAGGCTTCGTGGCACACGTCTGGCTCTGTTGATTTGTTGTCTCACTTCCTCAGGTGGGTATTGCAGTCTCAAGAATGCTTGGTGCAGATCCTGTAGGTGTTTGTCTCTGTCGGAGGGGTTGGAACAAATGCGGTTATATCTAAGTGCTTGGCTGTAAACGATGGATCGTGTGGTGTGTCTGGGATGGAAGCTGGAGGTATGAAGGTAGGCGTAGCGGTCAGTGGGTTTACGGTACAGGGTGGTACTGATGTGTCCATTGTGTATAAGCACGGTAGTGTCAAGGAAGTGGATCTCCTGTGTAGATTGGTCCAGGCTGAGCTTGATGTTGGGGTGGAAGTTGTTGAAGTCCCGGTGGAATTTCTCCAGAGTCTCCTTCCCATGGGTCCAGATGATGAAGATGTCGTCAATGTAGCATAAATAGAGCCGGGGTGTTAGTGGACGACAGTTGAGGAAGCGTTGTTCTAGGTCAGCCATGAAAATATTGGCATATTGAGGGGCCATGCGGGTACCCATAGCTGTGCCGCTGATTTGAAGGTATATATCGTCACCGAATCTGAAATAGTTGTATGTGAGTATAAAGTTGCAGAGCTCAGCCGCCAGATGTGCTGTAGCATCATCAGGGATACTGTTCCGGACAGCATTTATTCCATCTTTGTGTGGGATATTGGTATACAGAGCCTCTACATCCATGGTTGCTAGGATAGTGTTTTCTGGTAGGTCACCAACATATTGCAGTCTTCTCAGGAAGTCAGTGGTGTCGCGGAGGTAGCTGGGGGTGTTGGTGATATAGGGTCTGAGGAGAGAGTCCACATAACCAGACAGTCCTTCAGTGAGAGTGCCAATACCGGAGATGCTACAGATCCAGACTAACACGGCTGCCCCTCTGATCCTCCAGGAGGTGACTCTCAAAGTCTTGACCCTGGTCAGAGTGTATTCGAGCTAAGAATACAACCACTGAAAAGTACTGAAAAGCACTGAAAATTTATCACAATTCTCATGCTACAGTGATGGCTTTCTGGTCACACGTGGGATAATTGAGCATACTGAGTAAGGTGGTCAGCCACCACTAAGGTGTTTCTAATATTCTTCCTATCCAGTTCTAAAGGCAAGAAATCAATGTGTACAGTTCCAAAGGATTGCTGGTCATGATGTTCTGCAGGTAGGCTGCTCTAGTGGGCACAGTTTTCCATAGAACACATTGATCACGTCTCACATTTCCTGCATACATCCTTGGCCATCCCGGGCCAATAGAATCTATTGTGGATAAGCTCTAGGGTTCTTTCCATACCCAAAATGCCCAGAATCATCACGCAGGGCCCTCTTGGCCAGGACTTCTCTATCACCACAGCCTGAGGCGCCTCATTCCTGCAAATCCTGGCTTGATCAATGATGCTTTGCAACTCAGCCATCTGTCCTGTCAGGACCTGAATTTGTTGATCAAGGTCTTCTCTGGTGTTCACTATCAGTACACTGGCTGTTTGTGGGGGTGCTGTGCTGGCTGGTCCAGTCATTCTGGCTTCCCAAAACTCACTGGCAGCCTCCCTCACTTCCCCCTCTCTGACCTGTTTAGTCAGCTGGGAGTAGCTTGAGAGGGTGTTCCTGTCATTCTCTTAGCTGGAGATGAAGTAGAATCGGGCTGTCATACTGAGTACCCCTTACAATCTGAGCCAGTCTGGTCTGGTCCGGACCATTTGTTCCACAGTCACTGCTCCTCTAATGACAACTCTCTGTAGCAGCTTCTCCAACCTGTGTACATAGGCCGAGACCTCTCCCTGGTGCTGTTTAGCATTAAGGAAGTTACAATAACTATCTTCAGGGCTCTCTATGCTCCCAAAGGTGTGAGTGAGGTCCTCTAGACACTTCTTTACATGGATTTCAGGCTTAACAAGCTTCAAGGTGTGAATCACATCCAATGCTGGGCCCGAGACATCTTTGCTTTTCTCTGTCTGGTACAGCCCGCAGCTCTAGCATTTCAGTGGTGTGTTCTAGCCAGGGTTCAAACTCCTCTTCCCCAAGAAATAACATTAGCTGATGATGGCTTAGCATGAGACAGCACCCACTTTTCCAATATCTGCCCCAGAGCTAGACGCTTCTGAGCCAGGGCCCAACAAACCTGACAGATTAGCCATTATACAAACAGTAATGTCCTCAAATACAGAACACAATTATTTTCCACTTTACAAAACACTCAATGGGTGTGTCTACACTAGTCAGCTACTTCGAAATAGCCAGCACAACATCGAAATAGCACGCATCACGTCTACACGTGCCGTGTGCTATTTCGACATTGAAGTCAACGTTAGGTGGTGAGACGTCGAAATCGCTATTCCCATCTTCAGATGGGAATAGCGCCCTACTTCGACGTTCAACGTCGAAGTAGGGCGTGTATAGATGATCCACGTCCCACTACTTCGAAATAGGGGGGTCCTCCATGGCGGCCATCAGCTGAGGGGTTGAGAGGCTCTCTGTCCAGCCCCTGTGGGGCTCTGTGGTCACTGTGTGCAGCAGCCCTTAGCCCAGGGCTTCTGGCTGCTGCTGCTGCAGCTGGGGGTCCATACTGCATGCACAGGGTCTAAAAGCGGTTGTCGGCTCTGTGGATCTTGTGCTGTGCAGGGTGTGTGTGTCTGGGAGGGGCCCTTTAAGGGAGCAGTTTGGGGCTTTGCTGACCCCTTATTTCGATGGGGAGCTCTTGTGTGTGTGGACACTCCACATTTCCTTCTGGGGTGGCTCCTTTCGATGTTCCCCGTTGCTACTTCGATGTGGAATTTCAACAGCACCAGCCCTGGAAGACATGTAGACGATACATGTCAAAGTAGCCTATTTCGATGTCCTTACTTCGAAATAGGCTATTTTGACATAGTGTGCTAGTGTAGACGTAGCCAATGTGTGCTTGTGAAGGGTACTGACCCAGGATCCCAGATGAGCCCCCAAAATTTTAACCCTTCTGCTGGAAGCTGTTGGCAGCAACCAGTGCTGGGTTCACTATTGTGGGGTTCCTTTTTATGCATCACACATAGAACCAGCTCAAACCCCACCCAGGAGCCTGGAAAATTCACACACCCCTGGGTGCCTCAGAGAGGCAATGCTTCCCCACTTGCAAGCACAGAGTCTGAGTGTAGAAAAGAAACTTTTAATGAAAAAGGCAGAGAAATCACATGTCATTAGCCTGAGAAAATACCACACCAAAGTTCATAACCAACCACCAAGTAACTGTACCAGCTCAAATGGATTGAGCAGTGTCCTTTGTCTCTCAGGCTCACCAGTCCAACACTGTAAGAGTTTCATTCACATACCCAAACTTCCTTCATACCCCTATTTCAAATGCCCCACGTACAGATCTGTCCAGTCCATGCAAGCCCCAACACATCACCCTGATGACATCCCTCATGCTGGTCCTGCAGTCCATTTCCTCCAGCCAGCTGCCCCGCTGGCCACCTGCTCCTGCCAGCAGCCTGTCCATCCACCACTTCATGGGTTTGCCTTGAGGCAAAATCCTGTGGCTTCAGCTCTTAACCTCAGTATCCACTAAGGTAGAATCTCACACAAAAACAATACAGACTCCAGCACCCAGATTTTAGTTCTACCTTTGAACAGTGAGGAGAAGGACTACCCAAACAAGACTTACAGCTATATGGTCAAGACTCAGTTTAGCCCAAGACTCACAGCCAACTAATACAACCAACAACCCCACCCTCCTTCTGCCTCATAATGTTCAGACTGGGGGAGCCCTGTGCAATCTATATCTTAAAAGTGATGATGACCATCCTGTACCCCCCCCCAACAACAACTTCAAGCATTGGCAGGACTCCACGATTCCTACACTGGGTGATAGCTTAAATTGTGACTTTACAACAACATGTTGTTTACAATACATAAATTCCATTGCTTCACCTGCTACCCATAAGGCTTTGTTTGCAAGGTATTACATATGCACACCTTTGTATTTTCATGCAAATGATCTCTGAAGGACATATTCCTCAAATCCTTCAGCATTATTGAGCTCCTGCTGGCACATTCCTTACACCTTTCCACTTTCTGTAGGTTATACCTCTGCAAGACAGTTTGTCAATTTCCTTTATCACACCCTTGTGGCTATGTCATACAGTCTTTCACTACCATTCTATGTCATCTGCATACTTTGCAAATAAGTTTCATATGTCATAACATGATCCAGAGCCTATGAACTCCACCGACAGACTCCCCGTGACTGAGGAACCTACACTCATACCATGAATTCACCGGAAAATTTTACAACAGTGGTTAATGAGATAGCATCAAATGAAAGAAGTTGAGAAGAAAACCCTGCATTGCTAGAGAGTTCTTTGTGAAATGGCACCTTTTCAACGCATTATTTGACTGAGTTGTGGGACTGGATTATGTGAACCAGATGATTCTTTTTTGCTATGATACCTGTGATTGTATGTCACTTACATTCATTTGTATTCTTTCAAAGTACATTAGCACAATAGGATACTTTTGGACTTTTTTTTTTTTAACGTTCCCTTTAGATGTCGTACAGTGGCTCTGGAAACAGGAATGCAGAACACTCAGCTGTGTACAACTATAGTGCAGCTCTCCTTCACCCCTGAACAGATTGCACTGATGTTTACCTTTCCTCTCATCTACAGTATTTTCCAGATAGCATTTGCTGCAATATTTGTAGGAGGTAAGCCACAGACAGCTACTTCTGTACTAATAGCTTTATTAGTTATTATTATTAACAATCATCTTACTTATTCGTGGGCACCCACAGACAAGTAGACAATTTGGAATACTAAAACACAATCCACACAATGTGTCCCCAATGTGTTAGTTACTATTAAAAGATAGGAGACGAGGGCTTCAATTCTGCATTCTGGCTGGGCCCTAAAATCTAGAACTGGCCATCTGGAAATCCCCCCAACTCAAGAGCATCCCTTGGAAGGCTTACCAAGAGTCCGACCCATAGCAGAACGGAGGGTCACTGGCACAGAGCATATGTGACTGGATTCTGAGCAGTGGCACCAGCCACTATCTGACCAGGACAGCATAAGCTATTGCTGCCTTTGCTGCTACAACTTTCTACTTCACAGTATGAATGACGTTTTGGTGGATAAGGCACTGAACTGGAACTCAGGTGACACATTCAGTTTCTGTCTTGGCTACAGAATGTGTCTGACCTTGACAATTCACCTTATTTACTCTGTGCCTCAGTTTCTCATCTGTGAAATGGGAATAATTCTTTATAAGGCTGTTGTAAGTGTAAAATCAATTAGTGATTTGAGGTACACAAATACCATGTACCGCGGTGATGATGGCCATAAAGAGACATGCTGGAAGTGTAGCTAAGGAAGAGCCTCATCCCTAGTTCTGTCTTTTTACCCTACATAAATGGGCCAGAGCAGCATGAAAGGGGTCTGGTAAGGGGCAATCTGCCTTTTGTTAATATTAGGAAGGTAAAAGCTCACACTGGCATCTTACTTAGCTTATTATAATATCTGCCTTTATTGTATTGATTCCTAGTTTACTACGTGCACAAAAGATTTTGGGGCCCAAAAAAGTCAGTCTTCACAGAACCAGCAGGTGAAATTGAATCGACAGCAGAAACGTATGCCCAGATGAATGGAGGATTTACATCAAACGAAAAGAGTATAAAAACATGAACAACGTGATCACCTTGTGACCTTGTGTAGAAGAGTTTTGCACTAACTGACTGGTCAAAGGTTTCTTTGTGGTTTTCTGTTGTAATATTTGAAGGAAGATTGTGTCCATCAGGACAAAAATCTAGTTTTAGCACTAATTTGCTCCAATATTTAATGGTTCATAATTGTCCATTTCAGCAAGGCAGAACAGAGGAAAACCAAAGGAAAACTGAACAAGATTTCAGACATGACCCCGCGAAGAGTCCCCCGGCTAACGTAAAAAAGAAAGAACAATCCAAAGCACAGATAATTACACAATGTTTCATTTAGGTCAGTATGAACAGCCAAAAACATTGTATTGAAATAATTAAGTGTCATTATCAGGTTATGCAATTTGTTGTTTTTAATCTCTCAGATTTTCTATATATCACAAGACGCAGATCAGATCAGGACCCTCAAATTCCCACTGTTTCTCCACTGATGCAGCGCTTAAAGTGGGTTTATTTCTCATAGTTTTGAGGAAAGGTGACAGAATCCACACAATTTTAAGCCATTGCTTACAAGAGGAATCAGTAACAAAGAGATTCATTTATACTAAAGCTATCATTTTAATATATAAAAAGTTCCTTGGGTGTTGGATCCCAATTTTTGTGCCTACATTCACTGCAGTAAGAATTCTCATGTTTTCAGTTTAGGTCAATTAGATATGGAGGTGTCTGATATGCTGGAAAAAGGAGGAACTTAACAATTTATATTATCTAAATTATGGACAATAATTGTGAATAAAAATGCACCTATTTATTTCTGAAAATTGAAGGCTACTGTTTAAAAATCTGCCCAAAGATTCATGTGATCTGACTTTAATTCCAAGCACAGTAACTCTGTAAGCCCTAATCGTATTCAGTAGCCCTAATTCTGTACTCCACGTACAAGGAAAATGTACATGAAAGCCAATGAAGGGTTGGTTGAATAAGGAACTCAAGAAGGGGCCAAATATCAACACATGGAAACCACCAAGCTCTTCTGGTATTTGTTAAGTCAAGCAAACATTTCAAAGTATTTTAAGTGCCTGCGCAAAACACACATGAAAGCACTTTATAATTTCCTATCCAAAATATGCATTTCACAAACACAATTTAGCTAAGGAATTTAAGCTCCTGCAATAGAGACTTTCACCATATCGGAACCATGTACAGTACCAAACAGAAGGAAGTACTTCAATTCACTAGGGGCTCATTTACACTAGGTCCCCTCCTTCAAAGGGGGCATGTAAATGAGCCTGATCAGTGAATAATAATAAGGTGCTGCGCTGCATATGCAGCACCTAATTAGCATAATTCTTGCCACATGAACTTCAAAGTTGCTAACTTCGAAGTGCCAACAAGCAGTTTAGCTGCAAGCACTTTGAAGTACCCACACTATTTCAAAGTTCCCTTACTTCCCACAGTGGGGCTGCCAGCAGGGCCCTCTGGCCCCAGGTGCACTCCTGGCAGGGCTCCCAGCCTAGCTGAGCTCCCTGCAATGGGGCTCCCCAACCCTAGCTTGGCTCCACCCAGGGCCCCCCACCACCACGGGGCTACCAGAAGGGGTCCCTGCAGCAGGACTGCCAGCTGGACTCCCTGCCATCAGCAGGAACACCCCACCAGTCAAATCAACTCTGGGCAGCTGGGGATCTCTGGTCAAGGTGCTCTCTGGTCCAGCAACATCTATGGTCCTGCTGAACCATGGAGGTTGCCGGACGAGAGCGTGCAGTTTGTCCAGATCATTTTGAATTATAGTCCTAGCTTTCAATGCAATTGCAACCCTCCTTCCCCACCAGCTTGGTATCATTTACAAACATTACAAACATACTCTGTATGCCATTATCTAAATCACTGATGAAGATATTGAGCAGAACCAGTCCCAAAACTGATCTCTGCCAGACCCCACTCATTATGCCCTTCCAAATAACAGTGAACCATTAGTAACTGCTCTCTGGGAACAGATCTCTAACCTGTTATGCCCCCACATTATTGTAGCTCCATCTAGGTTGTATTTCCCTAGTTCATTTACAAGAAGGCCATGCAAGACTATATGAAATGCGTTACTAAAGTCGAGGTATATCACATCTGCTGCTTCCCCTTTATCCATCAGGCTTGTAATCCTATCAAAGAAAGCTGTCAGTTTGGGCCGACATGATTTGTTCTTAACAAATCCATGCTGACTGTTACTTATCACCTTCTTATTTTCCAGGTGTTTGCAAATGGAGTCCTTAATTATTTGCTCCATTATCTTTCCTGAAACAGGGGCTAAGCTGACTGGTCTGTAGTGTCCTGGGTTAACCTTATTTCTTTTGTAAGAGATGGTCACCATATTTGCCCTTTTCTAGTCTTCTGGAATCTGTTCCACCTTTCAAGACTTTTCAGAAATGACAGTCATTGTCTCAGGTACCTCCTCAATCAGCTCCTTGAATATTCTAGGATACATTTAATTAGGCCCTGCTCATATGAAGACATCTAACTTTTCTAAGTAATTTTTAACTTGTTCTTTTCCTATTTTAACTTCTAAACCTATCTCATTTTCTCTAGCATTCACCATGTAAGGCATTCAGTCACTATCAAACTACAGCCATGTCTACACTAGCCCCAAACTTTGAAATGGCCATGCAAATGGCCATGCTATCTGCTCATAGGAATAAGGGGACTTCGAAGTAGGCAGAGTCCTTTCGAAAAGGAGCCCCATCTGGACGAGCCGCGCAGCGGCAAGCCGCATCAATTTTGAAGTGCCGCAGCCGCCCACATGCTAATGAGGCGCTGAATATGTATTTCAGCGCTTCATTAGTAAACTTCAAAATGGCCATTTGCAAGGCCATTTCGAAGTTTGGGGCTAGTGTAGACACAGCCTACTTGGTGAAACTTAAAACAAAGCAGTCACTAAGCACCTCTGCCATTTCCATATTTTCTGTTATTGCTATTCCCTCTTCATTGAGTAAAGCGCATACACTGTCCTTGATCTTGCTTCTAATATGTTTGTAGAATGTTTTCTTGTGACCTTTTATGTCCCTACTTAGTTTGACCTCATTTTGGGCCTTCACCTTTCTAACTTTGCCCCTACATAATTGGGTTATTTGCTTATATTCATCTTTTGTAATTTGACCTATTTTATCCTTTTTGAGTTTTAGCTCATTCAAGATCTCCTGTTTAAGGGCTGTGTTCTCCTGACATGTCTCTTATCTTTTCTACATAGTGGAATAGTTTGCTCATGATCCCTTAATAATGTTCCCTTAGAAAAACTACCACTTTTAAATGGTTTTTTCTTCTTCTGTTTGTTTCACGAGACCTTATCTACAAGCTCCCTGAGTTTGTTAAAGTCTGTCTTCTTCAAATCCATTCTCTTTATTGTGCTGAAACTTAGTATCTTACATTTTATACTTTGTCTTGCTTTAATAGGACACAATCATGTGTCACATGATGTACTCACTGCTTGAATGGCCTCCTCCTGGTTGCTTTGGGTCCAAGTTCAAACCTCCTTCTGTCATCTCCCTTGCCAAACCCCAGTTGCTCCCTAGGACACCATACACTTCTTCTTTGTGACTTGATCCTCCCGCCAAGTCACTGTGCAGCCCAAAGTATCAATGTCCTTCTGTATCAGCTGTCCTCATCTACTCCTGGCAAACTTCCAGTCCATAGAAAGATTCTGTGCTGCCTTCCCAACCACTGGTCGGAGAAGCCAGGCCAACCCACTAGTCCAGGGACCTTCTGCCTAGAAACTACAACCTATTTGGTCTCAGACCCTATTATTATTTCCCTGTGTTTTTTCCCCTCCTTTTCTGCTCTCTCTTATGCCCCACCTTCTGGTTAACTATCCCAAACTACCTCCACCCAGGAAATAACTGCAAACTAAATGCTATTATTCCAAACACACCTTTCTTCTCCTACTGCAGATTACTTCTGCTCCCATCTCCTGGTTTTACACTGCCCCCGCCTCTTCTTTCTCACCTAGACTGAGAAGACTTTCAAGTCTACAGTATGCACATGTGTATATAAATAAACACCTGTAAATAGTTTGAAATGAATAAACTAATATAATGTTTGTAATTTTGGTCGTTGGAGACATTTGAGGTGGAAGGAATCCAGCTTGAATCCCAAGAGCTAGGAGTTTGGCGGTGAGGAGGGAGAGAAGCCCTCTGCTTACTTATAAAATTGACAAGTCTGCTTGTGATGTGCAAACAATCATGAGATAGAGAGCATAAAACACTATGATTAGAGTTCTGTGCACATACAAAAAATTTGGCTCTGCATCCAACTCACATCCAACAGGCTCAACACCTCATCCACTCCACAATCTGTGAGGCAGCTTTTACATGCAGAGGGATAGCTAAGTGGTTTGAGCATTGGCCTGCTAAACCCAGGATTGTGAGCTCAATCCTTGAGATGGCCATTTAGAGACTAGGGCAAATAGATGTCAGGGATGGTGCTTGGTACTGCCAAGAGAGCAGTGGACTGGACTAGATGTGATCTCCTGAGGTCCCTTCCAGCTCTTGGAGATGCATATCTCTAACAAATCCTCTGGAGGGAAGTGGGGAGAGAGCACAGCTGAGCAAGAAGGAGGAGGGCCATGAAGGGAAGAGGCAGGCAGCAAGGACTAGGGGTAAGGAGCAGCAGGAACCTGAGGCTGGGGCAATGCAGGTCAGTGCTGACGGAGGGGGGGAGGCTTAAGGAGGGAGACAGGATAAGGCTGGCAGTCATCCCCTCCTGCACCCTGATTTAGGCAGAGCATCTTGCCTGCTTTCCATGTGGGTAGTGCAGGGCCCTCCCACCCTCTACTGGGTGGGGGTTAGGCCTGCTCAGATAGCCTGTCTGCTCTGCTATCCATGGCTATGGAGTGGATATCTGCAGGGCTCTGAGGATGCTGTCTTGTTTATAGAATCACTTTTCAGAGCAGACATTCACTTCTAGTTCTATGGGCCAAATCCTCTGCTGAATGTAAAGGGACTGTTGGGCCCTTGCTAAAGCTTGGATAGCTGGCAGTCTCTCAGTACCAAAGGGAAGGGGATGGCTTGATAGGAAATCAGGACCCTGAGAGGGACAGTCCCAAGGGCCAGTGAAGAGAGGCCAATACTCCAGGACAGCCTGGTTGGCAGTGCTGGCAGGATAGTGAGGGGGACTCATCTTCCATGCAGGCTGGAGCAGTCTGTACATGAGTGGGGCTAAGCTAGGAAGACAGCGGGAGTCCAGGCTGAGCCAGGGAGCTGCAGAGGTCAGAGGAGCAGCCCAGGGAGCTGCTCTGGAGGCAGAGCAGCAACAGTGCTGGAGCTGGAGCAGTTTAGAGCCAGATGCACCAAGCAACTGAAGAGAGTCAGGGGACCCTGGTCAGAGGTGATGCCCTCAGCCTGGAGTCCTTGCAGGTAGGACTTGAAGGGGGATCATAACCCTGATGGGAGGGATGATGCTGGCAAGAAGAGTCCTTCCACATACTGCCTGGAGGTGTGCGGCCACCAGCAGAACAAATGTCATACTCACAGCAGCAGAGCCAAGGCCTCAATGGGTGGCCTGGGCCATGTGAACTTTACTTACATTCCAGAGATGCTGTTTGTGATGTCCCCTTGCCACGGAGTGAGGGTGATGTGTGTTTTCCCTTCAACTGTCCCATTTTTGTTGGTTTATTTTAAATTAGTTAAACCCGTGAACCCCAGCTGGGGCATAGGTCATCCACAAGGGTCCTCCACCTGGTTCTATCTTGGGCAATGGCTTCAATCTGGCCCCATGAATATCCCAGTTCTTGTGCTTCCATGACTGTAAATCTCCTCCATGTTATTCAGGGTCTTCCTCGGCTGCATTTCCCCTGAGGATTCCATTTTAGGGCATGTTGAACAATGCTGGATGGGGGTTTCCTCAAAGTATGTACCAGCCATCCCCATTTTCTCCTTTTTATTTGGATCCCCACTGGCTCTTGGCCTGTTCGTGTCCACAGATGTTCATTCGTGACTGTCTTGCCATCTTATTTGTAAGATATACCTCAGGCATCTATTCAAAAACGTGTGCAGTTTGTGTGTTGAGGACTTTGTGGTGTGCCATGATTCACAGGCATACAGCAGGACAGACTGTACATTTGAATTGAAGATTCTCAGCTTTTAAATGCTTGCTCGTTAATAAATTGAACTTGCTTTGAACTCTATGTACTAAGCAGTAGATCAGAAAAGCATCCAGAGTGAAGACAGCAGCCTAGAGGCACTCTAGCCCCTGTCCTAAGTGACCATGACAAGTTTAAGAAGCCTGGGTTCAGCTGTGTTGTTGGGGAGGGAGGCTCTGCCCCATACAAGAGTTGAAGGGGAGCCCTCGAGGTCAGAGAAGCCTCTAGGTTACGGGAACAGGAGTAAGGACTCAGCCAATCCACTACAGCAGTGTTCAAGTCACAGAAGTTGCTTATTTGACTCCAGCAATGCAACTGAAAAGAAAGTGTTGCCAGCTATCACACAACATAAAAACACCCAGTTTGTTTTTAGCCCATTCTACACTCTTGTAGCCACTGGCAGAATGGTCATGTCAGCAAATGGAAGCACCACTACTTTTTGACAATCCTCATCTGTGAAACAGCTGTTTTGAGGTCGGGGGAAGCACTGGAGCCATGAACAATTTAGAGCAGCCCTGAGGTGGATCAGTGGATCAGAAAAGCTCTAATGTTTGAATCAGTGGTTACCCTACTCCAGGATCTGAGGTGTAGTACTTCAAAGATGGAGAGTCCCATTTGTCTCCCAACTGAGTATCTGTCACAAACACAATAGATAAAGATGAATATGTTTCTCTGATTAAAGGTTTAAAGTTTAGCATAACAAGTTCCTCTGAATCAAGAGTGTTTGTCCTCAATAGACAAAAAGAGAGTGACTACCATATGATTTGTCAAAGTAAAACTATGCCAGGAACTGAAGAAAGAGCCTTAACAAAATAGTTGCTGTTCACATTCTAGTAGTTGGGGACATTAAGCAGCTTCTGTCAATCAATTAGTATCTCACAAACCTGGAACCAATGTTCGGTGAGAATCGGATCTGGAGTTTAAAAAGAACCCAGGAATTGTGTCTTCCTGTCCTCTGTTCCAACTACTGCTGCGAAGATGCATTAGAAAGACGATTGTCAAAAGAAAGATATTCCATATCCATTCCAGATGAAGAACTAGATACAATAGCATCTTATAAGATACTTAAATTTGCTATGTCCATTCAGGCATTCATGTAAGAGTTTATTTCTGGAAAGCTAGCCCAACAAATTATTAAATATAATTTGTAAAGATCTGGAGGATAGTAAAGAATAGCCAGCATGGATTTGTCTAGAACAGATGACAAAAAGCCAACCTAACGTTCTTCTTTGACAAGGTTATTGATCTGATGGATGGGGGTAGCAATAGGCATGATACATCTTGACTTTAGCAAGTCTTCTGACATATTTCCACATTCTCATAAGCAAACTAGGAAAACATGCTCTAATGAAATTAGCGTGACACAGGTACACAATTGGCTGAAATATACCTACAGAAGAGTTGTTAATGGTTTGTGTCAAACTGGAAGGACACAGCTAGTGTGTATTCACAGGGATAAGTCTTGGTTTAATACTACTGACTAGTTTAATTAATTATTTGGATAATGGAGTGGAGAGTATGCTTATAAAATGTATAGATGACACCAAGCTGGGGGGGTTTGATAATACTTGGGATGCCAGAATTAAAAATCAAAATAACTGACAAATTGTAGAATTGATCTGAAATCAACAAGATGAAAAAAAATATTAAAGACAAGTACAAAGTACTACACTTAGCAAGGCAAACTCAAATGTACAAATACAAAATGGGACTATTATCTAGGTCAGTAAACTATGTACTGTGGAACACTGGTGTTCCACGAAGAACTCGCAGGTGTGCCTCAGGCATTTGGGAAAACATACTGATGGTATATATTTTCTGTTATTAAAACCAGGTTCAATGTTACTTCTTCATTGGTATGGTACCTGATTAAATTACTCGCTTTGCTTTTGCTGCATATGTTGCTGGTTTTTTTGTTCTGATGACAATTTTTTAAGAAAATTTTCATAGGTGTTGCGCATAAAAAATATTATTGTTTGGTGTTCCGTGATCACAAAAAGTTTAATCCTGCTTGAGGCGGAATACTGTAGAAAAGGATCTAGTTCAATAGCCGGTGTCAAACTGAATACAAGGCAACAATATGATGAAATTATGGAAAAGGCTAATGTTCTGAGGTAAATTAACAGGACAGTTGGTTGTAAGACTTGGAAAGTAATTGGTGTGCCCTACTTAGTATTGTGAGTCTCAGCTGCAGTTCTGTGTCTAGTTCTGAGTGTCGTGTTTTAAGAAAGATGTGGACAAACAGGAGAGAATCCCAAGGATCACAACAAAAATGATAAAAGTTTTAGAAAATGTGAGCTATGAGGAAAGGTTAAAAAAACTGGCTCGGTTAATCTTGAAAAAATTAGATCAAAGAAGGAGGAATTGAACACTGTCCTCAAATATGCTAAAATCTGTTATACAGAAAGCTGTGATCAGTTGTTCTCCATGTCCACTGAAGATAAGAAATAATAAGCTTAATATGGAGCAAGAGAGTTAAGGTTAGGCAGTAGGAAAACTTTCTTACTCTATGGGCTTGTCTACACTACCACCTTCCTTCGAAGGAAGGATGGTAATTAGGGTGTTAGGAGTTTACTAATGAAGTGCTGCCATGCAAACACAGCACTTCTTTAAGTAAATTCTGCCACCGCCCCCACCGCCCCCGCAGCAACTTCGAAGTTTTAAACTTTGAAGTACAGACTCATGTCTAGCTGCGGCTCACCCACCAGTACTTCGAAGTCCCCGGGCAACTTCAAAGTCCCCTTACTCCTCAAAATTTTGAGGAGTAAGGGAGGAGTAAAGGGACTTTGAAGTTGCCCCAGCACTTCGAAGTACTTGCGGGTGAGCTGTGGCTAGACAAGTGCCGGTACTTTGAAGTTTAAAACTTCAAAATTGCCTCGGGGAGGAATTTGCTTAATGAAGTGCTGCGTATGCATGACAGCACCGCATTAGTAAACTTCCAACACCAATTACCATCCTTCCTTTGAAGGAAGGTGGTAGTGTAGACAAGCCCTAAGGGTAGTAAAGATCAGGAATAAGCTTCCAAAGGAGGCTGTGGAATCCACATCACTGGAGAGCAAGTTAGTCAGACACCTCCCAGAGATGTTTTAGATTTATTTGGGCTTCAGCATAGGGGGCAGGACTTCATAACTTCTGAATCTCTCTTCCAATCCTACATTTCTGTGATTACTCCACACAGACAGTCGGGCCAGGTTCATTCAGTCCTGGTGCTATGTCACTGACTTTATTAAAGTAACACCGTGGAGGGTTTGGGCCTCTTTTTTGCCATCTGTACCTGATTACATTACACATCTCTTATTTTACTCTTAAGTCACCATTGCCCAAGACCAGTTGAAAATCTGGGTGACACAGGATTACATACAGATGAGTGGAACTTTATTTTGTCTGTTGTTAAATTGAATTTGCTTTCTCTCACTGTTTCCTAGAGATATTGCCAGCTTTGATGTCAAGCTGTACTTCACTTAATAATATACATAATCATAATTTTAAATTAATTCCAGCCACATCATGCAATTATTTTCCTTTAAAAAATTAGAGCCTAGCTATACTGCAAGTTAAGAATTGCAAACAAGTAACTAAATGAAGGAAGAAATGTATATTGAGAAATTATTTTTAAAAAATTTCTTTATTTTAAGAAATTATTTTAAAAAATATAGGCATCTATATTAAGACAGAGAAAAAATATGCATTCCCATTTCATCATTACTACCATCAACGTTATAAGACTATTGTGAAAAATATGTAATAGATAAGTTTTAAATTACTTATATACTCAGAAATCTAAAAAATACTTAATGAGGCATTTTGTTTATGACATGAACACTAAATAGATATTTTACAAATCTTTTTTAATTCATTTTTAGGTTATAGCATTGCAGCTTTTAAATGCGGCTGGCATAATCCATGAAGGAAACACAAAATTAGTTTTACAATAAAAATCCATATGCTTCTTCTTGGCAGAAAGGCTATTGAGAAACTGGATTTTAAACCCCAGTATACAAACTATTTTAAGTGTTAAAATGGAGAAATTTGAAGTTGTGCTCTGTTTTGGCTCAGCTGAATCAATGCTGAAAGTTTGAAAACGAGAAGAACGTGTTTTTGGATACCAAATTGACTATAACAGCTTTTTGTCAAAACACATTGAATGATAAGAGTTTATAGGGATGAAGAAAAATACACTTGATGGAATGCCCTTTTTAAAAAGTAAACAGAAAAATATTCACAATCCCTTTTTAAGACATACAAAATAGAAATAAATATCATAAAAATAACACTGTATTTTTGAAAAATACAACCATTTAAGGGAACCATACACATTTTACTTTTATTTCCCAAAACAAACCCCTTAATTGAGTTAAGGGCCTGAGCAATGCTAAGTACATCTGCTACAGCATAAATTACACTCACATGCAGAGCTGCAACCAGACTCTGCATCCTTTAACTTGAAAATCACAGGCTTCTATTGCTGGTAAATGCTCCCTGATCTTTTTAAACCAGTCACATCCCTCAAACACTGATAGATTCAAATACATTACAGTAGGACTGCATCTGAATGAAGATTGAACGAACTTCTGTACCCAGAGGACATGAACTTTCAAAGTGCTCAGCTAGGCATTAAATTTACTTAAAAATATAAACTGATAGAAGCAAAAACTGTGGCCATGTTGTTTGATAAATTTCATACTGGAGTAAATTGTACATGCATATGGCTAAGTAACAAACCCTTGAAAAACCTGTAATACAATGAATAGTGATGCTATAATAAACAGTATAATTCTAATTTAGAAAGGAGAAAAGTATATCGCCACTGGCTTGGTATCTATTGAGTCTATATTCCTACTTGAATCCATTTTGGGTTATATGGTATGCTATTATGACCCTGCATGTTTCACAGAAGAAGAGGTCTTAGAAAGTAATGCACATTTAATTGTACCCAATGATAGCTTCTTTTCTTCATCCTGGTGTTTAACCACGATCAGGACAATGAACGGTAATACCATACAGCCAGATCACACCTGGCCTAGAACCACATGAAGAAGGTCATCTCTGGAAGCTCATCTCCCCCTTCAGAAATGGTGGCTGCCCCAACAACACCACCCTGCTGCCCTGAGGTTCTCAATCAGGGATTCATGCCTGAGGACAAAATAGGACAAAAAAGACTGGGCTGGGGTGAGGTGTATGAATGTCTGTCAATCAAAGCCTCATGGAAAATAAAGGAAAAATTTAATTCAACTTAAGTTCTCCCCTCTATGCTATGAATTTCTTCATTTGTTCTATGAGCAGCTGCTACAGAATGAAATCCTGGTAACACGTTTTCAGTGGCACCGTTCTCCGGGGGAACAGAATTGAGGGAAGGGTTCCAGATGATGTGTGGACAAACAGATCTCTGCTCAAATGTCCCATTTTTTATGGATCCTACATGATCCACCACTCCTGAAAGCCTAATTCCCTGCTCCTTCAGGGGTCAGGCTGGTGGAGAGAAACACTTCTGAGGCGTGATGTTACTGGGTTTTAAGATGAATGGGGAAAACGTGGTTGCAACTACCACCCTAGAATTGCACCAAATCTCATGCTCAGTGGGCCAAATGAGGTGTATATTGAAAGGTGGTGACTCGCTGAATGTGTTTATACTGCTCATATGTTTGTATCATTTTTATTTGAGTGGTTATAAGTACTGGATCTGTACTTGTATTCGAAATTTTAGTTTCTGGGAGACCACAATAGGAGGTGTGGCAACCTGTTATGAAAGGGTTCCTACTCAAGTGAAGCCATACTTTGCAAACAAAGGGCCTTATCAGATTCCAATCAACAGCTGATGAATTTGTCTTTAACCCAGCAGAGAGACAAAGGCAGATTGCCTAGAAAGGATATGGACAGGTGACCTGCCAATGGAATAGGTTCCATCTCGGAGGTGCTTCCACCCAGGGAGGAACAATGGAACTCCCTCCATATGGCCAAGGTTATAAAGAGGTCCCTGAGGTTTGGCCATCTTTGTCTTGCTTCCAGCTCATTATCTATGGAGCATGTTTGCCATGAACTGAGCCTGGAAGGACTCCTAACAGAGGGGTTACGGCAGTAACTGATGACAGACAGCATCTACACATAAAAGCAGTTTGAAAGAGTGAGCCACTCTGTCAACAGAGAGCAGCCATGCTGCCCTGCCCTCTGTCAAGGAAGGAACAGCTGATCAGAAGCTCTGCAAACATGGCTGCCTGGGAACTGGAACTGGGAACTCTGTTGACAGAACTGTCTACACAGGCACTCTGTCAACAAAACACTGTTGACAGAGGCCTTATACCAGACTGGGGAGAGGTATAACACTGCTGGCTGAACACCTGAGTTTTGTAGACAAGCTCTAAACAGATCACTTTAGCTGTGTAGATGCTTGGCAAGTTTCGTCAAGAAAAGCCCAGTGTTGTCAACAGAGGCTGCCCGTGTATATGGAGCCACAATGTATTCTAGAGACTTTTAGATAGGAGCCTGCTCCACCTCTGCAGCAAGCCTGCATGAAGAACTTTGTGACTGATACATGTAAATTAATTACTTTACAATTTTACTTTGAAACTTTTCTGTCTTTTTATTAATAAACCTTTCCATTTTACACTCCAAAGGACTGGCACAGCATACTCTTTTGGGTCAGATCTGAGGTATACACTGACCTGGAATTTGGCTGGTCCTTTAAGACGACAAGAATCTGTTTTGATTTGGTGAGATTGGTTTTAACAGCCTCCCATCTGTGTAAGGAGGGATACTGGTTGTGGCACAAGGGAACCTGAATTGCCCGAGGAAATTGCTTGTGTGACTTCTTGCTGCACAGTGTGGCAAGAGAAGTGCTGTGTATGACTAGTTTGGTGCCTTGTAGTGAAAGACACACAGTCTTGGGCTGTACATAACCCTGTTTTAAGTAATTTGCCCTGATTTGGCCCTCTCAGCTGTGATCAGAAAATCCTAGAACAATTACAGTCCTGAAAGACTGAATTTCCCTCCCACCAGGCACTTCCAATGAGATTTTATTATGGAGTTTTGGCAATCAGCATCTTAAATATACCAGGGTGTAGCAAATATATTATTATAATGTTATTATGAATAAAACAATTAAATATGAATAAAACAACTGACATAAAGAATCCTGTCACGAGATTTACCCAGCCCAACTTTTTGGCACAGAACATCCACAGAGGATCTTCAGAAGAACCATAAAAACATTCACTGAGGACATTGATGACTGTGAATACATAGATTAATAACACAGAGAGTATACACAGCTAATTTTGCTACCTATGGCCTTAGTCCAACACCCATGAATAAAAATTAGTAGTGTCAGTCCCAATACTATGCAGATAATGAGTTGGGTCCCTGAAAAGTAATGGGATTGCTTTAAAATCCTGTTTGAATAAAAAAAATAGGGGAAGTTGTTATTTGCCCACTGGGCTTTGAGTACTTAGGGTTCATATTTTCACATTTTTTTCTGCAATCATGAAGACTAGAAATTTGCTTTAAAAAAATCTGAGCACTTCATTTAATCACAGGATTCCGGGAGCTGAGGGTTTAATGAAAACAGCAAATATTGCAAGCCTTGCAATAAAATTGCAAGAGTTGGCCGCATTCACTTAGACTTCAGTGAAGATTTGCTAGACCCTATGTATAGTGTGTCCTCTGTTTATTAGTTATTTTAGTATAAATTCTCATCTTGCTGTTGAACATTATGGGCTAAATACTGTTCTTAAACATGGAGATTCAAATCTAGGTGAAAGCAGAGCCCCAAAGGCTTTTTCTGAGAGCATGCAATTCAAGGATACACTCCCTTATTTCTCCAAGGACTCTCTGCCTTATATAGATTTATATGTGTTAGATATACTTGATCATGAGAAACATAATTAATTTTACACTAGTATTACCACCCCAAATAAGCCTGGTTATCTCACAGTTTATAGCTGTAATTTAATTGTATCAGATATGCTGAATCGTTAGGTTGTAGAATACCTAACGTGCGTGTTTAAAATGAGCTCTCACACCACCCTCTCTTCCCCCACAATGGGTCACAGGTATCATTTTTATTGCACATTTTAATAAAAATCCTTTAAAGAATCTTTTGCTTATCATTGTAAATATCATTATACAAAAAGATGATAAACATTGCAAGTTTATATTTTCCATCTGTAATATCCAGCATCGTGACAACATACAGCTGCAAAAATCAGTTTCAGAATCTTAATATTAAATTATACAATCAACTCAATGCTTTATGACGAGTGGAGGAACAGCACTAGCAAGCTAGGAAGGGGAAGTATGGAGGCGGAGCAAAAAGGGGTGTGGGGAAGAGACAAGAGCGCAAAGGAAAAGAAGGAGAGCTGGAGCATCAAGCCCTGGAAAGTTTTCTAATCAAACGTTTCTAACAATAGAGTCCAGATTTGTATTTTGATCCCTGCATCAGAAATCAACCCTTTCTTCCAGCTGCTAAGTCAGAGAGGGCAGAATACAACTGTTCTATTCTGACCCCTGTTTGACTTTTCAGGATATTTTCAGTAGGAGCTACCAGAAAAGTATAGGCCATTTTGGCCAATAGGTTTCATTTCTCATGCCCAACACAAAAGCCACTCTCTGTGGTAATTCTGACTTGTAGCCTGGCAACCAAACAATCAAACTGAAAGGATGTCTAGAGAGGTGCTTTGCATACCTCTCTCACTTGGTTGATGGTGGGCTCCATTCCAAGTCCTAAAATGTGACTATAACTTCCGATAAGGTGTTTTATGGGTCAGTCCTAAGGGCAGCAATCATCAACAGGAGCCTTTCCATGGCGGGTTCCAACAGCCTCAATTCTTACCTGTCACTGGTGGTGCCCCCTTGTACTATTTACAGTAACCAGAAACCCTACTTTAGCTTGCTATATGGTTTCAACTACCCCACACCCAGAACTTACCCATATGATTAGCCTGATGCCTCATACATATTCTTTTCTAATGTTTCCCTCATAGATAAATTAATAACCAAAGAATACTTTATTTACAAAGAGAAATTTAGAGGAAAGTATATGGAAAGGGGAAGACTGAGTTAGAGTTACTACATCAGTAACACCATAGAAACCCAAAAGTAACACAACCTTCAGAGTGGATGTACCTGTATTCATGAGTTCTGTTTATTCCACGCTAGCGGGCCTTCAAATGCAGAGGATCTGGGGACAGGTGGGGACAGGTGCTGAAGGTACTTGCGTGTGGCGAGGTGATGAAGGCACAGGAGACCAAGCACCCTGTGGCAGCCACAGCTATTACTCTTAGAGGAAAATGGCCCTGAGACTCTCACCCAGAGTATTTCAGAAAACTCCCTTTGGGCAAAATAGGTAATGTCAAAACAGGGGCAGAGTGTAAGGGGATCCCCACACACCCTCAGTCACGGCTTTGCTAAAACAGTTTGATAATCCTACAAATGGAATTTAATACATGAGCATAATGATAGTATAGTCCTAGATAAGCTTGTTCTAGTGATAGTGTTGTCAGAGGAGAAGCTAAAGAGTGTGAGGGACCAGGAAGCCGCATTTGTGGCTCCCAGCCCAGTTCCTGATGATAGTTGTTTTCTCTACCTGAGAGGGAAGGGAATATTTTAGTGCACATAACCAGGTCACCATCTCTAAAACAGCAACGAAGGGTCCTGTGGCACCTTATAGACTAACAGAAAAGGTGCCACAGGACCCTTCATTGCTGTTACAAATCTAGACTAACACGGCTACCCCTTCGATACTTGACATCTCTAAAACAGTCTCTCATAGCATAAGGTGGCCTGCAGTACCACGCTACCTGTTCCCTCCTGGATCTTCCAGTACCTTTCCCCTGACCAAAACAGCTTGAGCAAGATTCCTCTTCTCACTTAAACTTACTTTTAATTTAAACACAGTTGCCAGTGGCTCTCCAGGCCCAAAACAAAACCTCCAGAACAAGTTCTTCTTCCAAGGCATATCTGCAGCAGTGGAGTTCCCAACCTCCCTCTAGAGCTTGGAAGCCTGCCATACCACCTCTCATTGCTGAAGTTTCCACTGGTCTCACACAGTATGTCTACACTGCAAGAATAGACAGCCTGATGGCTCTCAGGCTGTGGGACTATAAAATTGTTGTGTAGTAATTTGGGTTCATGCTAGGACTCAGGCTCTAGATCCAGCCCAAGCACAATTGTGTCCCTTCATTTTTATAGCCCTGTAGCCTGAGCCAGCAAGGCCAAGTCGGCTGACATGTGTCAGTGATGAGTTATATTACTGTGTAGAGATACCCTCAGGAGCTCCAGCAAGAGCCTTCTTTGTCCTTGCCACTCTCATGCAGCTCCTCTCTTTATGAGGGAATTGGCAGCTAATATAATCCCTTCTTCCTCCTAAGCATGTCGTGGTTGGGACCCCAAGGTTCCTTGCTGCAGGAGTTGAAGTTTTTCCCAGAATCTTATCCAGGGACTACTTCCTCTTCCCCAGCATCTGTTCCAGAACTCCTGGGGTTTGGCTAGCCCCAGTCCTCATTGCCTTTTAAAGGGGATAGACCACCCTGTTACAGTGCACAGTGCAGCACGCCTTATACATTGAAAACTCTCACTGGCTTTAGTGTGGGCAAAGAATGCAGGACCAAGCCTTTTTTTCTTTCTTTCTTTTTTTAACTTTGTCTCATAGACCTAAGACTGACCTGACTCATAAACGAAGCTGCATAGCCATCATAAATGAAATGTCTTCAAGGCCGTGTCTACACTAACCAAAAACTTCGACATGGCCATGCAAATGGCCATGTCGAAGTTTACTAATGAAGTGCTGAAATACATATTCAGTGCCTCATTAGAATGCTAGCAACCGCAGCACTTCGAAATTGACACAGCTCGCAGCCGCGCAGCTTGTCCAAATGGGGCTCCTTTTCGAAAGGACCCCGGCTACTTTGAGCCGCGTCTACACATGCACGCTACTTCGAAGTAGCGGCACTAACTTCGAAATAGCGCCCATCATGGCTACACGTGTTGGGCGCTATTTCGATGTTAACATCGCCATTAGGCAGCAAGATGTCGAAGCCACTAACCCCATGAGGGGATGGGAATAGCGCCCTACTTCGAAGTTGAACGTCGAAGTAGGGCACGTGTAGACGATCCGCGTCCCGCAACATCGAAATAGCGGGGTCCGCCATGGTGGCCATCAGCTGAGGGGTTGAGAGACGCTCTCTCTTCAGCCCCTCCGGGGCTCTATGGTCACCATGTGCAGCAGCCCTTAGCCCAGGGCTTCTGGCTGCTGCTGCTGCAGCTGGGGATCCATGCTGCATGCACAGGGTCTGCAACAAGTTGTCGGCTCTGTGGATCTTGTGTTGTTTAGTGCAACTGTGTCTGGGAGGGGCCCTTTAAGGGAGCAGCTTGCTGTTGAGTCCACCCTGTGATCCTGTCTGCAGCTGTGCCTGGCACCCTTATTTCGATGTGTGCTACTTTGGCGTGTAGACGTTCCCTTGCAGCGCCTATTTCGATGTGGTGCTGCGCAACGTCGATGTTGAATGTCGACGTTGCCAGCCCTGGAGGACGTGTAGACGTTATTAATCGAAATAGCCTATTTCGATGTCGCTACATCAAAATAAGCTACTTCGATGTAGGCTTCACGTGTAGATGTAGCTTTGAAGTCCCCTTATTCCCATCTGCTCATAGGAATAAGGAGACTTTGAAGTAGCCAGGGTCCTTTCGGAAAGGAGCCGCGTGGTGGCGAGCTGCATCAATTTCAAAGTGCCGCGGCCACCCGCATGCTAATGAGGCATTGAATATGTATTTCAGCGCTTCATTAGTAAACTTCGAAATGGCCATTTGCATGAACATTTCAAAGTTTTTGGCTAGTGTAGACGTAGCCCAAATGTTTTCTGTCTCACTGGAATGTATCCTCAATTTGCACAGCCAATAAAATATAGACTTTACAGAGTGTTACTATCTTTGAGAGATAGATCGATAGATAGATGGATAGATAGAGTTTTTGATAAACAAGCTAATGGCTGTTAGCAGAAAATGAAAGGGTGTGCTGTGCTGGCAATCAGGACTCTTCTCCCAAAGGCAGAGGAGGAGAACCCATGCACCTCCCAAGGCTGTGAGGACTGCAGCCTCCACTCCTGGGATGAAATGAAAAGTTGTGGTGGTTGGTGACTCCTTTCTTAGGGGGGTTGCAGAAATTCATCTGCAGGCCTGAGGTGGCATCTGGAGAGGTGCTACCTGCCAGTAGTCCAGATTTGAGACATTACAGAAGTATTGTTGAGACCTCCATTCAGACCTCTGACTTCTATCCATGTGGATATTAGTGATTCAGTGAAGCATGACCCTGAGCAGATCAGACTACATGGGGCTGTGGAAATAAGGGTGAAGGAGTTTGGGGCAGGGTAGGTGTTGTCTTGACTGAGCCTTCTAATCAAGGGTAAATGTCTAAGCAGAGACATACATATCTTGGATGTGAACTCACTACTGCAATGATGGGGGCACCAGCTGGTCTTCAGCATCTTTGGTCCAGGGATCCAATTTGGAGAAGGAGGACTGCAGAGATGAGATGGGGTTCTCCTGTCCAGGCAGGATACAGATTGGCTACCCTAGTTAAGCAGACTTTAAAGTAGGTTCAAGCCCCAAACGCTCACCCCTCTGCCAGACGAACACTGGACTGACCCAGCTTTGTCCCCCAGCTGCTCAGAGGAGCACCATGGCAGTCACACAGTGCCATCCATTCCCTAGGCCCAACCTGCCTGCTTTGGGGAAAGCTGCAGCAGCATCTCTTGATTGGAAGACACTTTTTATATGCCCTGTGCAACTTCTGGGGCCCAGTAACCCCATCCCATAACCTTCATGGTGCAAATCAAAAGTGCCTTTGAATCAAGTGACACTCTTCAGCACAGATAGTATGGCAGAGACCACGGCCCCCAGCCCTTCCATCCCCTGTCCCCATCATCCCGTCGCCTCCCATCAGTGGGCCTGGGGGGAATCTCTGTCTCAGAAGGTTTTTTGCGAATAAATTACACAAACATCTGCCGGGGGTGATCTAGATAAC
Source organism: Carettochelys insculpta (assembly GCF_033958435.1). Lineage (NCBI taxonomy): Eukaryota > Metazoa > Chordata > Testudines > Carettochelyidae > Carettochelys > Carettochelys insculpta. Next base: position 111,360,838 of record NC_134137.1, on the reverse strand, counting down.
ACTTAGTCCTGACTCAGAACATGGGACTGGACTAGGTATCATGCTGAGGTCCTTTTCAGTCTTGCATTTCTGTAATGGTATTAAACGCACCATCAATTGTACCAATCCTTAAAATATAAGCAGGAAAAACTCATTTTTGATTCCCTTTAGATTTTAGGCCCTAAATTTTGAGGAAGAGGAAGGATGGCTCAGTGGTTAGCACACTGACCTGGAACTGGGGAAACAAAGTTCAGTTCTCTTTTCCCTTGAAAAGAAAATCCCACAGAGATGTTGTGTACGTAACCACTCTAAGGCTTCCCATCAGGGACTCAAAATTGATATTACCTTTTATGACTTTAATGAAAAATAGAACACTGAGATGAAACTCAGATAGGGCGTTTGTGCCATATCGTTTTATTAAAGAAACCTATCATTGCAACTCAACAGTTGAAAACAGATTTTTCTTATCAGATAAACTATGCTGATAAAAGGACTAAGTTCAGAGAAAGGTACACACTTTGAATGATCAAAGGGGCAGACAGCCTTCAGTAAACTGTAAAGAAGTGCAAGGAAATGGCTTAGTGTTCCCTGTTCGAGCTATACCCTGCCGTACCTGGAAAGATGTTCTAATTTTCATTCCGATGAACAATTATTTCAGTCAAGTTTTCTGTTTTGAAGCAGAATGGGGATTATCTTAGCAGCAGACCAGGACAGAGGGCCCATGTTTTCAGTCCATCATTAGCCTGATACTGCTAGATCACTGCTACAATTAATTAGCATGTGGGTTGGTGGGCAGGGCAACCATCTGTTTAATTTTTCCTGGGACAGTCCCTTATTTAAGTTGTCTCACAGCCTTCCCGACTTTTTGAAGAAAATAGGCAAATTGTTCCATATTTTGCAGGGCTCCTGTTGCCTGGCAACCAGTGTCTCGAGGTGGCAGCCCCTGCTACCAGGAAGATACTCTGCCAGGTGGCTGCCCCCTTCCCTGGCACCCCACGGAAGCAGTCCCCACTGCTGGTGAGCTCTGCCATGGAGTGGCCTCTTAATTCCCTGGGGCCCCCCTGCTGGGAGGTTGTGGAGCCCCCATCCTCCACTCTTCCTCATCAGGAGTCTGCAGATGTGGCCAAGTTTCCCATAAGGTTTGTTTACAGCCACCAGTCCTGGCTGTCAGTGTTCTTCAGGTACCTGCTCTGAAAGCACTGCAGAAGCAAAGGTAGAAATCTCATGACCCTCAAATACACACACACACACACACACTCTCTCTCTATCTCACTTGACTCCCTTTTGGGTCAGATCCCCATGGTTATAACACCATGAAATTTCATATGTAAACAGTTTTTAAACCTTCTGGCCATTACAGTCATCAAAATGGACCCTGCATTTGGTCAGGCACTGGTTATGCAGGATATCACCCTAGACAATCACAATAGTTCCTTCTGGCCTTAAATACTTGGAAATCTATGCATTTAAACCCACTTACTATCCCATCACTTACAAATCTTTTGTCTAATATTGTTAGTACAGCTACTATTATACCACATTTACCATCATAGTAAAATATAGTAGTTTGTCTCAGACACGCTATTAACAACATACACCAAGCCATAATTCTAAAATTAGTAGGATTGTGTGAAATATTTACAGTCAAATGTGAAAACCCCAGCATTTGCCCTGAGATGCCATTGAGGCAGGACTACTAACGTCAGCGACAGATCTTTGCCCAGCTGGCTTCTAAATCCAGAAGACCCCATTGCACTCCAACACACATGATTTGAGAGGCGGGCAAAAGACACATTACACGCCATAGCCCAACAGGTGAAAGCTATTACTGCTTAATGATTGTTCTTTGGAGACAGGGAAAATTGCATCAGAAAGATGTGAACCAATGGTTTGGTTTAAAGCTAGACTTTCCTTAGTTTAATATTTAGCTGTAAACAACATAGACACAGACCACACCTGTTATTCTTCTTAGTGCTCTTGTCACACTGTTTTGAATTCCACTAAATGTTCTATATTTACTGCTGCAATAAAAACCCCACCTCACTGAAAGTCTTATATTCAGTAATGATTTACTGGGCAAGCACACTCCAAGCAGGGCGAGTCTTGGCCTTCACTGCAATAAGTGGAGATGCCACAGAGCATTTGTTTATGGGAGCACTGGGAGAAAAGTCATTTCGCTGCTTTGTAGCACATTCTCCTCCAAACCCCTGTCGCACTAAGGCTTCCAGAGCTTTTATTCACCTGGCATCCATAGAGTGACTAGCATTTTAGCAACAGCAGATAAACCAAAAGATGAGACTTCCACTGCCTTCAGTAGAAGCAGGGACCAGGATCTTGTGCAGACCGTGTTAAAAAAAAAAGTCCAGTGCTTTCAGAAACACCTCCCTACATTTCAGACCAAAGACATACCATTTAAAATTTCAATTATTCTCTTCCAGCTGATGAACCCCCAACTTACAGCAAAAAAATGTTCATTAGTAGGGTCTAACTGTCTGATCTTGCACTTTGTACTATTGAATTTCATCCCATTTCTGTCACTGCAGTTTTCCTATTCTCCTCTCTATTGGCAATGCCTACCACCTTTGTAACATCAGCACATTTCATTAACACACTTTTACTTCTGTGCCAAGGTTTTTTATGAAAGTATTGACTAGATCCCAAGACAGGTCCCAAGCCTGATCCTTGAGGATCCACTAGGAACTTCCTTCCAATCCCATAATTCACCGTTCAACACCATCTGTTCCCCTGTTCCTTATCCACCTTACAGTATTTGTACTGATCCCCTTCTCTAATTTAGCTAATAGCTTCCCATGTGGTATCATATAAAATGCATTACAGAAGTCTGAATATATTAGATCTGTTGCACTTCTACTGCCTAAAATATCAGCTCTCTCTCTAAGAAGGAAATCCAATTAATCTGACTTTGCTTTATTAAACCCGTGTTGCATTACATCCTGTTTATTTCCACGAATTTAATTATTTTTCCTTCGCAATTCATTCTAAAACCTTGCACATAAATAGATTATACATCATGTTGACTGATGTCTCACTACCTGCCTTGATTGCATCCATGGGGATGTTGTCTAGACCAGGTGCTTTTCCATTTTTCAGATGAGCAACGTCTTTTCTGATTTCTTCTTTTGTAGGTCTTGTGGTTAAATTGCAGAGGTGTATTTGCAGGTGGTAACTCAGGAGGTTCCATGTGGTCAGGGCAGTTCAGTAGCTCTTCAAAGTGTCCCTTCTGTCTACTGAGCTGCTCACTTGGGTTTGTTAGCACAAGCCCCTCCTTATTCCGTACAGGTTGATCCACCGCATGCTGTGACCCAGCTAGCTTCCACGTGATGTCATAGAACTCTTTCAAGTTTCTCTGTTCTGCAGCATGTTCCACTTGTTGTGCAAGGTTTTTCACGAAGTTCTTCTTGTCCCGTTTTACAGCCTTTTTAACTTTTTTGTTGGCTTCTGAATACAGTCTCTCAGCTTCCATATTGGTTGCTCTTGTTTTGCTGTTGTTGATGGTTACTTTTCTGTCCTTTCCTTCCTTCACTTTCTCAGAGTTTCTGCTGTGATCCATTCTTTGTGACACCTTGTCCTTTTTCCCAATGTTTTACCACAAGTCTCTTTCCAGGCTGTTTTGGTGTGTTCACAAATTTGTTTCATGGCAACGTCTTTTGGGATGAGGTTTGTCAGAAGTGCATGTCTGTTGGACAGCTCCACTTGGAAACCGGTTCTTGTCTCTATATCTTTGAGCTGCTCCATGTTGTGTTCTGTGTACAACAAGCTAACCAAGGATCAAATGCATTAATGTTTCAAATCCACCACAGAATACTTCTTAGACAGTGACCATAGACACATTTTCAAAATCTGCTCAACACCATGTGAAGGATGTTGCAAAAACGAGTAACCACTGAAAATTTCAGTAGCTACTCAATTACTTGTCGATGGGGGAGGTGGCTCCAGAAAACAGATTCCCCTCTCTGCCAGCTTGTTGGAGCCATGGACCAGCACTCAAAACACATCCCAGCTCCAATAGGCTCCCTCCCCTTACCACAGTAGGGAGTGGCGGGCGGGCTCCTTGCCAGCTTGTTCAGGCCAGGTAGCAGCATTTCAGCTACCTCTCATCACGAACAGGGTCCTGTGGGGTTGACATTTCCCCTCACAGTGGCTCTGCAAAGAGCCACCACCAGGGAAGGGGGAATTGATGAAGCCCACATCAGCCAAGGCTCAGGCAGCCTTGCTACTTGAACCCAGCTGTGTGGAGTCATCAATTCCTCCCCTCCCACCCCCATGGTGGCTCCACAGAGCCATAGTGAGAGGAAATAGATGAAATTTCATGACATACTTGGACGGTTTTCATGTAATACCAGTGTCCTGGCACACTGGTTGAAAATCATTGGCCAAGTGACACTACTCTCCTGCCCACTCACTCCCAAATAGGAGGCAAAATCAGGAGCATAAAGATTAAGGACCAAAGATTGGAAGCCTGTGGGACACTCCAGGAGACCAACTGTTGCTGACATTCTAAATAGCTTATTATTCTGTAAGTATCCATTTGCAAGAAATGGGCAGAAATGATTAGCAACTGAGCTCTTGTCCTCTTATCAATACAGTGGCTACTGTATTTTAACACATAACACTGTAGACATTCCTTGGAACTCCAGAATGAGTCACATACTGTGTTTCCCAAAGGTCAGCCTCTAGCTTATTAAATACATTCAACCTTGTCTTATTAGCAACATCACACATAGCACCAACATTTCATTCATTTCCATTTCTGTAAAATTGAACTCTTCACTTCTAAGTTGCTCTCATTACCTGTCAACAGCCGTCTTATCTGTTATCGTTAGCATTTTTACAGAGGTATAGCGCTCATACTTCATACATGTTTGATGATTTGTGCATATCCCATTAGCAAGGCAAAATCTCCCAAAATAAATATTTTGGATCTTTAGATGAAATAAGGTCGACGACCATACTTGCTCAGTTTGATTACCTCTTCCCAGAATCCATTTATAATTCCAGCTTCTTCTCTCAGTAGAGCTGGGCCCAACATTGCTAGTGATTTTTTTCTGTTTATGGCCAATGATTTTCCTCCTTTTTGTTCATTCTTTATAATTATTCACTGAGCTGTTTGTACTCGCAAATTACTGATTATCCATGAATGTAGGTATATAGATCTGTTTGGGGTAGATTATCTAAATTGCATGGTACTGCTCCTGACTGGAAATCTGAAGTATTTTGAAAAGGTGAGTATCAGAGAGGCAGCTAAGTTAGTCTGCCTCTTCAAAAACAACAAGAAGTCCTGTGGCACCTTATAAACTAACAGATATTTTGGAGCATAAGCCTTCCGGGGCAAAGACCCACTTCGTCAGATGCACATCTGACAAAGCAGGTCTTTTCCCATGAAAGTTTATGCTCCAAAATATCTGTTAGTCTATAAGGTGTCAAAGGAGTTTTTGAAAAGATACTTGTTTCTTAGCTCTAAGTTTGTAGCAGACACCCTAACCACCCCGCACAGACCAGGCACTAAAAGGTGGCAGAAAGCCACAGCGTATAATGAGTTATAACACGATCTGGCTGTAGTTCCAGATTTCACTCAACCAAGTATGTGCTATTGTAACCAAGGGCAGATGTTGGTCCATTTTCATCACCATCATTCCAACATCTTTCGTTTGTTCTGATGTCCAATGGATTCCAATATGCTTTTGTACTTTGGTGACCTAAGTGCTAACTTCTCTAGGTCAAGTCAGAAAATAGTCTGACCTGAAATGATCTGTATTCATTGTCTCTAGAATTAGGCCAAAAACAAAACCAGTAAACTGTAATCTGATCCAACCTGTTTGGGTCTACCAGGACGTCTCACAAATTTGGGTGAATAATTTTGATCAAAAAATTGAAAAAAAATTAAAAATGCAAGCTGGTTCATTACTGTATTCTTGAAATTAAATGTGTCAACTTTTCATTTTGAAACTTTGTTTCTTTAGAAATTTAGCTTTTATTTACAAAAGGGGGAACACACTCAAAAAATGACGTGAAACAAAATGCCCCCCAAATGTTGTTTGGGGAGGTGAACAAAATGTTCCATTTGACCCAAAATGATTTCTCCTTGTTTTTTCCCATTTCACTGTGCAAAACTAGAAACAAAAATGTAGTTTGGATTTGAACATATTTTAGATTTTTCCCTTATTACAGCAAGAGCTCAGAAGGTAATTTCTATAAAACCTTTATTAGGCTATAATTTTAATACGTAATAATAAAATCATTTTACCGATCCCTGTTTCCACTCGCATTTTTCGTTAACCTCTCTCATTGCACAAGTGTTTGAACTCCTATATAGTTAAAAAAATTACAGTCCACATTTACAAAAAAGCACACACCCAGAGAGAACTTCCTGTGTACAGGCCTGTCTTTGCATGTGTTTTGCAGTATCTGGTACAATAAGGTTATGAACTTGAATGGAGCCTGAGGGTGATATGAATATTTAATTATATTAACAGAGAGAGTATGTAGGGATTTTTCTTCTTTTCAGTTATGGCCAGTAGTTTATTGTGAGTGGACAAGCAAAATATATTATTATATGTAATGATTGCTGTAGAACCGATCCTATCTTAAGTCTGGAGTTTCCATAACAGTGGTCAGATTTTTTTTCTGTAACTGATGCATAATTGTACTAATTTAACTTAATGAGCTGTTCAGAAGTAACGTCTTCCGAAGAATTCCTAAATAGTTTCCAGATGTGAAAGCAGCATTCCAGCATATGCTATCGGGGCAATACAGAGTGATACCCTGGTATTTGTTGAATTCAAACACTGAAGATATTTTACATCAAACAGTGACAATCAATCGGTATGTAGAGAGCCATATGGTTTATATCGCTTGAATGAGGTGTTGAAATGGAGCGGGGTTTTCCTTTTAATTGGCTATGAGCAGGATTCACATGAGGGCCGGGCAAGTAATTTAGGCACATAAAACTCTGAGTACCATTCTTAATATGAGCCTCACTTGATATTTACTGTCTATTAAAATCAGGCCATGGCCAAAACAGTGGGCGTAAGCATAATTCAGATCTCAGGGTGCCACATTTTTACACTGCTGCCTAAAAACTACATGTGAGCCCCTTAGGTGATCCATACATTATCCAGCAATCCTTGTTTTCAGATGTTATAGCTGTGGGGGAGGGGGGAAATGTGCAACTCAGAGGACAGTCTTTTTTTGTTGATTTCTTATTTTTCACCAAGCTGTTTCTAGGGTTTCTGTGTAAGGGTGAAAGTGACTGAAGTGTTGACATGAGGCCTGGGAGAAGTGCTAGAAATAACACCCCTGTCTCTTCAGACTCAGAGATAACCCTGCCAGTAAACTGCAACACCAAGGCTATGATACATCCAAAGCCTGGGACTGGCGGGTAAGAATTGATTTCTTGGGAAGGAGACAAAAAAGGCTCAGCAGGCTCTAAGAACTTATGGAAACTGATATCTTCCACAGAAGAGTATGGTGGGAGATCAAAGCCCCTCATCTCTGGAAATTCCTGTGTATAGATAGTGTAGCTCAATGGTTTCAGCCTTCTAACATTATTAAAATATTTTAACCTAAGTTAGTTGTTCCCATCTTACGGTAAGGCCCACGTGGGAAGTGCTTGCTGACTTCTGCTGAATAAACAGTTGTCAGCTGCCCTTTGATTACCTAGCAGAAAGGACTTTAGTTGACGTTCATCCATTTTATTGATAAACAGTTAAAACAAAAGCATGCTAGAAGATTTGCCTTCAGAAGCTATTCCTTCCATGTAGCATCTCAACTTTACTGCCTCTCCTGGTAACTTGATGGGGAGCAGGGCTGGGAAAATGACTCTGGTTACTTATGTATTTCAGTTTTTAGCCATGCTTGCCAAGTGCTTGATGGAGATATGTGTGTGTGTGTGTGTGTGTGTGTGTGTGTGTGTGTTGCTACATAGAACTTCAGTGAACTAAGCAGTACTTTCATGGCACACCATTTTGTGTGTGAAGGCTATGCTGGCCTAGCTTATTTATACTGGACATTCACAGTATACTAATAAGTACATGAAAGAGCTTCTACACACTACAAAAGAGGTTCTCAAACTGTGGTCTACAGACCACCTGTGGGCCACAAGCTCCATTCAGGTGGTCTGCAAATAGTTGCCTCCATGGGGCATGCCTGGCTGGCTGCACATGATAGAATGAAGGAATGGGGCAGAGGCATGGCTCTACTAATTAGGTGCCTGCATCCTAGAGCAGGTGCACATGTGACATATGGTAGTGCCCTTGGGGGGGCAGTGAGGTGAGCTGGGGAAATAGGAGGTAGATGGGGGAAGTAGCATGACAACAGGGAAATGGGAGGAATTTGGGATATACAGAGCTGCAACAGCCAGAAAAAGAAGGGGCTTTCCCCAGCTCCAGGGCTGCAAGCACCAGGGAGTGATGGCCCTCCATCCAAGCCTCAGCTCTGGGGCTGTTGAGGTGGGGGAGAGAGGGAGAGTCCCCCCACCCTTCCCAGCCCGGCTTGTGGGTGCTCCAGCTAGCGGAGAGAGTACACATCCACCTAATTAGAAAGGTCAGACTACTGCTAGTAAAATATGTGTTGCGTGTGTAATCCCCAAAGATACTGAGACCACATGCTAGGGAGCGTGAAGGCTCTGCTCTGCAGACTGTATGTTAAATATTAATTGTTGGAAGCTAATTGAAAACCATGTGCCACAGTAAATGCTGAAAAAAAGGAATACATAAAATCTGAAACAATGAAATGGGATGTTAAGAGCTCAGTATTTGCATATAGAAAGTTCAAGGATTCTGAAACCACTATTTATCAGTGTAGTTTGATTTCAAAAAGAATTTGTTCTTAACAATAAAGGGGAACCTTTCCACACACTTTTCTACAAATTTTAGTCCTGATGATCTACTGCCTTGCACCACGCATAGTTATTTGTCAAAAAGCACAATCAGGCATAGGATATGGTGATAAAGCTTTAAATATTCCGTCGCGGAGAAGCTTTACATCAGTATGAGCAGGAGGCAGGGCATGGGTGATCGTAGAAAGTCACAGACCCTCGCTAAATCTGACAGTGGTGCAAAGAACAAGCTGACAGCTGAGAACAGAGAAGATTAGGCAGAAGAACTGATAAGGCCTCCACCACAAAAATCACATGTAACTGCTATTAAACAGTTCATAGAACTTTAGTTTCTCATTGTACAAATATTGTAGTTGATGTATTATTGTGCAGTCATTTTTCTTAAAGTCCAAACTTCTCTCATGGTTTATTATTATTTTTGCGGGCCTCACTGGGGGTTGCTGCTACCCATAGTCTTCTACGTTCTTTTTCTGAGCTTGCAAACAAATGTGCAGTCTTTGAGAAGACAAGCTGCACTTCAGTTAGCTTTGGATTATGCAAAGTTCAGCGTAACGCCAGCTTCTGAGAAGCTGCATGAGCAGCCGGAGAGCTTTACTCTGGGAACCAGATGCTGGTGTTGGGCTGAGAGTCTCAGTAGAAGAGATGGACCCATATGCTATTTGTGACCACTTCTTGAACTGGCAGATGTATTTAAATAAAGCAAGTAAATAAAAGACTCATAATATACTCAGACTCATGTCGCTGATTCTTCCTGAATAGTGTAGCTAACATGCAAGCTCCCTGACATTTACTGACACTAAGGAAATGGGTAAATATCTCAGAACGAGATACTAGTAGGGCTTGTTTGCACTACTACCCTCCTTTGAAGGCAGGAAGGTGATTAGGGTGCTGGAAGTTTACTAATGAAGTGCTGTGGTGCATATGCAGTACTTCATTAAGCAAATTTCCCCCTCTGGCAACTTTGAAGTTTTAAACTTAGAAGAACCGGCTCGCGTCTAGCCGCAGCTCACCGGACAGTACTTCAAAGTGCCGAGACAACTTCAAAGTCCCTTTACTCCTCAAAATTTTCAAGGCTAAGAGAAAGAAAAAAAATGAAATCCAAAGAATCTAATTAATGGATGAAAGATTTACTTTACAAAATAAAAATTCCCTTCATGATGGCAAAATTTCTGCAGCACACTTAAAACCCCTCTCTGGCACGCCAGCATGCTGTGGCACACAGTTTGGGAAGCACTAGTTATGCCCCGTATTTCCTCTTTCTACCAGATCTGCGGGCCTCTGTTTCTCCGTCTCTCTGAACCCCTAGTTAGCCAGTTCCTGCCATAGGAGCATGTTGCCAGAAACTGTTGCCAGGTGAACACTTTGTTTTGTTGCTGGCTAACCTATATAACATGAGTGGTCTGGTGAGCCAATGCGGAGAAACTCATGTGTCTTTCAAAACAAAAAGCAGTCAAGTAGCACTTTAAAGACTAGCAAAATAATTAATTAGGTGAGCTTTCATGGGACAGACCCACTTCTTCAGACCATAGCCAGACCAGAACAGACGCAATATTTAAGGCACAGAGAACCAAAAACAGTAATCAAGGAGGAATTTGTTACCTGAAAGACACACATACAAGAGTGTTTTGGGATCCAGAAGTTCTCACTTGCATTTATCCATTAAAAATTAGTCGCACTTGGAAAATGTTATCTCCGTGTAAAACCTATTTGCAGCTGCAGCATCATGGTACAAAGCCTTTGAAATAGAATCTATTGGCCTACTTTTTCAAAAGTGACTCGCTCTTTGGAATATCGCATTGCTTAAGGGCTCAACAGGAGGTACCTGAGAAGCTGAGCACTTCTGAAAATCAGGCCTCTGTGAAATGCCTCAGGTTTGGCATCAAAAACAGAAAACCCTCCGATCTCTGACCACTTAAAAAAAATGTAGGCCCTGGAGTCTAGCGGTTGCTCTTCAGATGCACAAACTGTGGCAAATATTTTTGTGTAACTTGGGAAAATCATGTATGAACGTGGCATGAAGTGTTCACGACCAAACCCCTCTCAGTATAAACACCATTACTCGGGGCAAGGCAGGGTGGGGGGAGACAGGAGGGGCTTAAGATTTACATGCTTAATTTACCTTATAGGGGAGTGCCTGATGGTTTCATGCTCCCTTTGAAGCGTGTGATAAGCTCCTACAGGCTACCCATCCCTTGTCCCAAATGAGGGAATTTGCAGGACAAAGAAAGGTCTCCCTTCTCTCCCAGCCCCTTCCTGCTGGTGCTCCCTGCAGGTGGCTCCATGCCTTCACTTGTCCCCCGGCCTCTGCCCCCTCCAGCTCAAGCCCCCACCTCCTCTTTACCTCTAGCCCGGCCTGTGCTGGCCCCAATCCTAGACACAGCTGGGCTGCTGTCTGCAGCCGAGCTCACGGTCCCAGCCCTGGCCGGGCTGCCAGTGCTCCCTGGCCAATGGGTGCTGAACCATTTTGTTGCCAGACCAGAGAATGCCGGTTTTGGGAGGTGGAACCCAGAGCTGCATCCTGCAACATAGCCGAGCCTTATAAGATTGGCCACATGCCAGGGTATTGGAACATTTGCTATAGTGCGGAGTGCTGAGAGCCATTGAATGCATCTGATGAAGTGAGTCTGTGCTCACGAAAGCTCATGCTCAAAACCTTTCTGTTAGTCTATAAGGTGTCACAGGACCCTTCGTTGCTGTTATTGAATGAAACAGTAAACCCCTGTCTAAAATGGACCCCGCTTCGAATCAGGGGATACTATAGCACTCCACACACACCCAGCTCCAGCACCTATGCCATCTGCAACACAAAGCAGGTCTTTGCCCACAGAAGCTTGTGCTCCAAAATATCTGTTAGTCTATAAGGTGCCACGGGACTGCTCGTAATCAAAACAAAACTGCTCAAGCAGATCACAGCAGCATGTGTTTATACTAAGAGTGTAGCAGTTAACATCATGGAAGACACATTAACGCATGTTCTAAAATGAATGAGAAAGTGTTTACCGAATGAAAAGACAGCTGGCTTGCCTTTCCTAAGCAATGATCACAACCAGAACCATGAGCAGCACAGCAATAGGTTTATATTTAAGTCAAAATTTTCAGGCTTGGGTGCTTGAAAAGAAAGAGCATATTAAGCATATAAAGAAATAACCGATTTTCATTGAAGTTAAGCATACACTGTTCCCACAGTCTTTATTGAGGAACGGGGGTTGCTGGGCATATGTCAGAGGATGAAGTTCAGACAATCAATACTTCTAAAATCAGGCCACTTCTGTTTTGAAGCTTAAATATGCATTTAGGAGCCTAACATTAGACATTGTGGTTTGACAATGAAACTGTAGAACTATAATTCATAAATGCTGAACTTTCTTATTTCATGCTGCCAGCATTGTCCTTACAGCCTCACCTGTAAGTCATGGTCCTCACAATAGGCAGACTTCAAATCATTTGAGACAGGGCTTCATTCTTCCTCTCAGCATATACTGTGACACTGTATATAAGGGCTGCTGCTGGTAATAGACTAGACCAGAGTTATTCAAGGCGAGGGGTGCACCCCCTTGGGGCAGGTGTGAAATTTTGTAAGGGAAGCGCAGCACAATCACTTCACCAATCATGGAGACAGAATAGATCTTGTGCCTTTTGCACACGTCACCTGCTTGCTTAAAGGGGTGGCTGGAAGCATTACTGGCAGCAGCAGCAGTGGCTTCTCTAACCCCTCCCCTGGTGTTAAGCCGGGGGCATGTCAGTGCTGCTGCCTCTTCCTCCCTACTTCCCCCACGGCTTTCAGCTGTTGTGGCCGAGCTGGCAAGGGATGTTTCATCTGCACTTTACTGCCCAGCCCCTGCCCATAATCTGTGCCCCTGACTGTGCAGCTCACAACCAGGAAAACTCCACTCCCTGGCCAGCCCGTCTGCTCCAGGCTCCCCCTCACTTAGTGCCAGGGTCCCGCTGGCTGCGAGAGCAGCCTGGTTCTCCCATGCTGAGCTGGGCACTGACTGGGCTGTAGGAGGGGCTGGCATGTATCTTGCCATAGAGCTTCTGTCCTGCCACCAGCTGCCTGCAGCCTGTGAACTGTGGGCTTGACTGGGTCTGTCAGCTTCAGGCCCCTTGTGTCCCAAGCAGTGTAGCCAGGACTCCTCAGCAGGAGCTGTAACAAAAGCAGCAGGCGGCCTCATCATCCAATGGTCATTTTCTCAGGCAAAATTTTCTCTGCAACCTGCAAGAGTGAAACTGACTTTCATTAGCAAAAGGGCATTGACCCACCAATGATTCGGCACTGGGGCTCGAAGAGGAAGCCCTGGCAAACTGCTGGTCTTCTCCTCTCTGCCTGGAACAGGGGTGTGCAAAGTGGGGTGGTGTGCCCCATTGGGGGCATGAAATTTCATAGGGGGCAGTGCAATTGCCCTTCCCCACAGCCTCCGCTGGCTCCACCCTCCCAGGCCCTCCACAACCTCCAAGTGAGACCGGGGAGGCTCTAAATGCAGGGACAAAAAAGGGGCCCTGATGTAAAAAGTTTGCTCACCCCTGGACTAGACTAACCCTTCTTCCCATCGTCCCATGATGTGACAGTGTTAGAAGAACACTATCTTCCATCTCATGGCAGGGATCACTAGCCTTTTGCTACTGTTACAACTTCCATTTTATTTTCATTCATTTATTCTTGGAAAATAAAATGCAAATTAAGCCTAATATCAAGTGAAGACGACAGCTGGAAAGTAATACAGCCATTGCACCAATTATTAAAATATAGCAATAGAGAACTGAGGTCCAAGAAGGCAAGCTGAATACCCTGGTCTCAGGATATTAGAGTAACAAGACATGAGCTCTGCATAGCTCAAAAGCTTGTTTCTTTCCACCAACAGAAGCTGGCTCAATAAAAGGCATTACCTCACCTGCCTCATTCAGTTTTCTTGTCAGAGTATTTATTCTGGTCTAGTTTCTTGCTCTCCTGCTCTTTTGTAACATCTTCTGGGTTAATTGTCTTTGGCCCAAGAAGCTTTTAAGATGTCAGCACTGGGATTTTTATCTTTCTCCCCTTGAGTCTCCAAACTAGTCATCCTAATGAATCATTGTGAAGTGTGCAACGACATTCTAACAATGCTAAATATAGGTCCTTTGAAACTGCCAGAACTTTTTTTCTTTTTTAACCAAGTTCTTTGCTCTTTGTACTGATTTTTCTGCTAGTCCACTTAGCTGTTCATATTATAGCCTTGATGTGCTGGAAATGATATATCAGAAAGAATTGCCAATGAGTCGCTGGTGAATTGTTAGCCCTTATCCATTATTAACTCACTGGGAAGCCAAAGTCATAGCAAATTGCAATTTACAATGTATGATTACACTGGTGCTTAATATGTTGTATAATGGCTCATTTGAAAAGAAATTGGAGTTGTGCTCTGCAGATGAGGGCTTATCTACCTAGTGGGTATTACTGCACACTAAGGCTATGTCTACACTAGCACAAATCTTCAAAATGGCCATGCAAATGTAATATGAATGAGGAGTATGGGCACTGGTCCACACTAACTCCATATGGAATGAATGCAGCAAATTTCCCAGTGAATTACATATTAACTGGCCAGTTAGAATGCTTTAATACTTATGCCATTTGTAAGCTGGTTGTTTAATGCACATAAACAGAAGTTGGGTCGTGTCTACACTAGCACAAATCTTTGCAATGGCCATGCAAATGCCCATTTCGAAGATTACTAATGAGGTGCTGAAATGCATATTCAGAGCCTCATTAGCATGCCGCCGGCCACTGCTCTTTGAAACTGCCACGTTTCATTGCCGCAGATAGGAATAAGGGGATTTCGAAGTTCCCGGGGTCCTTTCAAAAAGGACCACACAGCAGCAAAATGCATCAATTTCAAAGAGCCGCAGTCAGTAGCATGCTAATGAAGCGCTAAGTATGCATTTCAGTGCCTCATTAGTAATCTTCAGAATGGGCATTTGCATGGCCATTGTGAAGATTTGTGCTAGTGTAGACATGGCCCAACTTCTGTTTATGTGCATTAAACAACCAGCTTACAAATGACATACGTATTGAAGCATTCTAACTGGCCAGGTCATATGTAATCCACTAGGAAATCTGCTACTTTTATTCCATATGGAGTTAGTGTGGACAAGTGCCCATACTCCTCATTCATATTAGATTGGAAGCTATCCAATTTCTATCCTATGTTCCTTGAATGATGTTAGGAGTGATGTGCATGAGACACCCAACCAGAATTCTACATACTTCATATATACTATGTCCTGGTAATGTAGACACAGTGTTTTGTACTCAGGCAAGAAATAGTTGACCAGGCACACACATCTGTTAGTCTATAAGGTGCCACAAGACTTCTTGTTCTCGAAGCTACAGACTGACATGGCTACCTCTCTGATACAGGCATACACTGTTATTGTGGACTAATGCATACCATATGAGACACAGTAATTCCCTGTGAATTAATTCTCCTCCATAGACAAGCCATAATTCAAAGAGATTCTCTGCAGTTCTCGACCAAAAGCAATCAGAATTTTAATGTGGTTGCACTGGGATGGCTTTTTGTTTTGTTTTGGGGTTGTTGGTATTTTTTGCATTCTGTTTCACATATTAACCAAAGATTTCTTATTTGCATGCATTGTCTTTGATTACCATATTCATACTTGCCCAGATTAGGACATTTTGGACTCTTTTTAGACCTTTAAATACTCAAATGGACTTTGTGGATTACACTTAACATTTCAGATTTTATGTTCTATGCTTTGATGACAAGATACCCTTTCTACAATTTTATCTCAATAGCCACAATATGTATGTAGTCTTGGAGGTACCTGTGCTTTTTCGTTGTTGGTGGCCATCGGTCTGGAATTATTCTCTCAGGTTTCTGTTGAGTTTCTGTCTGTCTTGTTTTATGTGTCTCATTAGATCGAGTCTTTCAATTATTTTCCAGAAATGAGTATTACTGGAATCATGTTTACATCAAACTTCACTTCTGGAAGCTCCTGATTTTCACAATGTATAGGTACTTTAGCAATAGTATCATCTCTACCAGAAGCATTTTACCTGGCTTGCATTTCACATTTAATGAACTGATCATTTGCTGAAGTCTAGACAGGCTTTTGTAATGGTTTCTATAACATGGCTTCCCACAGTTTATGGTCTCATCAACTTTTGCTATCAAAAACAGAGTGGTTTTCAACCTGAGTGTAGTTACAGACCAGGCAGTTTAACTTTGTTACTTGAAAGGGTACTGGAACAAATTATTTAATAATCAGTTTGCAAGAATCTGCAGAATGGGTTTTTAAGTAATAGCCAGCATAGATTTTTCAAGACCAATCATATCAAGCCAACTTAATTTCCTTCACTAGCAGAGTCTTGTGGGTCAAGCATACCCCGTCCCCTTTCACGGCAGGTTCAGTGTCGTTATGTCCCCATGGATGAGACTGTATGGTCATCCCTTATCTTGGGAGAGCATGACCTAGGGACAAAAGTCCTTATGGCTGCCCTCTCCTTCAGGGTTGCATACGCAATGGCCAGAGTCAATAAGGCTGCCTTTGCATCAGGCCTGTATGGCCTAAGGGCCCAGGTCAATACAGCTGTCTGGCTGTTAGAGGCCAGTTGCATTATGACTGCCTTCTTCAGCAGGGCTGTGTGGACTAGTGGGTAGACAGAGGTGTGGGTGTGTGGTGGCCAGATGGGGAGCCACGCCCTCCCTGCGGCACCAAGTCCCAGCCCTGGCAGTGGCAAGTTCACTCACATCTGGGTCACACTGTGGGAAACATTCTGACACTGGTCAGCACAATGACTAATCTCCATGAGCTACCTCCTACCTTCTCCCTGGTGCAGTGGTCCTGAGGTCAAGATCTTTGGGCTTCTTGACCTGTGCAGGTCTCAGCAGCTCCATCACTCAATGGGCATCCAGAGGAGCTTGAGCATTTACCTGGATCTCAGCATCTCCAGCTTCCACCACATGAGACGTCAGCATTTCCTGGCCTAGAGTATGTAGCGTGCATCCTCCCTTCTCAGCGGTCAGCCCTGAACAATCTTTGCTGCTCCATTTTATACTTAGTCTCCAGCTGGACCGTGCCCAGCAGGGCCAAGGGGACATGGCCTCTTGGCCCACAGGGTGGAGTTAACCCTTGCAGTATAACCCATCACACAAAGATATTGACCTACTGGATGGCAGTAAGCTGGAGACATGATATGTGTTGATTTTAGTAAGGCTTTTGATGCATGCCTACATCATATTCTCCTAAGGAGATAAAGTAATGGGTCTCAATGAAATTACTATAAGTTGAGTGAAAAATGGGTTGAAAGACCATACCCAGAGAGTCATTATCAGGAGGATGTACATAAGGGCAGACAACTGACGTGAGAATTCTAGGGAAAGCAGTGGCCATGTGCTCCTGCCCCACCTGCTCCCCACCCCTGCTGGGCCCTTTCCAGGACCTCTCCCCTGCCCCTGCTTTGCCTCAACCCACCTCTTCGATAAGGAGTTCCATTCCACTTCCTGTGTATGAGGGGCAGCCTTCCCCCTCACCCAGCCCTGGAGTGGTAGGGCTTAGGAGTAGCAGGAGCTAGGAAGCTCACACTGCTTTCAGGCTGCCCCACTCTGGGGAGACACCCACAGTCATGGGAAGCCATGCAGTGAATGTGGAGGACGTGATGCTGTGGCCTCCTACGTGATGTGGGTATGCCCCCCGTGTGCACCTCTCCCAAGTTGGCTATGCATAATGTTGTCATGCGGAGGATTGTTCTCAGACTGGTAGCAGTCACTATTCTTTTAATAACTTAGATAATGAACTGAAGAGTATGTTTATAAAATTTCTGGATGACACTAACCTGGAAGGAGTTGCAACCACTTTGAGGATAGGATTAAAATTCAAAATGACCTTGACAAATTGAAAAATTAGTCTGTAACCAACAAGATTGAATTAAATAAAGACACATGCAAGTAATATACAAAGGAAGGAAAAATCAAATGCACAACTACAGTCTGGCCTACACTGAGAAAGAAAGTCAAATTTAAGGATCTATGGCCGACTTTAAAAACTCTCTTTCTACATCCCAGCACTCACAGTAAGTCGATTCTAAGCAGCTGTAATGCCGACTTCTGTACCGCTGACTTCGCCACGAAGCTACTTGAAAAATCGAATTTGCAATGTTGAGCTAAAACAGTGTAGATTAACAAGGGTTAAAACCCATTTAATTAGCCCCAGAAACTGCTTGGACAAAAGGTTGAAGCTCTGAGACAGGCACTTGTGGATTTTCATCACGAGATTTTTGGGGAGACCTGACTTATACCTGCTTCCATGGTAAGACACCTTATCATGCTAAGCCACCAGTAAGTGATCTGGAATCATGTCCACACAGAGCATTCTTGCAAATTTTCCATTATGGTAGTGGGATAGAATGAGCAATCTTTCCTTATCCCTTTTCCTCAGTGTAATCAGGCTGATGTTTCATCTGACCACCTAGAACGCATGGGAAGTTTCATTGGTTACTAATGATTTTTTGCCTGGTATCCTACCCAAGGAGGAGCAAACTCATACATTTCCTGATGCAGCCACTTTAAAAACCCACAGCAGGCATGAGATCACACACATCAGCCCCCGCCCCTTCCTTCAGGGCAGGCAGGCAATCGGACCCTCCCCCAGTTCATGTGCGTGCCCCCAGTGACTTTTAATTAGTTTTTTTAATTTGTAGAGCAGCTGCTTTGGAATTTAAAATCCAGGCACTGCTATAAGCAGCATATACTAGCTCCCCCTTGGTACAGAATCCCTGGGACAAGCCAAGCAATCCCTACATGCCATGCCACTCCTACCCCTCTCCCTACACACCCTGCCTTGGCATTGCTTTAAGAAAGATTTTTTTCCTGTGAACTGAGGATAACTTACCATAGTGTTGACTGTAAGCCCTTTTGGGGAAGCGTTCAAAGTGTTCTGCCTGGAATCATGCATTCTTCTGTCTTAAAAGTAAAGAGCGTGACCTTGCAGTTGCAATATGTTCTTCCACAGAGACAGGCAGCCATTATTTCTGTCACAATGGTCGTTTTTCCAAGTAGAGAGAAAAATGTTGTTATTGCTAATGAATATTTCTAAATTTGTTTTACCAGCAAATGACCCTGGAGAATGACCAAGAGCGCACGTTCAGCAGATAGCCGAGTACATGTGATGTGGAGCAAGAAGCGCAGGAATGATTTGTTGGAGAACAATATACAAGCAGTTGCAAAGGAAAAAACTGAAATTTGTGATTGGAGGAAGCAAATGATGGAGGCACAAGAATGAATGCATGAGTCACTCATGTCATTTATGGGCAAGCAGACAGAATTAATGAACTTGGTGGTAGAGAAATCACAATTGGACAGATCTATTATGAGAAGGAAGACAGAATTAATTACCTTGCTGATAGAGTCAGCAGTCCATACACGACCTCCCCGCCACCCCGCAACAAATGCCCCATTACATGGCTTTCTACCCAACCACATTACCTTCCATTTTTAAAGGCACAGCATCCCCAGGCTGCTCCAGGCACCGCCAAGACACACCACCCTTACCCAGTTTGTTCTCCTCCCCTAAATGGGGCCCTGCATCCCCCAGCCACCATCAGTTTAGACCTTTTTCAAGCCAGTCAGCCCAGTCCCCTGCTCCTGGCTCAGGATCCCCTATCCAATTAATGCCCCACCTTCCATACCTCATCCCTCCACACACTAGGCACCCTCCTCTCATCGTGGATGCAGAGCAAGGGGAGGAAGGCCATAGAGAGCCCTGCTTCATAGCCCAAAAACATCAACACCCACCACAAGGCTAACCTTTGACTAACCATGACTTTATTATCCCTTTTTTTCCTATAGCCCCCACTGTTCCATTAGTGCCCCCTAAATAAAAATAATAAAAACATTATACTTTGGAAAAAGGATTTCATTTAGCAGTTAAAATGCGTTGGAATTGGGTGGGTGCTGATGGTTGTCTCATGGTTTATGGAAGGTTTCATAAAGGGCAAGGAAATGGCATGGTTGAGGGGTGCCAGTTAATGCCCTTAATGCTCATTCACAAACATGGTTTTCAAGGAATCCCTGGTTTGCAGTGCTTCTTTCTGGGCTTTTCTGCTTTCCCTTGGGACCAGCTGCTGCTAAGTTCTTGACAGGACCTCTGCCTCTCCTCCTCACTATGCAGGCGTGAAACTTTCCCCCCTCCCCTCACAAATGTTTTGAAAAATACAGCAGACCACAATGACCATGATGGTGTTCACTTCATTGAGGTCTAAATGGGTCAGAAGGCACCAAAAACTTGCTTTTAAGTGGCCAAAGGGACATTCTACCACCATTTGGCACCTGCTCAGTCTGTAGTTAAAGAGCTCCTTACTGGAGTTCAGGGTGCCTGTGTAGGGCTTCATGAGCAAAGGGAACAAGGGGTAAGCAGGATCACCCAAAATCACTATGGGCATTTCCACACACTCAATATTAATTTTCTGGTCTGCTAAGAAAGTATGACTCTGGAGCCTTCTAAACAGAAGAGAGTTCCTTAAGATTAGTGCATCGTACACCCTTCCCAACCACCCCATGTTGATATTGGTGAAAGGACCTTTGTGATCCACCACTGCCTGCAACACCACAGAGAAGTACCCCTTGTGGTTAATGTACTCCAAGGCCTGGTGGCCCGGTGCTAGGATGGTGATGTGTGTTCCATCTATCCCCCCCCACCTCCAGTTAGGAAACCCCATGGCAGCAAATCCATCCTTTATCTCCTTCGCGTTCCCCAAATCACTGTCTTCTGCAAGAGACGCATGTTGATCATCTTGGCTACCTGTATGACGATTGCCCCTACCATAGATTTGCCTAGTCCAAACTGATTGCCCACTAAATGGTAGCTGTCTGGCATTGCAAATTTCCAAAGAGCAGTTGCCACTCTCTTCTCAACTGTCAAAGCAGGTCTCAGTCTAGCACTGCTGTGCTTCAGTTCCTTGAAAGTGGCCTTATGCATGTGGAAGTTTTGCAGCTACTGTTGGTCCTCCTACGATGGCAAAACAATGTGATCCCACCAGCCCGTACTGATTTTGCAGCTCCAGAACCTCTGCTCCATGCTGTACAGTGACTATAGTGCTGTCAGAAACAGTACTGTTCTTCTCTCCAGAGATTCATGTCTCTGAATGGCCCTGGCAATAATAATCTTATTCTTCATGGGCATTACATCAAGAAGATACTGCTTTGCAGCATGCAATCTGAGCACAAAACACTGCATCAAACTTTGAAATGTATTGGAATCCACATTTGTGTCTGTAATGGTGGCTGGCAGTCAAGATGAAAAGCACACAAAATGCACTTTTCTTCCAGGCAGAAAGGGGAGGTGAGGAACATGCATTCTGAGATGGTGACAGCAGAAACCCAGAAACACCTGTGGCACCTTTTTTTCTGTAAGATGCTGGCACAAAATTCCAAAATGCAACAAGGGTGAGAACTGCGGGATAGGTACCCAGAATACATTGCTTCCACAGTCAGACTCAGGTACCTTTGTGGGGATACAATAAATTAACTTTTTTAGCTGGTCAGGACATTCAACCTTAGCTTTATAAAATCTTGTGTTAAAAATTCAGCTTTGACAAATTTGACTTTATTTCCAAGTGTACACATACCCTACAAAAGAGGGAAAAATTGGCTTGGCAGTGGTACAGTGGATCACAAATTGAATTTCAGAACAAAATGTGATGCAACTGCAAAAAAACTAATATCATACAAATACATACCTCACAGAACTGGAAGGAACTGTCCTTGAGAGGTCATTGAGTTCAGTCCCCTGTCCTCTTAGCAGGATCAAGCACCGTCCCTGACAGATTATTATTTTTTTTATTTTAAATGTTAACTGCCCCAGCCCCTATAAAGGCCCCCTCCACAACTGAATTCACAACCCTGAGTTTACAATGTCAATGCTCTAACCACTGAGCAATCCCTCCCCCAAAACTGGGATGTATTAGCAGGACAGTTGTATGTAAGAAATGGAGATAATTGTTCCATTCTACTCAGCTCAGTTAGGGCATTAGATGGAGTACTGTGTCTAATTGTGAGCACCACACTTTAGGAAAGATGTGAACGGATGGAGAGGGCTCATAGGCGAGCAGAAAACAATGACTAAAGTTTTAGGAAGCTTGACCTATGGTAAAAGGTGCAGACATTTAATCTTCAGAGAAAAAGACTGAATGGGACCCGATAATCATCTTCAAACACGTCAAGGATGTTTTAAAGAAGACTGTGATTGGTTATTCTTCAGGTCCATTAAAGAATGGGAGAAGAAGCAAATGGCTTAAGCTGCAGTAAGAAAGATTTAGTTTAGATTTACAAAAATTTTCTGACTATAAATGTAGAAAAGGAAAAGGCTTCACAGGGAGGTTGTGGAATCCCATCACTGGAAGTGTTTCAGAACAGGTTGGTCAAACACCTGTTGAGATGATCTAGGTATATTTGGTCATACATCAAAGCATGGGTAGGGTGCCCTATTTCCCTATGCTGGATACAGAACACCTGGTAAAATCATTCATATTCAAGCAAGTTTATTGTCAATCAATCGTACAAACATTCACACTTGTATCTAGTTGACTGCACCCCTGTTAGAAAAAAATACTGCGAAGCTGGATTGTTTTTTATTTACCTTCTTATCTTTAAGGCATTCAGGTTCAGAGAAGAGGGAGGTACACATACGCTTGTACACTTCTCTCTGTGCAGGGGAGCGGGTGACTGACCCAGCCCTTACTTCCTGGTGTCTCTGCCCTCCACACCTGGCTGGACTCCTTGGAAGTACCCACTTATCCCTATACCTGGCACAGCATCTTCCTGATTTCTGCCAGGGTTCTCAGGGGAACGTGGTCAGCAGCAGCGTTTCAGCACCGTGCAAGAGGGATGGGACAGAAGCTGCTTCCAGCTGCAGAGGAGGGTGTGAGACTGGGACAAGATGATCCGCTAGTGCTCATCTCATCCCCATCCCTTTCAAAAGGCAGCTAGTATCTCCTGGCTGCTACTGGTCACCAATGTCATAGAATCATCGAATCATAGAACACTAGGACTGGAAGGGACCTCAGGATGCCATCGAGTCCAGCCCCCTACCCCAATGGCAGGACCAAGTACTGTCTAAACCATCCCCGACAGACATCTATCTAACCTGTTCTTAAATATCTCCAGTGATGGAGATTCCGCAACCTCCCTTGGCAATTTATTCCACTGTTTGACCAACCTGACAGTTAGGAACTTTTTCCTAATGTCCAACCTAAACCTCCCCTGCTGCAGCTTAAGCCCATTGCCTCTCGTTCTATCCTCAGAGGCCAAAAAGAACAAGTTTTCTCCCTCCTCCGTATGACACCCTTTTAGATACCTAAAAACCGCTATCATGTCCCCACCTCAGTCTTCTCTTTTCCAAACTAAACAAGCCCAATTCTTTCAGCCTTTCTTCATAGGTCACATTCTCTAGACTTTTAATCATTCTTGTCACTCTTTTCTGGACCTTCTCTAATTTCTCCACATAACCCAGCTCCTGTCCCGTGGATACTGTGCATGCAGGAAAGGATTAAGCCCACAGGAAGCATGGTGCACGAAGGCTCAGGCAACCTGACTGCAGGGGTTTCAGTCAACACAGCCAGAGAGGTGGCTCAGCAGAAGGCCTCCTGCAGGACAGAGGAGGGCACCCTTGGGGAGGGATGGAGCAGGGCCCAAGACTGGAGGTGCGGACAGATGAAGAAAGTGCTAAACCTCTGCTCTGGAGGCTGCTGTGGAGCGTGTAGGTTCAGGGTGTGGCCAGACTGGAAATTGATCTCTCCCACTACTCGAGCAGGGAGGCCTCCCTGTGCCAGCGCTCTGCAGGGCTTTGGCACACACCAGGCTTGGATATTCCTGACCAGCGCCTCAGGCCAGATGGTCTTAGGCTTTCCCGGGGCACTGGCCCAGCCAGAGGCTGAAGAGGAAGGGAGGAGCCAGCTGGCCAGGCTGTTGGTGAGCTCACTACTCTGACCAGGGGCTGGTTCTCTGCCCCACACCTGGAACAGAATAAGCCGCCCGGGGAGAGAGAGGGTAGCAGCAGGATGGAGTTTGAAGGGACAAAGCAAGGAGAGAAGGAAGCACCTAAAGGGCTGATGGGTGTGCAGCAAAGGTGACCACTAACTGGCTGCTGCCTGGCACCTGCCTGCTCTCACCAACCACCGCAGCGCTTGTCAGCTAGAAACAAGAGGGTCCTGCTAGCCAAGACTGGCACACAGAAGGGGCCGTGCTGACAGATCAGGAGGGGCATCAGTTCAACTTAATAAATTTAGAGAGGAAAACATCAATCTCATTCTGAACGTAATATTACAAAACTACATCATTTTTGCTTCCTCTATACAACATATGGCATTAATATTGGAACGAATTTTCACTGCTCTTACCAAGGATGTCATGCAAAGGTAACTATTGCATGAGCACATCACAGCAATGTACCCTAGAATATATACAGTGAATTCATCAACCCTTATCTAAAGCCCAACAGAGTGTAAAGTTCAAGACAATCACCGATGACCATGAGCATTCACGTCATGTAATAAAACTCTCATACAGCTACTGTTTATTGGTATTTAGAAGCTTGTTATGAGAACTGCTCAAGGTTTAAGTACTTAGGTATATCGCAGGAAATGTCTTTGACTGTATTTGAACTTTTAAGAGCATATCAGCCTATACCAATAGCATGACACCGATAGGCAATTTTTTTAAATAAACCGAACTTATGTTTAGCTTCACCGATGAGTAGTGTGTTTGATTTGCAGCATTATCAAATATACAAATAACACACATGCTCAGCCCAAAAAAAATTTAAAATAGCTTAGAAACAGGAGATGTAATTAAATGCAAGTTGGCAAAGTGGAAGATTTAAAAGTTAAATTTATAAGAAGCTCAGTGAGGCTCCATGTTAAGTTCAGTGTTGTTTAAAATATTCATCAATGATCTGGGAGATGGATGAGCAGTGAGGTTGCATATTCTACCAATGACACCAAAGCTGTCCAGGTTAGTCAAGACCAACGATGGCTATGACTAACTTCACAGAGACCTAAGTGACTTACGTGAATCAGAAACACCATGGCAAATTAAGTTTGGTGTTGATGCAAATGCATATGGGAGAGAAAAAAAGCGCATCGCATTGCAGAAAAGGTTAGCTGTATCAGTGTAGGAAAGGGTTTGGGTGTCAGTGTGGTCAGTTCAATTAAGTGGTCTGCTTAATGTACAGTTGCTGTCAGAAAAGCTAACGAGATGTTAGATGCTAAAGGACTAAGATAAGAATAATTTGGTCATTATAATGCCATTATCAAAATCATCCGTTCTGCAGCTTCATCTGAAATGCCATGTGCAGTAATAACCACTCCCTGCTCTGAAAGGACATTGCAGCATTAGAGGTTGTTCAGGAAAAGGATACCAGTTATAATTACAAGCACAACTCTGATAGATGGTAAACAATACCAGTTTTTGCAATCAGAAGGAGGTGAATAAGAAGTGAAAAAATAAGAGTAGGTAAAACAATGCCTGCTGTTGAGAAGGTAGAGCAGCAACTTTGTTCTCCCTCTCTCAAAGCAGAAATGAGGGGAAATTCAGAGAAAATGGAAGGTGGCAAATTCAAAACTAATAAAAGGCAATTTTTTAACACAGCACACAAACTCATTGTTAAGGCTAACAGGGCATCATGAGTCATAGAAGAGCATGAACAGGAATATCTAGTTAATGTGAATAAAATTTTCAGAACAGACATTAAATCTCATTATTCAGCATTTAAGAGCTCTAACTATTGGGACTTGTGTACACATGAAAAAAAATCAGAATTTGTTTTTGGCATAAATTTTTCAGAATAACAAATTCAAAATAATTGCATCCACATGGCTGACTTTAACCAACTTCCCTTTAGTCAGGGCATCCATGACACTGAGGCTTTTTTTTTTTCCATATGCATAGTATTCTGGGATTCCAAGGCACATTACTCCTCTGCAAGGTTCTCTGCATTCGGGGATTTGTCTCATGGGATACCTACCAGAAGACTCTGGAATTCTGGGATTTAGCGTTAAATGAGAAAATTTCCATCCGTCTCTCTTGGCATCCCATGACTCTTCTGGGGTGTGTGAGCAAGTGTTGTTTTCAAACTGCCACTGTGAGAGTGGTTCCTGTGCAGAAGTTCATCCACTGATATTTGCTGAACCAATTTAGGTAGAGAAAAGGAAGGAAATAGAGCAGTCACCTGTGGATGAACTTTTCCAGGAGCGGCTTTTCGTTGTGGTGCCATTTCTGATCTCAGGAAACTAGTGCCAACTAGTGGGATAGGTCAGTGATGCAGACCTGAGAGGATTAGAAGGTTGGCAGAATTTCAGGCTGAAGAAGTTCACTTTCTTAGGCCATATCTTCATTACCTGGACGATTGACCCTGGTGCAGACACATGAGTTCCACCTATCGGGGGGTCAGCAGTCAACCCCCGCACTCCTCGCTAGCTCCTTCCTTAGTGAGGACAGCCAAGAAAGTCAATTGCAGATGAGTCAATTCTAGCTATACAGTGACATAGCTAGAATTGTGTATTTGCAGTCAATTTACCTGCCTAGTGTAGACCACGCCTTAACGATTTGTGTGAACCTGAGCAGAGAGCCGCAGCAGCAGAACACCAACACAACAGTTCCCTTCAGCACTGAAAAACTCATAACCATCACTGTCTGGACACTTACTACCCCAACTGGTACCAGTCACTGAAAATCATAAAATCACAGGGCTGGAAGGTACCTCAACAGGTCATCAAGAGTAGCCCCCTACTTCAAGCAGGATCAAACTCAACTAAGTTATCCCATCCATGACGATGTCAAGCCAGGACTTAAAAACCTCTAGGGATGGAGATTCCACCACCACTCTAGGAAATGCGTTCCAGTGCTTCACCACCCTCCTAGTGAAGTAGTTTTTCCTAATATCCAACCTACTCCTCTCCCGTAATTTCAGACCATTACTGCTTGTTCTGTTGCCTCTCACCAGTGAGAACAGCTTCTCTCCATCCTGTTTAGAGCTCCCCTTCAGGACCTTGAAGGCTGCTATGAAATCACCCCTCAGTCTTCTCTTCTGCAAACTAAACAAGCCCAAATCCCTGAGCCTCTCCTCACGAGTCATGTGCTCCAGCCCCTTAAAAATTTTGTTGCCCCTCCACTGAACATGCTGCAGTACATCCACAGCCTTTCTATACTGGGGACCCAAAACTGGACACAATACTCCAGATCTGCCCTCACCAGTGCCGAATACAGAGGAAAAACAACTTCTCTAGATCTGTTCAAAATGCTCCTCCTAATGCAGCCAAATATGCCATTGGCCTTTTTGGCTACAAGGGAGCACTGTTTACTCATATCCAGCCTTTCATCCACCATAACCCCCAGCTCCCTTTCTGCCGTACCGTTGCTTAGCCAGTCGGTCCCCAGCCTATAACAATGCATGGGATTCTTCCGTTCCAAGTGCAGGACTTTACAACTTCTTCTTAAACCACATCAGATTTTTTTGGCCCAATCCTCCAATCTATCCCGGTCACTCTAGATCCTATGTCTACCCTCCGACATATCTACCTCTCCCCCTAGCTTGGTGTTATCTGCAAACTTGATGAGGGTGCAATCCAGTCCCTCATCCAGATCATTAATAAAGATGTTGAACAACACCAGCCCTGGAACAGAGCCTGTGATGCTGAAGCTTGTCCTTTCTTTTCTCTGAAGCTTGTCTGAGACAAGTCACCAAATGGCAAATAAATGTCTTATTCAAAAAGGCAATGGGCAGATCAGTGAGGTGTATCGCAATACCCTCCCCCTCCAGGACTATTATGCACCTGGCCTTATCAACAGGATCCACCACCACCTGGACAGATTTCTTTTAGATCTAACCTGCCCTCCAACTTTGAAGGCTCCCCTCAAGGGCTGGGTTCATAACCACAGGTTTAGAAGGCCAATGCACTCACCACTGAGCTGAGAGACTGCTTAAAGCTGACTGAGTGCCTTTTAATCTCTCTGCCTTTTTAAAAGCCTCGCAATGGGAACTAGACATCATAAAATGCTACAGTCGATAAATGCTCAGGGTATTACTCAAACTGTGAAGAAAAGTGCTTTTATATTGAGTTTTAGTTTCTTTTCCTGTATCTGCCCTTTCGATAAATGTGCCTGCATTATGATGCCGTAATTATTGGGGTTGCTCAGGGCTGGAGTACACCAGCCTCCAAAGAGGCCAGTAGTATGTTAGATGTACTGTGACTTGGAGGCAAGCGACACAAGTGATTCAGCGCCTAGACATGGGAGGTACTAGCCCTGGTGGGTCCCAATTGTCTTTTTTTGTGTGGCTTGGATAGATAGCAACAACTACAAATTCATAGTTCAGTTTGACAGCTAGCACATTGCCGCAGCAGTGAACTGGTGAACGTCTTTCAGGCCCCCAGCAAAATAACAAAGGGGGAACTCAGATATGATGCACTCCACTGCTTCTGTCCAGTGACCACAGTCACATACAGGCATTTCCCTCCTTTCCCACTTAAAGAGGGCGTGTCCGCATCTCCCATGAGAGCTCCCAATGGGAGTCACTCTGCACCAGCCTTTCTGATGTAAATCAAAGCCTGGGGGGTGGTTCCTCAGCAGGGTCAGTGAGGAGCTGTTTGCGTTCGGGGTCAAAATGCTCCAAGCAGCACTCGCTTGCGCCTCCGCATCACAGCTGTGGTTCCAAGAACCAGTTGTGGGATCTAAATCTCATTGTTGGGGGGCTTTACAAGTCATCATGCAGCAACAGGCCTGTTGCTGGCAAAGGAGGCAATTGTACTGGGGCCCAGCGCTCCAACCACCAGCACTGCTGTTTTGGCAGCAGGAGCTCCAGGACCCTTTGGAACATTGTGGCAGCACCACTCCACATGTCTGGGGATGGAGGGGAGTTGGGGGGCAGCACCACAACCTGAGCAGCACTAAGGGCTGACTGGCCTAGGCCCCACCCCTTCCCTCTTGGCCCCCCTTTCTGTGACACAGAGCCAGGCCCTGTTCCCTCTTGGCCCCAGGGCCTGCTGTGGCTGTCAGCTCTGCGTTACAGCAGGCTCCCGGCATTTGCACAGACGTGGCTAAGAAGTTGAGATGGCTGAGCAGATCTTCTCATCTGTGGGGGCTCTGTGTGTGTGTGTGTGTGTGTGTGTGTGTGTGTGTGTGTGTGTGTGTGTGTGTGTGTGTGTGTGTGATATTACTGGAAGCCAGTTGATTTGAGCATCCCTGGCACTAGGCACATAGTGTTATTGAGCTGAGAGTCAAGGAATTTCGAGTGACTGCTGCAAGGCCATACTGCTGCATACTATTCAACTGTAAGTTATACCAAGGTAAGGTCTGAGGACCACAGCCCCATGAGGTTCTAGCCAATTTCTGATAAGAGTGAGCTGAGACCTGACCTTATCCTGGGTGATCTCCACATACTATGGAAAGGTCAGGCTGTGGTGTAGTGTTACGCCAAGATACTGTGAATTAGCCTGGTGGCTAAAAGCTTCACCGCAGAGCAGTACATGAAGTATGGTATGAACCATTTTATTGTTCAAATGAAAAGTGGTTACCATGGGGCTTTTTTCTGGGGGTGGGGGGGCAGGGGCTGGTGTAGGAAATAGCTATTATGCTAAGATTGTTAGTGTGCAACTGATGATATAAAGGCTTATCTGCTGAACAGCTATGTCATCCACGTATACGAATTTCCTTGACTCCATCGCTGGTATATCCATGGTATATAGATTTAAAAGTATGAGGCCCAGGAGCAAGACCTATGGGATGCCCAAGATAAGAGTTTTTAGCTTACTGATTTGGCTGTGAAGGTGTACCCTAAAGTCACTGTTGCCAGTCATTGCCACCAAGAGATGGATTGATTGCCAGCAGTGAATGATACAGGAGATCTTGAGAAGGAGACCCTGTGTCTAGACAGTCTCATGTGCCAAGGACAGATGAACAAGGGCAAACCCTGTCTTCAACTTGCATTGGAATGCTGCCTCTGCTGCCTCACTGTGGCCAGTAAGTAAAGCTACTTGCAGTTCTTCTCAGGGTGAACTCCTACCCTCTCACTGGAGGATGTCTTTGAGGATAGACAGATGGCAGGGCAGCACCTATTCCTTGAGCTTGCCAGGGGTGGAGAGGAGAGAGCCAGCACAGTAGCTGGCTGCATTTTCTGGGGGTTCCCCAAACTTCAGTAGGATAATCACCGTTGCCTGTCACCAGCTGTTGGCATTTCACCAATTCTATGCATGTCAATAAAAAGTGCCACCAGCCATTCCCATCCCCATCCCCCCAGGTTCTTGACAAGCTCTCGAGTAATGCCATCAGCCCCTACAGCTCTCCAGCTCTTGGTTTCCAACAGCGCAACATAGACCTCCTTGACAGAATGAGGAGAGGAGAGCAGCAATTCCTCCAAGCATTGCTGGAGCTTTCTGTGGCTTTCCTACTGGACCACCTGTGTGCATTCTTGTTTGTCTTGCTGTTAGAAAGAAGGCAAGCGTAACAGCATTTGCTGTCTTCTTTGCAAGGAATTGTGTTACTGGCTGGGATCCTCCAAGTTGCAAAGAGCCCATGCCTTATGGTTTGAGTGGGTGAAATCATGTTTTTCAGCCATCACTGCCAAATTCAAATATTCAAATAGTGCAGTGGCTTTATCTGAGTTGTTTCTCCTTTCATATTCCCTCAGGAGAGACTCAGATTCTTTTGTTCAGCAGTGCATGAAAGCCTGGCATGACCATGCAGGATGTACTTCTTAGCAGTCCCTTTTAGGATGACTGTAAAACAACTGAAGTTTCTAGGTTGGCTCCATTAACCACAGAGGAAACGTCAACGCTGGGATTAAAAACCCACAGTGTCTGTGAACACTGAGATTGAAAACCTTCAATGGAGACAGGTATCAATCAGGACCCCTATAAATTAGACAGGACCTGGCCCTGACTTTCAAAAGAGTTACTTCAACAACAAGAGTCACTATTCAGCAAACAGCTTGCCTGAGACAATCATTGAACAAAGGGTAAACCAGGGATCTCACAACAATCTCTATTCATTGGTCTTTCTATGACCCTCACTGTCACATCTTGAGTTTGCTATAGGAATAACTAGCTTAACTGTCAGTGAATCATAGAATCATAGAACAATAGAGCTGGAAGAGACCTAAAAAAGCCATCAAGTCCAACCCCCTTCCCTAAGCAGGACCAAACCCATCAGATCATCCTAGCCAGGGCTTTGTCGAGGTGAGACTTAAACACCTCCAGGGATGGAGACTCCACTACTTCCCTGGGTAGACCATTCCAGCGCTTCACCACCCTCCCAGTGAAAAAGATTTTCCTAATGTTCAACCTGGACCCTCCCAACCACAACTTGAGACCACTGTTCCGTGTTCTGCTAACCGTGACCACTGTGAACAGCCTCTCTCCAGCCTCTTTGCAACCTCCCTTCAGTAAGTTGAAGGCTGTTATCAGGTACCCCCTCAGTGTTCTCTTCTGCAGACTCAACAGTCCCAATTCCCTCAACCTTTCTTCATAAGTCATATGCTCCAGCCCCCTAATTATTCTGGTCGCCCTCCACTGGACCCTCTCCAGTATATCCACATCCTTCCTATAATTGAGGGCCCAGAACTGGACACAGTACTCCAGATGCGGCCTCACCAAAGGCGAATAAAGAGGAACAATCACTTCTTTGGATCTACTGGCAACGCTCCTCTTGATGCAACCTACTATGCCATTAGCTTTCTTGGCTACAATGGCACACTGTTGACTCATGTCCAGCTTCTCGTCCACTACAACTCCCAAGTTCTTTTCCGCAGAACTACTACTAAACCAGTTGGACCCCAGCCTGTAACAATGCTTGGAATTCTTCCAGCCCAAGTGCAGGACTCTGCACTTGTCCTTGTTGAACCTCATCAGATTTCTTGTGGCCCAGTCTTCCAATTTGTCTAAGTCACTCTGGACCCTATCCCTACCCTGCAGTGTATCTACCTCTCACCCTAGCTTAGTGTCATCCACAAACTTGCTGATGGTGCAATCCAACCCCTCATCCAGGTCATTGATAAATACGTTGCACAGACCAGGACCCAGAACCGAACCTTGAGGCACTCCACTAGAAACCGACCGCCATCCCGACATCGAGCCGTTGATCACTACCCACTGGGCCCAACCTTATAGCCAGCTTTCTATCCATCTTACTGACCATTTATCCAATCCACATTCCTTTAACTTGCTGACAAGAATATTGTGGGGGACCATACCAAAACCTTTGCTAAAGTCAAAATAAATCACATCCATTGATTTTGCCCTATCCACAGAGCCAGTGATCTCATTGTAGAAACTGGTCAGATTGGTCAGGCATGACTTGCCCTTCATGAGTCCATGCTGACTATTCCTGATCACTTTCCCCTCCTCCATGTTCCTCAAAATGACTTCCTTGAGGAGCCCATCCATGATTTTTCCAGGCACTGATGTAAAATCAGTGTTTTGCAAGATCTGCCTAAATCTGTCTAGATTAGAGAGGGAAGAGAGGAGACAGGACAAAATGAATGGTTCTAAACAAGGATTAGCTTCAAAAATAACTCAGCTGAAGAGAGTGACATTTTAATGGTGTAAAACTGGCATGCTGGGAGAGCAGAAGGAGATCAATTGTCCATACCATTGTGAATGTTTGATGCATGTTATTATATTTGATGTACTGCAAGAAAAAATAAAGGAAATAAGCAGGCCACCAATTGTTATCAGAATCAAAGTTAATCAGATGCACAAATGCTAAACTGCCTGCTGTTTTATGAAGTTAGGTACCCAGGATTACCCCTGTAAATGTGTGGAAGGCTATATCTAATTGAGACAACACAGTATCTCAGCGCAGGTGAGAAATAGTGTTATAGCAGCTATATTGAAATACAGTAACAACACAGTACTGAGTCTGCATTTTCTCTGAAGAGAAATACATGATTAGAATAAATAAGCTGCTTTGCAATAAAAGGAGGGCAACCCAGAAGTCATAGGCAGCAATTCAGATGACTTTTTATAGCAATGACAGTGAGATAATATGGTATAATCAATTTTTATCATGTACAAGTCACATCTGCCATTTCACCCATTGGGGAATAATCTCAGATCACAAAGTTTATCAGTGTCATATAACTTATTGGTCTTCAGGTTGTAATCACCAGCACTGATTACATGGTGACTTTAGAGTTCAAGTCCCCTCTATTTCTGGAAACATTAAAGCATCCTGATTGGCAGTCTCACGAACAGACCACGGATGGAACGTTTATGGTGACTGAACTGCAGGTGTTGCCCTCAGTAGAGGGTTTGGGCAGGGTCTGTCCAGCAGTTAATGTGCTTTTTGTGTTCCATGGGTAAACACAGAAGTCCATACTTTGAGCTATCCATCTGCCTCCTTTCCTAAAGAGTAAGTTCACCCATAAAATTTAAAATGAGGCGGGGAGACATTTCTACAGTCCGGTGGTAGAAAGGGAGACGTGCCTCCTTTTAAAACATGAGAGCTGAGAAAGGTGGAGGAGAGAATAAATACAAAGGAGAGAAACCAGCGACAGAAGTGAGGAAAGAAGAGAGCCGAAAGAGATGGAAGGAAAGCAAGTGCCTGCTGCGTGTGGAAGTACCCAAGGCTCATCGCAGAGGTTAAAAAGCAAGACAATCACAGGAAGGAAGTTCCTGCACAAAGATCTCAGGGAGAAGGAAAGGGGAGATACGTCTTAAGCATGGTAAAGCTATAAAAAATAGAAACATTTCACGCGAAGCTCAGTAATTGGAAGGGCACTAACGTGGGTAAAAGTGTAATTTACACCTCTCTTCAGCCCCTTTATGCTGCCAGAATGGTGCAGAGAGACCTGTGTCAGTGAGAAACTGGCCCTAGGTGTCTATTGCTGTGTAAGTTGTTATAAATGATACATTCTAAAAACCTGCTGGTCAGCTAGCAGCATTACAATTAATTTAGCTTGTTTGCTTTAATATGTCATCGCTGGTTAAGCACTGACAATATGCTTGGCACTGTCTAAAATAAAATGATCAAGGCCATTCAGGGGTTGTTTTCCCCAGTGCAATCATGCCAAGCCAACACAAAGTCCCATGCAGGCTCTGTGGTCTGCCCATTTGGAGCACTTTGGAGGATCTGTGCTCTTATAATGTTCTCTGAGGTCAGCATGGGAGCTGAAACACAGGCTGCATCTACACACGCCACGTCCCATCAGAGGGGGCGTGGTAATGAGGCAATTCAGAGCAGGCTAAGGAGGTGCTAAGGTGTATATTCAGTGCCCCATTAGCATAATGGCAGCTGCATACATTTCAAAATGCAGACTTCGAACTGCAGATTAACAGTGTAGATGGGGGTCATGTTAGCGCCTCATTAGACTGCTTCGAATTGACTCATTACCATGCCCTCTCAGACAGGAGGTGCCATGTGTAGAAGCAGCCACAGGGAAGTACAACACCTGCTCACTGAAGGCCCTAATTCTTTCCCAGCAGTTCTGGACAAATTCAAATAACAAGCTCAGTGTTGAGATTATTGTTCAGACCAACTGTTTAAACATATATTTACCCCTTTAGCCCATTCAGGTTTCCTCTAAATTCATGCTAGGTCACTTTTAATGACCATGTTGTATTTCTAGGTCTAGCGCACACTGTGCACATAAGCAAATAAGGGAATCTAAATGCTGCAGGGCTGCCACTGATATTAATCAGATATTATACAGGAATTGGTTTATTAATACACAACTCATGAAGTCTAATTTAACTCTTAATTTGTTTTGTTCTTTAATAGATAGGGGAAAGCTACTAGGGAAGCAACTTTTAATTGATACATTGCATAGAGAACCACTTATGAGCAAGAGATTTTTGCAAATTATGGACCCAGGACTAACATGAAGGATTCAAAACTCATGAGTGAGGTCCCAGAAATTATGACATCAGCTTAAAAATCATGAGATCTTCTAAAATAATTTTTTTTGTTCTTTTTATATGCCTTCTGGTATTTGAGCCTTCTAAAAGGGGTGGGGAGGGATAGCTCAGTGGTTGGCACACTGTCCTCCTACACCCAGGATTGTGAACCCAGTCCTTTGGGGGGGCCACCTGGGGCAAATATACTTTTTTTTAAAAAAAGAGGGGGTGCTTGGGGCTCCCAAGAGGGCACAGGCCTGGACTCTATGACCTCCCAAAGTCCCTTCCAGCTCTATGAGATGTGTATCTCCATACATTTAGCATGCAACTTGCTTCACCATCTCAAGGCTCTCAAAAGCTTATTTTATTATTTTAATGAACTTTAATTCTCAGGAAATCTCTTGATTCCAACAGTTGGGGTTGAATTAAAATACCAACAACCCTATTAGTTTACAACACTGTGTTCACAGTCTCAGGACACCATGGTCTGCTGGAAGGCTAATATGGAGAGGGGAGGTTCCTCCAAAGGGGCCAAATAAGTCTCAACCTTCCCATGGCAAAAAATATGGTTATCATTTGAGGCACCCAATCATAGGAGAATGGCATGGGAGGAGACACTAAACATGAGCAGTGCCTCCCTCATAGTGGAGAAGATGGACTTGACAGCAGTTTTCAAGTACCTCAAAGAGGGTTACAAGGAGGAGGGAGACAAGTTTTTCTCCTTGGCCTCTGAGGATAGGACAAGGAGCAATGGGCTTAAACTGAAGCAAGGGCGGTTTAGGTTGGACATTAGGAAAAATTTCCGAACTGTCGAGGTGGTCAAACAGTGGAATAAATTGCCTAGGGAGGCTGTGGAATCTCCATCACTGGAGATACAGAAAGGTGCAATTTTGAATTGTGCTTAACTCACATTCACGGCCACCCCCACCCCCATGGCCTGGCTTACCTCCTCCCATGCATGCGCAGCCCCAGTTCAATCTCCCCTGTCCCAATTCAAACCCCCGTGGCCCCGGCTCACCCCTGCCCCCACACACGGCTCTGGCTTCAGCTCTATCTCCAGCCAATCCCCCCACATGCCTGACTCCAGTTCATCCTCCACCATGCATGGCTCCACCTCAACTCCCTTCAGGACCATGTGGCCCCAACTCCAGTCCACCCCCCACCATCCCCTACAGCCCTAACCCACACCAGGCTTAACCCCCTTACCCCCCTTCCACGGCCCCAACTCACCACCAGGCTTAATCCTCCCCAACTGCCCCTCACAACCCCAGGACTTACCTTGCAAAAGGAGCTCCAGGTGCTCCTGCTGCTTTCCCAGATGCAGAACACATGTTCCACCAGGGGAAAAAGCCACCCCCAATGTACAAAGAATTCGAGTTACACGAGGGTGTGTGGGAATGGAACCCTCGCATAACTCGAGGCACTACTGTAATGAAAAGCAGGTTAGATAGACTCCTATGAGGGATAGTCTAGTTGGTGCTTGGTCCTGTCATGAGGGCAGGGGGTGAGACTCAACGACCTCTTGCGGTCCCTTCCAGTTCTAGTGTTCTGTGATTCTATGGACTTCTTTGGAAAGAAACTGAAATTGAGACATTCCATTTACAGGCGGGTTGGCAACTTTGAAATAGGCCTAAATCCAGGAGATGTGACTCAGGCTTGTTGAGATTAAAGTACAAGTTAAATGCACGGGCAAGGGATGGTTTGGGGAGAGAAGAGAGTCCCTGCCAGACATCCTTCCCGTCGCTGCTCACACCTCTTTTTCCACACCCCAAAGTGGGATCAGCACAGACTATGAATTTAGTTGGACTATGAACTGAGTTCATAATGCAATCCCTTTCTCACCGCCGGCTGGGATTACTGCACACCTACAGCTGGAGCAAATCTTCTTGTATTTGAGGTGCCGGCAGACAAGGGAGGGGAGAATCCAGGAGTTCGTTTACATGAGTGCACTGCTGTAAGCCATTTCATATTTCTCTTCCTGTCTTTAATGCACCAGATTGACCTTACCTAGAATAGGCTGGCCTGGCTCATATGCAACTGGTTGTTATACAGCCTACTAGTTCTCATATGTCACTTGCTCCCCTGTAAGATAGAACCGTGATTTGGATCTATACTAGTAGCAGAATCAATCACTGTATTATATTTAAAAAAAGTAGCAGCAGTTGGAGAGGTAAAGATGCTTCATTAGATGTCAGTCAGATTTAAACATTTGCAGTTCAGCAGTTAAGGGCAGGAGTCAAAAAAAGCAGATTCTCAGCTGGTATAATTTGTCATAGCTCAAATTACTTCAGAATGGAGTTGACAATTTACACCAGCTGAATCTCTGCCCTTTAAGAAAATCATTGGCTCACATGAGCAAACTGGCACCAGACAGCTCCAAGACACAGGTTTACTTTTAGTATTTAAGGCCCATATTCACCAAGCGACTAAAGTACCTGCCCAGATTTAAGCACATAAGTAAACCTATTGACTTCGAAGTTGAAGATAATGGGGATTTTAGGTGATTGGGACTATTCACATGCATAAGCTCTGGTACCTGCTTTAAGTCTGATCTTAACCGGGGCTTAAATTTGCAAAAATCAGGAAACTCTGAAGATGAAATCCTGGCCCTTTTAAGATCAATAGGAGTTTTGTCATTGATTTCAATGGGATCAAGATTTCACACTGTAAGTTGCTGGTACTAAGCCTAAAAAAGATGCAGAATAATCACTTGACTTGACAAGAAAAGCCTTCATTTGGGAAACAAAGACTATCACATGGAACTGCTGTAACCTCCCTCATCCTATCCTTCCCCATTTGCACCCCCATGCTTCCCACTCCCACTGTCTGATTATTCCCTCTCGTCAATTCACATCTAAAATTAGATTGTTACTTGTGTGCAACTTGTCTGTCTACCTGAAAGGTGCCTAGAGCATTTTAGGTACTCAATAAAATAAAATTAACGTAAAAAAGTTATGCTTCTCTTGACAGTTATGATTAAATGTTACCTTTGCACATCATCAAAATAGACATTTAAATATAACAATTAGTTATTTTCACTTTCTAACAAAAATATGTTTTATTGCCCATTAATTTATATGTAAATGTTTGTGTTATGTTTCACATTAGTTCTGTCTACTTAAAAAAGTTCATTATAAATGATTCAGAGTACCAGGCATTAATTTTATTGGTAGGATTAGGATGTCTCTTGATGATCATATATTAACTGTATCAAAATTAATAGGGATATTATTAAAATATTTTATAAACAGATGTTTACATTAGAGTTAGCAGCTGATAAACCAGAAATTATGAAATTTCTAATATTAAAATGCCAAAACTGGATCAGTCGGATGATGAGAAAGTGATTGCCTCAATTACCACAGAGGAAATGAGTGCAGCAACATAAAAATGTGCTATTGGTTGGCAAGTACTGAATAGAATATTTTATAGGGTTTTTTTCAGAAAGCATTACCAGGTTCTACATGAGGAATATATAATGGAGCACAGCCTGGACCGAATGAGATGCATACTCACAATTGTAATCCCCATAGCTCGTAGGTGGGAACCTTATTCTGGGTGATAGCTTTTGTCCTATTTAATTAAAGTTGTGTTTCCAAAATCCCATCAGGTGCTTTAGAGTGGGTCACTGACAAACTTATTCACAGAGATCCAGTTAGTTTCCTCCAGGGCCAATTTATTGCTGATAATATGCATAAAATATCTAATTGAACGCAACAAGCAAATAGATTAAACATCGTATCTATGGCAGTTTCTGTTGCTGCACAGAGAGCCTTTGACTGGCTATTTAGGTGAGGTCCCAAGAGAATGTAGCTCCCCAAGGACTTTTACTAATATGATTTTTACACTATATTCCTGCATCAGCTCTTTCCAGTTCTGCCTACTGTTCTGGGGCAAAAGGACTACTACCCTATTGTTTGTTATGTTTTGGAGATCACTCAAACCACTAAGAGGTCTGTCACTGCCTTCCCTATAACCTTGGGCACTTTAATGCTTTGCTGCAATGGCTCAGAGTCGTGACACCCTAAGCATAAGGCCTCATCCAGGTTTCCACAAATCTAGTTATTGCTGGCAGTGTGACCTGAACAACCCTTCTGCTCCTCATCTCCCCAAACCCATCTTCTCAAGGCCTTAACGAGCAGACACCGGAGCTTTGCCTTTCAGTCTATCACTCCTAAAAGCATTAAACCTTCCCCTCCCTTGTTGTTAGTTCCCTTTGGCACACATATTTCACACAGTTGGCCTAAGAGAGCCCTGCTTGGGCTAAAAATAAATAAAGAGCTTATTTAATAGAAAAATCATGGGTTCAAAGATA
Source organism: Carettochelys insculpta (assembly GCF_033958435.1). Taxonomy (NCBI): domain Eukaryota; kingdom Metazoa; phylum Chordata; order Testudines; family Carettochelyidae; genus Carettochelys; species Carettochelys insculpta. The sequence continues at coordinate 111,321,811 of NC_134137.1, read as the reverse complement.
CAATCGTAAGGAAGAGCAAACATGTACAAATTACCCAGAAAATAACCATCAAGAGACCACTTCAGGCTTTACACTTCTATATAACATAAATTCCGTTCTCTAACATGTTACCTTTTGCCCTTGAATAGCTTCCCAACATACTACCATCACAGAGGGGATTCAGCATTTCACAGACAGCTTCCCACTTAAAGGCTACCCTCAGCGTTTGGCTGTCTTTCACTTCAACCCCTTCATTTTTGTGTGTTTACAGGGTTTTTTTCTTGTTTGTTTGTTTTGTTTTCATTTCTTCCAGACTGAGGTGACTCATGTAGGGAAAAATTCCCTGTTCCCTTAGTTTTCCAAGACTGTTTCAAGTGAATTTGGGGTTTTCCCATCAACTCTGTTGGTCCATCACAGTCTTTTTCTGCCTGGAGAATGAATTAAAGAGGTTTCCTTTGCTTTTTAGAATCATAGTACCACAGGGCTGGAAGGGACCTAGGAGTTCATCAAGTCCAGTTCCCTGCCCAGAGCAGGACCAACCCTAACTAGATCATCAATTAAATAAGCTCCTTACCTCTTGTTTGCCTTGTTTCTCTGCTTTATTTTGCTCTTTGGAACAGGCACCATGTAGGCTTCCACACTTTGAAGGTACCAACAATACTCTAGGGAATGTCCATATTACAACTATGTTCCCACAGCTGTGCCATTATATTGCAGAAATGTAGATGCTTCTTACAGTGGTGCAAGAGAATATCCTGTCAATTGACTTAATCCATCTCTCCAAGAGACGGTGGGTAGGCTGGCAGAAGGATTCTTCCATTGCCTGGGCATGTCTACACTTGGATTAGGTCAGCACACCTAAGGTGCTCAGGGTGCAAAGTTTTTCACAGAGTTGAATGACCAGGGCTGAGCTATCTAATTTTTTACAAGTAAAGCAGGCTGAATAAGCAAAGCGTATCTTTTTGCACCGCTACTATGTCACAATGGAGCATAATCACAGTTTTAATCACACTGTCAAACTACAGAATAGCAGTTAATATTTATTAAATGTTTTGGATGTTTTTATACATTTTTAAATGCCGTTTGCCAAAAAAAAAATGTGTTAATTAAATCTGTGACTGAGCTCCTTGTAGAGGATTGTAAGTCTCCTGCTCTGTCTTTCACTCACATTTTGCCGCAGATGTGCCAAAAACGCAAAGAAAGTACCAATGTGAGATAGTTAAAGATAGCTACAATACTCCACCCAAGATTTAAGAATCTGAAGTGCTGTTCAAAAGTCTGAGCAGGACGTGTACAGCCTACTTTTAGAGCAACACTCAAATGCAGAAATGGCAGATCCCAAAGTACCAAAAAAGAAAATCAATCTTTTGCTTGTGATATCTGACTCAGAAGGTAAAAATGTGCTTGTCACACAGCATCACCTTGGATCTCATCAAGCAGTCTGGACATATGTTCTCCACAATGGAGGTGGAAGGATGAAGGGAGAAACCCAATCTTTGCACATCTGGAACATAAATATATAGATTTTGAATGCAGTTAATATATGGAGATATATGTCTCATAGAGCTGGAAGAGACCTTGGGACGTTATTGAGTCCAGTCCCCTGCCCCTTTGGTAGGGCCAAGCACTACCCCTAACAGATTTTTTTTTAATCAATTTGCCCCAGATCCCTGAATGAATCCCTCAAGGGCTGAACTTACAAGACTGGGTTTAGCAGGCCAATGCACAAACCACTGCGCTACCCTACTGCCCACAATAGGTTGTAATTGAAATCAATGTATTTTAAAATGTGGAAGACATTCAAAAATATCTCAGGTCACCAGCTACAACAGTGCCACATGAATACCTCTTCTCACTTTCAGGTGACATTATAAACAAGAGGTGGGGCAGCAGTTTCCTGCAAATGTACACAAGCTTAACGGGCTGAACAAAAAGTAGAACTGAGTGGAATTAAAGGCTCAAGGGTTTTACATCAGTGATGGGCAACCTGCAGCCCAAGGACCACCTGTGGCCCACTGGGGTTCTATCTGTGTCCCACAAAGGATTTTCTTTGCCATTGTCCATGCACAGGTTCCCAGATTCTGCTGGTTTTCTTTTCCAATGGATATAACAAAAGTGACACACACTTAAAGCAAAGGCACATGAAGTGAGCTACATACTGATTGCACACAACATTGTAAAAGCCAGACACGCCTTCTGCATCCAATCACAGTGCTTCTAGAATTCAATCCGCACACACCCCAAAGTCTAAGTATGCAAGTACAGTTAACAAAACCACCTTTTCCCTGGAGACCGTCTTGGTTACGACAATGTTGCCACTCACTAAGATGAAGGAGAGCCACTCACCAGCCCATGTTGCCCTACCCTGCTTTATATTGTTTTATTTTAATACAATTATTTTTGTACATAATCCTCTATTTGTAAGTTCAACTTGTGTGATAAAGAGATTGCACTACAGTACTTAAATTAAGAGAACCAAAACTCACTATTTTTACAGTGAACGTATTTTAATCAAAATAAATATAAAGTAAGCACTGAATATTGGATATTCTGTGTTGTAATTGAAATCAATATATTTTAAAATGTGGAAGACATTCAAAAATATTTAAATAGATGATATTATGTTATTCTTTAACAGCACAATTGATCACAATTATGTTTAATTGCTCCACAGACCTAAAGCGCTACAAAGTTCAACTACCAAAGAAATTTGCCTTCTCACCCCAAACATGTACACACAACTTTCACAAAGCCATCACAACAAACATAGCCGTTAGTCTTCTGTACGCAAACATACACAAATGTATGCGTTCCTCTGGCCCAATTGCTACCACTTTCTTCTCCTTCAATGTTTTCATTTAGAACAATGAGACAAACTTATGCACAATGACAGCATAAAATACAGAAGAGCCACAACATGCAAGCTGCCATTTTGCAAAACCAAAGCCCTGGGCTGCCACACAATGTAATGCTCTGCTGAAGAATTTTCCTAGATCAGGGCCCAAGGGCATCCAAAAATATCTCTGGAAACCAAGTATCGACATTCTGCTTCGATCCTCTATCACAATGGTACGGCACAGCGCCGCGACCTCATGGTATACATACCACAACGGAACAACTTTTTCACCAGAACAAGTCTTCTGGAATTCCTTCTGTGGCTCCTGTGATAACGTAGTGTGCTGCACACAGCAAAATACGAGCTGCTCTCTTCCGGCTGTCGATGGATTTATGAACCAAAGAGATTTTATAATTAACTACACCATGGGCGTTAATCAAATCTTGTCCTAACACGCTAGGCCAGGGGGTGGCAACCTGCGGCTCACTAAGAAGTCAGTTGTAGTTCGGGCAGTGCCACTGCTGACTCCTCTTGTGGTGCCCTGCCCTGCCACAGATGAAATAATGGCACTATATTGAAATGGTTTAATGGCTGGCAGAGGTGGGAGGGATCCAGCCCTTAAACCAATTCAATTTAGTTCCTTTGTTTCAGTGCAGTAGGGCAGGGCGCCGCCCGCTCTGTAGGTGGGGAAGTGAGCAGGAGAGCTGGGGGGAGGGGAGGCCGAGTCTGCCCCTGCTGGGGTGATGCAGCAGCCCTGAGAAGGAGGTGGCAACGATGGAGGAGCAGTGGCAGCGCACACTGCTGGAGGAGCTCGTCGTCTTACCCGGATTAACTCTGGGATTGGGGGTGGCCAGTTTGTGGCTGGGCGGGATTAAGGCTGAGGATGGAGAGGGCAGGTTTGCGGGAGGGGGGAAAGCTTGCTTGGGGGTAGGGGAGGCTTTGAGGACTGAGGCAGGTAAAGCCTGGAGATGGCTAGTGGGTTTGTGGACCAAGGGGGGCAGAGCCTGGGAACAGTGGAGTGGGCATGGAGGGTTGATCTGAACACTGCTCCTTCCTGCTTAAGAGCTTATCCCCAGGTGCCAACTTTTCCTTGTCCTCATTTGCTCTCCAGTCCACAGGTGAAAGTAACAAACTTTCTAACTGGAACAAATCATTGTGGCTGTGTCTACACTAGCCCAAATCTTCAAAATGGCCATGCAAATGGCCATTTCGAAGATTACTAATGAGGCGCTGAAAATGCCGCCAGCCACGGCTCTTCAAAATTGCCGCATTTCACTGCCGTGTGGCTCGTCCATATGGGGGCCCTTTTCAAAAGGACCCTGCAAACTTCGAAATCCTAAGAATAAGGGGATTTCAAAGTTCATGGGGTCCTTCCGAAAAGGGCTCCCATCTGGGCAAGCTGCACAGCAGTGAAACACATCAATTTCAAAGAGCCACAGCCCGCCGGCATGCTAATGAGGTGCTGAATATACATTTCAGTACCTCATTAGTAATCTTCGAAATGGCCATTTGCATGGCCATTTTGAAGATTTGGGCTAGTGTAGACACAGCCTGTGTGTGCTGTTCTTAAAATAGGGGTGACAAAAAGTACGGGACAATGCTATTTATTAAGGACTGTCTCCTATTCACATGCATTGAGGCTCTTGAAGTATTGATTTTGTAACCGAATTTGAAAAAATGGCTTTTCTTGCTATTTTAGCTGCAGACCCCCCATGCTAGGCCCTACACACACCACAAACAGGCAGTCCCTGCCTCAAAATGCTTAGGGTCTAAAGGGATGAGAACAGGTAAGTACAGAGGAAGGAGAGACAGAAGAAGGAGCATTACATGGCAATGGACTTGTCCACACTTAAAATGCTGCAGAGGAACCTCTGTAGAGCTTCAGTGAAAATACTACCCACGCCAACAGGAGGGCTACTTGTGTCAGCATACGCAACACCTCCTCAAGAGACAGTCTACAGATCATTGACACAATTCTTCTATTGACTTAGCACTGTCTACCCACTCAGTCAGGTTAGTTTAACCACATCATTCAGGGAAGGGGCATGGATTTTTATAACATGATTTTCTAGTATAGGCCAGACCAATAAGAAGTGGTGGAATCTCCATCCCTAGAGGCCTTTTAAGTTCTGGCTTGACAAAGCCCTGGCTGGGATAATGTAGTTGGGATTGCTCCTGCTTTTAGCAGGGATAAGACTTGACTTCTTGAGGTCTCTTCCAACCCTATGATTCTATGATTAGTGTAAGTGTTAACATCCTGTGACCATTGCTTTCCACCCTCTCAAGTGTCTTGTGAGTATCACAGCAGAGGTGACATTTGAAGGCAGACAGTGTAGTGGTCTTGGGCATATTTTGACGGAGATTTCCCATGTACAAAAGCCAGTTCAGGAGTAAACTGATTTTCTGCATAACACCATTTCATACAGCCATAGGGTTGGAGCAGACCTCAGGAAGTCTTAAAGCAGGACCAATCCCACTAAATCATCCTAGTCTGGGCTTTATCAAACTAGCACTTAAAACCTTCAGAGATAGAGACCTCCACCTCCCTAGGTAATCCATTCCAGTGATTAACCACCCTCCTAGTGAAATCATTTTTGTTTTGTTTTGTTTTTTTTGTTTTTTAATATAATATCCAACCTAGACCTCCCACACTGCAACTTGAGACCATTGCTTGCTGTTCACTGAGAACAGCCTCTCCTCATCCTCTTTAGAGCTCCCTTCAGGTAGCTATCAAACCCTCCCCCTGCCCCCCCCGCCCCACACACACACTCTTCTGTAGACTAAATAAGCCCACAACCCTCAGCCTCTCCTCATAGGTCATGTGCTCCAGCCCCCTAATCATTTTTGTTGCCCTCTGCTGGACCCCTTCCAATGCACCCACGTCTTTTCTATACTGTGAGGGGAGTAGGGGAGCAGAACTGTGGCCTCACCAGTACTGAATAAAGTGGAATAATCACTTCTCTAGATCTACTGGCAATGCTTCTACCAAAGCAGCCCAATATGCCTTTAGCCTTCTTGGCTATGAAGGCACACTGTTGACTCATATCCTATTTCTCATCCTCGGTAATCCCTAAGTCCTTCTCTGCAGAACTGCTGTTCAGCCAGTCAGTCCCCAGCCTGTAGTGGTGCTTGGGATTCTTCCATCCTAAGTGCAAGACTCTGCAATTGTCCTTGTTGAGCCTCCTGAGATTTCTTTTGGCCCAATCCTCCAATTAATCTAGGTCACTCTAGACCCTGTCCCTACCAGCCCTTAGGGCACTCCACTTGGTACCGACTGCCAACCAGACATCAAGCTGTTGATTACTACTTGTTGAGCCTGATGATCTAGCCAGCTTTCTTCCATCTTTCAGTCCATTTATCCAATCCAAACTTCTTTAACTTTCTGACAAGAATACAGTGGGAGACCATACCGAAAGCTTTGCTAAAGTCAAGGTATATTACATCCACCACTTTCCCCATATTCAAAGAGCCAGTTATCTCATCACAGAAGGCAATCAGGTTGTTCAGGCATGACTTGCCTTTGGGGAATCCATGTGAACTACTCCTGATCACTTTTCTCTCTTCCAAGTGTTTCAGAATAGATTCCTTGTGGATCCCTTCCATGATCTGAGGGACTGAGGTGAAGCCGACCAGTTTGTAGTTCCCTGGATTCTCCTTCTTCTCTTTTTAAAGATGGGCACTCTATTTGTCTTTTTCTAATTATTTCATCAAGAAAAAAAGTAATTTTTTTCAGTTAGATTAGAAAAATCCTGGCAATCACACCAAACAAGCATATTATACAATTTTGGGATCCTGATCCACCAGAGGGGTTTACGGAAATAAAGATAGCACAAAGTTTAATAGATCATAATTTAGTTTTATTAGGAACATGCAGTTTCAAGAGCAGCCCCTAACAAGCATTTTTCACTCCAGTCCCCCGTATAGGAATACCCATGGCAAAACAGACTTGGTAAACACCATATACGCGTGTGTATTTTTATATAGACATTCACAGCCCTTGTCTAGATAGAGTAGTGCAGGAGACTCTGAAGTATGAACCTACAGCGTATGCTGTGGATTAATTGTCCACATGGAGCCTGCAGCCTCGTGTGCTTTGATATGCTCTTGTTGGAAACGGGATTAGGTTTAAGTGCACAAAGAAATTTTTAGTGTACAACCTCCGGATATATACAGACAGTCAGTTTGCTTCATGCTAGTTGTGCTGTAGATTTACACTCCCACTTGCCCTTCACTAACTCCATCTGCCCAAGCCAGTAAAACAAATAACACATACAACAATAAATCAATCAATCAATCCGAACTAAATACAGTCAGTCCTCATACGTTGCTCTGATATACATGGTTTTGCACTTACACCATGGAAACTTTGAGGAACACGTTGTAAAAATACCTCGCACTTAAGCCATTACATCGTTCAGAAAATAGAAAATTAGAGTACCCTACAAGCATCTTCTGCAACTCTCTGCTGTCTCATTTATTGATCTGGCATTGTGCATAGCTGGGGCTTAGCACCTACGTTGATGACTTTATCGTTTTATACCAGATTACTGAATACCCTTTGCGTACGTGCAAGGAGTACAAAATAAAGTTCCACTGATAGTACACATGGTGAACATAAGGCGTAGTCCTCGTTACTAAATTTGAAGTGATAACGCATGGTGGTGGATGGGCTGTTGCTGTTGGACATCACATGGGACTTCCTCCAACAACAGTGTATATGATTGTGAAGAATTCTGGAGACTTTGAAATAAGAGCAAACCTGTGTTTAAAGCACTCTGAGGACAAAAGTGGTTTAAAAAGGTACTTTGGTTAGTATCATTTATTTGAATGTTGCTTAAAATGCTTTAAATGTATGGTAGGGTAAGTGCATTGGGGTTTAAATGGTCACACCGACAAAGTTTACGCTTTTACTGTCCCTATCCCTTTCTATTTACATTATTTCTCATGCCAGGGAAATTCCTCATTATACATCATTTCAGTTTAAATTTTAACTTTATGGTGCCTATCCCCGACGTGAGGGGTCTGGAAGGAGAACTTTGTGACACTTTGACACTAGACGTTGATCCAGGTTGCAGAGTTAGATGCAGTGATGCTTAAAGTGCTAAATAATACTTTCTTACTACTCTTTAAAAGTGAAGGTTATATTGAGATTTGCAAGAAATTGCTGGAAAAGCAGAGAATGGCAACCCTGACAAATGAAATGAACCGCCAAGTAAATTTTCAAATGTGTAATAACTTTTCCTGAAATCTCACAGCTTGCTTTTTTCCTAGTAAAAAGCAATTCTCTTTACTAGCTTTCATGACAGCTTAGGGACCAGCAACCTTCAAACTGATTTTCCCTTGACGTGATGATGTTAATTATAGAAATGAGATACCTGAGAATCCAAGCCATTTGAAACTGATGTAGTACCTTGTTGTCTATCAAACTAGAACACAATTAACATAAGAACTTACCATTTTAAACGTGATGTGGAAAATGTTCTCATATATATTGTCTGTTGAAAATTTCATGCATAGTTAGGTTTAAAGCTTCCCTGATATTTGCAAGGCACAGCTGAGACATGAATTAGTGTCCCAGAAATAGTGAGGTAGGAATCCTGATTCCGACAGACTAAAAGGCTTTAAGACCAGAAAGGACCATCACAGTCATCTAATGCTGTGGGCCCATATGTCAAACCAAGCTATTGATGAGAGACAGGATGTGATCTTAAGTTCTTTAAGCAAGAATATGTAATGGTTATTTTTCATTGGATTTTTTAATCAAATATGATTTTGTTTCAAATTAAGTAAGTCCTCTTACACTAACAGAAATAAATTTGGATTTTTCCCCCACCCATTCTTGTTATCCTCTTGTTCTGAAACAAGACATGAATATGTGCCAGCTTAAGACATAATACAGTAAACTCTTTCATATCCGGCAGCCCTGGGATTGGGAGGTTGCTGGATATTCAAATATTCTGGATAACAGAGCTGTATACCTAGCAATGCGTAACACTGAAGAAAAACAAGTTTAGATATTAAGACACAAACAAAATGTACGCAGAGAACTCAATTTACCTACAACAATAGTATTGCACACTGTAAACTTTTAGTGTATTTGCTGTATTTATCTGTATTTACTTTCACTATACTGTACTTATGGAAAACGTAACTAACATTTGCATATGGTTAAAATGCCATTTATTTGAGAGTGCTGAATGATAGAATGACATTTAACAGAGAGTTCTCTGCAGCACTTCAGCCAAGTTTCCAGTGAGCACATGGCCTTCTCATAAAAATCATCGCCCCATTTGGTTACTGCTGGCAATCACAGCATCAGAGAAGCCAACAACTGAAGGGACAAAACTATAATACTCTTTCACCCCTTAGATGTAATTCCTCCAAGTTGCAGCGGGATCATGGGAAACTTGCACTGACACTTCCCAGGCTACCGCTCTCCTATGAATAAACAAAGCACATAATGGTCAAGAGGTAATAGAATCTGACCCTTTCCTCAGCTGTGAAAGATCACACAATTTTTACAAAGGCTGGGGTGGCGGGTAATTCATGTGTATGCTTCATAATAACTTCTCACATAACACTGATATCACCTTCTCTTGAACTCTAAGTGCACTCCATAAAACTTTGGCTCCTCTTTGTCACAGCAGAAGTTCCTTTATATCAAGTATCATCACCAAGAGATTAAACGGGAAGCAGGTCATGGGATCCCCACATCATATTCCTTGCACTCCATGGAAATTCCCGTACCAGGAAATCCTGGGGGTGGCACTAGCAATTTGGATGCTATAAGGGCTGTGCCTGCACCACTGAAGTCAATGGAAGATTTGTCATCGAAATCAAGAGGTTCAAGACCTGAATCCTTCCATCGAGCCTGCCAAGAAGCAGCATCCATCAGATGCTGACAGTTTCGTGGTCTCAGTTCCTGATGGTCTCATGGCATATTGAATGACAGATCATCTTAAACAAGGTTTCAAATCCCCCATCCCTTCTGGCATTCAAACAATACCCCAGCCACACAAAGGCTCGTCTTCAGAAACAAGCTCCCCACAGACCACCAGCCACCACCTCAAAGTAGCCACAGACTCTGACAGAACAACACATACAGACAATTCTCTGCTTCTGCAATGACAAATACCCCCATGACACACCTCTTGAGATCCCTGGGGCCCACACATGCAGCATACCTCATCCTGTGCACTAAATGCCCCCACAATAATTATGGGGTGAAACCAGTCGCTAAGGTCACAAATGAATTCACACAGAAAAATGATTAGAACCTTGCATGGATACCAATTTCTACTCACAGGTGTGGATATCTGCAGATAGAAACTGGTATCCACTGAACTGCAGGGCTTCTACTCGCAGGAACTACAGCAGAAAAAGACGACCCTGATGCCACTGCTCCAGGGAGCCAGTGGCCTGCACCTGCATCTCCTCCCAGACATGTCGCTGTACAGCCTCCAGCCCTACTCCCAGCTTTTCCACACTACTGGGTCTCGTGTCATACAGCCATGTCTCTTTAATCTCCAGTTCTTACGTTGTGTGACGGTGTAAATAATACTTCTTTACTCACTTTCTGCACGCCATTCTTGATTCTACAGATCTTTTTCATGTTCCCCCTCCCCTTAGCCATCTCTTTCCTAAGAATAATGCTCCCAATCTTGCAAATTTCTCCTCAGAAAAATTCCATATTCCTAATTATTTCTTCATAATCCTTCTCTGCACATTTGCCATCTCAAATGTATCTCTTTTTCCAGACAGGCATGAACAGAACTGCACACAGTATTCAACGTGTGAGTGTGCCATAGATTTACAAAGTGGCATTACTTACTGTTTTATTATATATCCTCTTCCAACTAGTTCCTAACACTTTTAGCCTTTTTGACTGCCACTGTACATTGAGCAGATGTTCTCAGAGAACTATCCACAATGACTTCGTGGGAGGCAACAGCTAATTTAAACCCCATCATTTGGTTGATATGTGGATATTTTGCAATGTATATTATTTGCGTTTGTCCGTGCCAAATTTCATCTGCCATTTTCTTGTCCAGTCACCCAATTTTGGGGGATCCTTTTGTAACTCTTTGCAGACTGTTTTGTACATTACTATCTCGAATAATGTTGCATTGTCTCCAAAGTACTGCTTTACTTTCGACCTCTTTTTCCAGATCATTTATGAACATGTTGAACAGCATGGATCTCGTGGCTCCCAACACAAATGTTTCTACATTGTGAATACTCACCATTTTTTCGATTCCTTTTTATCATTTTCTCATCCAAGTGCAGTCCAGTGACTGCTTACTTGGCTTAAGAGAACTTGGTGAAGGATCTCTTCTTCTATATCACACATCTGCATAGCTAAATAAGATGCATGACTGCCTGCAGCATGGCTATCTGCAAAGCTGCGCTGTTATGGTTTTCTAAGCAGCAACTATGTTAAATAGCATTACATCTTCTATTGATTTGAACAATTAGTGTAAACTATTGTGGGAGTATTGAGACTGCCCTTTTGTTTTGCTTTTTGTTTTTGTTTTTTTTAATTCGGAAAGTTATTCATTAATCTTTATTGATCCTGCTCTGAAGAGAAGGTCTTCAGAGAAAAGGCTGTGGCTCTTAGTCAGTAGAGCAGGACGATTTCAGGTAGAAAATACTGTAGTTAGAACCTATATGTTCTAACCCCCTTGTGCAGCACCCTTGGACCTGAGAAGTCCCAAATGAAGGGATTTGCTGGAGGAGGGGAGGCCAAGATGGCTGCCTGGAGGTGGGTCCCCACTGCTGCAGGACTCCTGCGCAGGGCTGCCAGGTTCCGCCCCTTCCTTCAGGGATACCCATTGTCATGGGGCTGCTGATGCGGCTTAGTGCCCAGCCGGCTTGCTGCCAAGGGGCTGTAGGTCTTCCATGGCCCAATGGTCCCACAGCTGTGGGGGCTTCCCCAGCCCCAGCAGAAGTCCCTGTGCCCTAGCTCGATTCCTGATATGGGGCTGCTGGGGTTTCCCCAGGCAGCATCCCCACAATTGCAGGGCTGCCTACCCCAGCTGGCTCCGAGCAGTGCAGCTGCAGGGGTTTCCCTGCTGTGAGGCCACAGGCCTCCCGCTGTGCAGCTGGGGTCCCTGCAGCTGCAAATCTGGGTGCTATAGCCCGGTTCCCCCTTCCCACCAGTGGGGATCCTGGTAGGGTTCCCGACTGGGGCAGTCTCCCAACCCCTAGGTGGGCTCCCAGGATAGGGGCTCCCCAAACTGGCTTCTGGGTAGCCCCTGAAGCTCCTTAGAGCAGGCTGCCAGTGGGGCTCCCTGCTACCAGCAGGGCACAGCTGCATCCTGCACACCTGGAGCTCTCTGGTCCAGGTGCTCTCTCCTCCAGCAACATCCATGCCCCTGCCAGCCGAGGGATGCTGCCAGACAAGAGCGTTTCAACCGTTCCAAGTAAAGAGATGAGCTGAAACATGTCGGTACTTTTTTAGATTTCAAAGCAGCCATGTCAAGCTCACAGCCAGAGGGCTGCATGTGGCCTGACCCATTTTTTTGGTGGCCCTCAACTAGATGTTAATAAAACATCTAAGTGCAGCCCACGCAGCCACACACCCTTCTCTGGCACGCACAAGTGTCGGGGGCAGGACAAACACCAATCCCAGCTCCTCGGGCTGCCCGTGTCCGGTGCATGTGTATTAAAACCTCCAGGGAGACAAGAGTTTTCATATGCATGCACCAGACACACACACAGCCTGAGGAGCCAGAACTGGTATTTGTCCAGGCACCCTGCCACTTGCCGCGTGTGCCAGAGAAGGGCGTGTGACTGCTCCAGGGAGAAGGACGGTGAAACTTATGTAGGCTGAGGCAGAGAAGGGTGCCTGCCTGGGGCAGCTGCAGGTAGGGAGCCATGGAGCAGGGTGGATCAATGGGCAAAGAAGTGCAAGGCAGAGTTATATAGGGAGGGTGTGCAGGGGGGTGAAGTGAAACCCCTGTGGGCTGAGGCGGGGAGCAGCTAAGACATCCTGACCTGGTTTCTCTCCCCATCACCCCTTCCCCAATGATTGACAAAGCAAACCCTGTACAATGGAAATGTTCTAACTTAAGTACGCCCTTAGCAACATAACATCACGGGCGTTCCACCTCCAGCTGGTGGTGATAGTTTCTCTCAGCCCTAATCTCCACTCTCTGAGTCTGCACAGCTCCATCCTGCTCAGATACCGCTCCTTTAAATTAACTCTTCCTGTTGTTCCTCCAGCCACAAAGCTCAAAGCCCACTCATTCATTCACGCTGGTAACTCATAACTTTCCTGTGTCGTAGGTTATCCTCATGGCAGCACAGAGAGTGTAGCCATAGAACCCAGGCGTCCTGACACCTGGCTTTGCACGTTCACTGCAAAACCATCTGTCCCTTCTTTCTTCAAGATGTTTTGGCACTTCTGATTTGGCTTTTCTCCATGGTCTGCTTCTATCATCAGTGTTTTCTCTCTCTCTCTTCAGCCATTGCTAGGTGTGTCTTTTTTCAAATTTTATGAACAATTAATAAAATCCTAAAACACTAGAATTCATATTAAGTGACCAGAAAAATATTATAAAATATATGTAAAACATAATCTACAATGATAAATAGATATGTCTTTCCAATAGAAGTACACTTCCTTTGGTGGCCCTGAAAGCTTTCAGCTTTCATTTGTGCGGCCCTCAGTAAGCATTGAGTTTGACATGCCTGTAAAGCATGGGCTGTTTGGGATCCATCTTTCTGACTTAATACTGGCATTATAAAAAGACTAAAGGAACAGTACAATAAAGTGTTGTGTCTCCATTACAAATTTCTATTTACGGTTCTAATATTAAAAATAGTTTCAACACAACCTGATACTATGGTTTTTTTCAGTGCTGCCAATGCCAAGTGGTCAAAAAGAATGAGTCAGGCCCCTAAAATCATGAGATTGTTTTTAATTAAACATTAAATTACGCATTTTGGATACTTTTTATTTGCCTTCTAGTTGCACTGGATTGTATGTCAAGCCTTTGACTGCAACATTTACTTTAGACATTTTCTTTTCTTAAAAAAAACAACAAAAGTTGAGATCAGCTTGATTCCAAGAGCTGGAATCTTAATATTAAACACCACAAGGGATACAAGCTATTTGCAAGAGCTGACAACATTCTTTTTGTTCGACATAATGTTATGCCATCGGGGTAGTTAGGTTCAAGTTCTCTCCTTTTCTGAGGCTTGGTCACACTAGACCTTACCGTTAACTGTACATATGCAATTCTATCTATGGCAATTTTGTAGCTAGAATCGACATATCTGCAGTCGACTGAAAGGTCTGTCCTCACTGAGGGAGGTTGATGGGAGCATTTCTCCCATCAACCTCCGTTACTCCTTGCAAGAGCAAGAGCACAGGGGTTGACTGCTGACCCCGGAGAAATCAATTTCTTGCATCTTTAGCAGACATGTGAAATCAAACTCTGGAAAATCAACTCTGAACAAGTCGATCTCCTGATAAGTAGAGACAAGACCTCAGAGTGACCAGCCTCCCTGATGGCATAGCTCTCAAAAACACTCTCTCATTTTGAGGGCTGTGACTCATTTTTTCCAGAAGCTTCCCACAAGCCCCATGCAGCAGCTGTGTGAGTGGTGTACAGCCGTGGGATGTGTTTGCAGAGACCAAAGGTCACTCTCTGTTTAGGAAAGTGGGGCTCCAGACTGCAGAAGGCAGAACAGACAGTGCTGGCTGAAGCTTACAGCTGCCCCTTAGCTGCACTGTGTGATATTTCGGTAGTTGTTTCCTTGTTAAATGCAACCTGCCTGGGCACACACCCCACGTAGATATATGTGCAAACCACCCCTTCTATTGTTAAAAAGGGATCCTACAGGAGAGGTTATTTATATGAAATGAATCGCACAGCATCCATCGTAAGATTCTTATGTGAGTCTTGCCAGCTCTGGGATGAAGTTGGGGCAGGGGACTGGAGTGCTGGAGGGGTGCAGGCTCTGGGAGGGAGTTTGGGGACAGGACGTGGTACAGGCACAGGAGTTTGCAGTAGGGGTGCAGAAATTAACTTGGGGCAGCTTTTCTAGGCTGGAAATGGGATGCAGGGTGGAAATGGGTGTTCCTGATGAAGAGCTGACATGCAGCAGGGCTGCACTGACAGACTAGCATGAGGAATAATAGCTGGTCCCCAGCCACAGCCTTGCATCCCCACCTCCATCGTCAGGCACTGTGCCCACCTCCCTCACCACGAGTGGGCAGGGGGCTGGCGAGCAGGGATCCAGCCAGCTGTAGAACCGGCCTACGCTGAGCCGGGGGAGGCTGAAAATATGGGAAATTTGCCTGTTCATAAGAAAAAGTCAGAGCACCTGAAGGAGGATTTCAATACGGGATTGTCCCTCTAAAAGCAGGCAGGCAGGTGACCCCAGCAAAGCTCAACCCAAAGGCTCTCACCAGGCTTTTCACACTGGAGTGCTGAGTACTCATTCTGCTCGCTTGCCTGCAAGGCAACTCCTCCATTTTTTGGCCACCCCCAACTCTTTCCTGAACAGTTTATGCACAGCCAATCAGTCCCACCGACAGTGAGGGAAAGGAGGTAACTGCCTGGGACCCAGCAAATCAAAGAGGCCCTGAGGCTCCCGGACACAGCTGCTGTGAATATCGTAACTGCCAGAGTCTGGGGTCTTTCAAATCACCACCAGAGCCCCAGGCAGGGCAGTCTGGACAACACTCAGGGCTGCCTGGGGGCAGCGGGGTGGGGGAGTGGTAGGCTGGGCAGTCCTGAAGGCTGGACGTCCCTTCCAGGAATGCAAAGCAGACACCCCCACGCACACCTTGCCCAGGGACCTGGCAATTCTGCCCACCACCTGCCCTCCAGGACAGCATTGCAGTCATGTGAGTTAACCACTTCCTCATTCCCTGCACCACACATGATGGAACAGGAAACCTGCACGCCACTTACCACAGGGGAATTCTCCATTGTCCACCTCCCACCAAAATACCAGCCCTTAGTCCTTGTGAGTGGCACAAAGTAGCTGTGGCAGACCAGAGACTTTGGTCCTGCGTGTTGCCTCTCTCACTCCCTTGTGTTGCTTGCCTAGGTTGTAAGCTTGTTGGGGAAGGGACTGTCTCTTCATGGGTGACTGCAGAACGTCCATTACTGGTGCTATGAGAACACAGATAAAAATAATAGCTTAAGCAGCTTCATAAGCGTGCGTGGTTGCTGCGTCTCACTCAACGTGTTCAGCATCTTCTGACCCCCTTCCAGTTTGAATAATTGAAGTCAATCACTCTGCTTGTGTGCTTAAGTGCTTCATTGGATCAAGGCCAGCTTGCATTGTACCACCCAGGATCAGAGCTCCTGGTGGGCAAACAGTCCTTTCCTATGAGCCCTGGGGGGCTGTATTGCTCATTCTGTATGTGATGCATGAAAAAGAGAGGTACAACTCACACAGCAGAGAAGAGAATTTTGGGGTTATTACCACTCATGAAAAAGGAAATTTTTAGACACTCAAATTGTGTGTTTACAGGCTAGGAGGGGCATTTAGCCAGGAAGGCAAAAATAGTCCCACACTTGTCATAGGATTGCTGAAGGGTCACACATTTGCCTATTGAATTTCACATTTAGCTTATTTTTTAACTGTGGATATTTTGTATGCTTCTATCAGGGCAGCTACCAACTGGCTAATTCGTGCACACAAGTGTGCTTTAAATATATCCACCGCTGCATTCAGTTCTTGGCCAATGAATCTTACTGATGCAGAGTTTTCCCGCAGGGAAGGGAAAGATGATACCCTTGTGGGATAACCAGTGCCATCTTTATGAGGTGATAAGCTGCAGGAGACAGACACTCATAGATCCTCAGCATAGGCTCTTGCAGATCATGTTCCCTAAATCAGTGGTCAACAGAATTTTTTTCTGCTTTGGGAGAGGAGGGAGAGTCACAAGATCTCAAGGGGAAAGGCGGCACCTCAATGCAAAATGGAGAAGCCAGAGGCTAACTTTTTCTCTCTTCAGCCACTCGCGGCATGGTTGATGCTCACTTTATACAGAAGGGGGCTGTGGGAAGCAGACTCCTACACTTTTATCTTAAAATAATTCCTGTGAAAGTCATATATCTGTAATCATAGTTTATTGGGTTTGTTTGTACCCTACAGTTTTCACACCAGTTACTAACAAAGTCCTGGAGCAAGGATGCTGTTTTTAAGAGTTGCCTGTTTTTGTAGAGCCATGGTGACCTCCAGTGGCCAGTGAGAGTGATCACATCACTTTGGTTCATAAGAGGCAATCGAATCTCAGGTTATCATTGGAAGTGTGACATGCTGGTTTGGAATGGGAAACAGAAGAGTCATCCATGAGCCCTTGGAGCAACATCAAAGCTACATTCACTCCAAACTAAGTACGGACACCTAAGGTTATGAAATCCAGTATTCAGCTATTTCTTTAGCAGGTACACATAAATAGACCTGGTAACACAACTTCCTGTAAATCTCCCTCTCAGCCTCTTCATTTAGGGCTTATAATTCTCATTTCCCTCCATCACAGAAAAATGTCTAGCCCAATAAAAGGAAAAAAGAAAGTTTAAAAATGTGAAGCAAGAACTTGAATGGAAACCAGTGTTTCCATGTTTCTATTTCAAGAAAAAAAGGTATGGTGGAAAGAACTAATACATAAATTGTTTACCGAGAAAAAATAAAAATAAACAAACACACAGTTTTCTGGACTTCAAGACATCCATGATATAACAACCACAATATATCTTTGGGGCTGATAGATCAGATTTGGTGTTAGGAATAAGAGGCTTCAAAGACTGGGGAGTCCTTTCAAAAGGCTCCCATCTACACGGGTGGTGCACAATTAGAAAGCCGCACATTCGAATTGCCGTGGTTGCCATTAGGCTAATGAGGCTCTGCGTATTCATGGCAGCACCTCATTAGCATCTTCCGACCTTGCTTATTACCATGCCCTTCCGAAAGGAAGGGGCTAGTGTAGACCCAGCTACAGGCTGGGTCTACACTTGCATTCCTCTTTCAAAAGAGGCATAGAAATGAGGGAAATTGAAAACGCAGGTGAGGTGCAGATTTACATGTCGGGTGCCTCATTTGTGTGTTCTTTTGAAAGAGCTTCTTTCAAAAGAAAAAAAGCAGTGTAGACGCGGCTCTTTTGAAAGTACACCCTGTCTTCGAAAGAACCCTTCTTCCACAAAAAAAAAAAAAAGGAAAAAGAAAAAGTAGGAAAGAGAAGTTACTCACCGTAGTAACGATGGTTCTTCAAGATGTGTCCCCGTGGGTGTTCCACGATAGGTGTTGGGCTCGCCCCGGCACCGCAGGTCGGATCTTTCCAGCAGTTTCTGCCGGACCGCGCATGCGCTGGCGCGCACGGCTCCATTGCGCGCTCCCGGCTGCGTGCACGATCCGGTCCCCACCAGTTCCTTGACCAACCGCCTCGGATGCTCCTGAAAAACACTAAACAGAGATCCAAAGCGGGGAGGATGGGCGGGTGGTGGAGCACCCACGGGGACACATCTTGAAGAACTATCGTTACTATAGTGAGTAACTTCTCTTTCTTCCTCGAGTGTCCCCGTGGGTGCTCCATGATAGGTGACTACCCAGCAGTAACCCAAGAAAGGAGGTGGGTAATTGGGTTATGTGCAGCTTGCCCCCGAAAGGACCGCTGTCGAGAGACGGGTATCTTCTTGGAATACCCTGTGTAGGGCATAATGCTTGGCGAAGGTGTCATAGGATGACCATGTTGCCGCTCTGCAGATGTCTTTTAGTGCAATGCCCTTGAAAAAGGCTGTTGATGCCGCCACCACCCTGGTGGAGTGAGCTCTAGGCAGGGCCAGTAAAGGAGTCTTTCTAAGTTCGTAGCACATTTTTATACAGGATACGATGTGCTTCAAGATTCTCTGCGAAGAGAGACCTTCTCCTTTTGATTTGGGAGCGAGAGAGACTAGGAGTTTATCCATTTTTCGGAAGGACTTAGTCCTGTCTATATAAAAGGCCAGCGCCCTCCTCACGTCCAGGAGGTGTAGGCGCGCCTTTTTGTTGGAGTTATGAGGCTTTGGATAAAACGAGGGTAAGACTATAGGTTTGTTAATATGAAACTCTGAAGAAACTTTCGGAACAAAGGCTGGATGCAGCCGTAAGGTTACCGCCTCCTTCGAAAATACTGTGCAGGGTGGCGTTGCCATAACTGCCGCGAGCTCGCTCACCCTGCGAGCTGATGTGATTGCAAGAAGGAAGGTCATCTTTATCGTAAGGAGATGGAGGGAAACTGTGGCTAAGGGTTCAAACGGTGGTCCCGTTAGTGCGTTAAGCACCAGGTCCAAGCTCCACGAAGGTGGAAGTGGTTTCCGAGGGGGGTACAGGTTTACCAGCCCCTTCAGGATCCTGGTAACCATGGGAAGGGCGAACACCGTGGGCCCTTCCTCTTCGTGTCGGAAAGCCGATATAGCAGCAAGGTGGACCTTCAACGAGGATAGGGAGAGTCCGCCTCTCTTGAGGTCCAGTAAGTATTCTAATATTACAGGTATAGGCACAGCAAGGGGAGCTAATTGCTTGGTAGAACACCATGCAGTGAATCGAGTCCATTTCTGCTTGTAGGTCTTCCTGGTGGAAGTCCTTCTGCTACTTTCTAGGACTTGTTGCACTCCCTCCGTACATGTGCTCTCTAGGGAGCTGAGCCATGGATTAACCATGCTTGCAGTCGCAGGCCTTGGGGGTGTGGGTGCACTATAGACCCCTGGGCTTGCGTGAGCAGGTCCGGCGCCACTGGAAGGGGCATCGGTGGGCGGTCCGACATGCGCAGGAGTAAGGGGAACCATTGCTGTCAATCCCAAGTTGGGACTACTAGGATCATGAGGGCTCTCTCTCTCCTGGCTTTCTGCAAGACCTTGTGGATGAATGCTGTGGGAGGAAATGCGTAGAGCAGGGGGCCCTTCCACGAGATTGCGAATGCGTCCCCCAGGGACCCCCGTCCCAGTCCTGCCCTGGAGCAGTATTGTGGGCACTTCTTGTTGCGATGAGTGGCAAACAGGTCTATCTGGGGAAACCCCCATGCATGAAAAATTGGTTGTAGCAGATCAGAACGGATCTGCCACTCATGTGTGAGTGCGAAGTGCCTGCTCAACTGGTCTGCCTGCACGTTGTGAGCGCCTGGTAAATACGAGGCTTTCAAAGTTATATTGTTGGCGATGCACCAGTTCCACAGGCGGACTGCTTCCGCACATAAGGCACGGGACCAAGCTCCTCCTTGTCGATTTATATAAAACATGGTGGAGGTATTGTCTGTATTGATCCTGACCACTTTGCCTTGTATATGGTCTCGAAAGTGTTTGCAGGCATTGAACACTGCTCTGAGCTCCAGTATATTTATGTACAGCGACTGTTCCGTAGGGGACAACAGTCCCTGCGTCACCTTTTCGCCCATGTGTGCTCCCCACCCTATGTGGGAGGCGTCAGTGGTGAGAAAGATAGATACTTGTGGTTGATGAAAGGGTACCCCTGTTAGCATGTTCTTGGGGTTCACCCACCATTGCAGGGATCTGCGCTCCTCTGTCGTGGGCGACACCACCCTGCGGATGGTGTGTGCTGCCGGTTTGTAGACGCTCGCCAGCCAGTGCTGCATGCTGCACGTATGCAATCTGGCGTTCTGTACTACGAACGTTGCTGCTGCCATATGGCCTAGCAGCTGTAAGCACGTTAGAACCGGCACCGTAGGGCTGAAGGTGATGACTTGTACGAGGGAACCAATGGCGCGAAAGCGTGTCTCTGGTAGATAAACCCTTGCTGTGATGGAGTTTATGCGTGCCCCTATGAACTCTATGTCCTGTGTGGGGTCGATCTTTGACTTCGCCAGGTTGATGACCAGGCCCAGCGAAGAGAACGTGCCTGCTGTAACACGTATCATGTGTAGTACCTCTTCCTTTGAGGCCCCTTTCAGTAGGCAGTCGTCCAGATATGGGAATATAAACACCCCGTCTGTACAGGTAGGCTGACACCACTGCCAGGGTCTCGGTAAATACTCTGGGGGCCAAGGAGAGGCTGAACGGCAGAACCTTGTATTGGAAATGTTCTTTGCCAACCATAAACTGGAGAAAACGTCTGTGAGCCGGGTGGATTGTTATATGGAAATATGCGTCTTGTAAATCGAGGGCTGCGAACCAATCTCCATCGTCCAGTGCCGTAAGTATAGAGGCGACTGTGATCATCTGAAAGCGTTGTTTGCGCAAGTACCAATTGAGGCCTCGAAGATCTAGGATGGGCCTCCAGCCTCCTGTTTTTTAGTCTGTAAGGAAGTATCTTGAATAGAACTCTTTCCCTTGGAGTTGCTCCGGCACTCTTTCCACTGCCCCTATAAGCATAAGATGGTCCACCTCCTGCTTGAGTCTCGCTTCATGGGAGGCGTCCTTTAGATGGGGCCTGGGTGGAGGTTGTGGTGGTGGGAGCGACTGGAAGGGGATCGCGTAACCCATGGCTATAATCTCCAGTACCCATTTGTCTGTGGTGATCTTTTGCCACTGGTCGTAGAATGGTCGGAGGCGATGATGGAACATTAGCTTTGGATGACATTGCGCGATGGTAGTGATAGTGCAGCCCTCGATCTGTCCGTCAAACTTGTTGCCTTTGGCCCTGCCCCGAGGAGGCACGGCTCTGTTGGGAACGTCGCCTAGGAGTTCTGTACTGTTGGTGCTGTTGATGCCGCCCTTGCTCGTAGCCCCTTTGGTAGTGAGCACGCTGGGGTTGATACAGGTATCGTCTTTGCTGAGGGTAATACTTTTCTTCCTGTATGGAGGGGTATAAATCCCCAAGGTTCTGAGAGTAGCCCTTGAGTCCTTACTGGAATGAAGGACCGAATCAGTTGATTCAGCAAACAACTTCTGTGTGTCAAAGGGGAGATCAATGATCTTCGCCTGCAGATCCCTCGGGATACCCGATGTCTGAAGCCAGGATTCCCTGCGCATGATCACTGCCGTAGCCGTTGAGCATGCCGCTGTATCTGCTACGTCCAGGGCGATCTGAACTCCTGTCCTCAAGGCTGCGTAGCCTTCCTGCGCGATGGCCTTCAGCACCAGCTTCTTATCCTCTGGAAGCGAGTCCATGAGGGAAGTCAGCCTGGAGTAATTGTCAAAGTTATGGTTCGCTAGATGTGCTGCATAATTTGCCATTCTCAACAGTAGGGTAGAGGAGGAGTAGACCTTTCTGCCGAATAACTCTAGCTTCTTGGCATCTTTGTCCGTTCCCCCTGTCTTGTACTGAGAAGTTTTCGACCTCTGTTGAGACGATTCCACCACCAGAGAATTTGGTTGTGGGTGACTGAACAGGAACTCCATGCCCTTCGCCGGGACGAAGTATTTCTTATCCGCTCTCTTGTTTATAGGTGGAGCGGACGCAGGGGTCTGCCATATCGTGGTAGCGGACTCCATAATTGCTTCGTCGAGCGGAATAGCTATTTTGGAAGAGGCCGGAGGTCTCAGGTTTTTGAGGAGCTTATGGTGCTTCTCCTGCACCTCTGCTGTTTGGATGCCTTGCGTAAAGGCCACCCTTTTAAACAGCTCTTGGAACTGTTTGAGATCGTCTGGGGGGTGGACGTCCCCTGGTGCCGTAGCCTCGTCGGGGGAGGATAGAGAGGAACCACTCGGGTAAGCCTCTCTGGATCCCTCTGGGTCCTGTTGACAGTGATACATCTTCTAACTGGAGGCTTGTGAGGGGAAATCTCGGGGTTCCAGAATCAACTCCCCCTGAGATATTTGCGTTTCCGTCCCCGTCCGCGATTGCCCTCGGGGATAGTGAACCATCTGAGGGGACCTGTCCCTGGGGGTATGCCTATGGTGTCTATGCCCCGCATGATAGGGGCGACCATGGCAACACAGGCACGGTTCGTGGGATGGAGACCTGGACCACTCTCGAGGTACATACCCTCAGCATCTGGGGGAGTGAGATTGCCTGGGTGATTGAGACAATGGTGAGACTGATTTGTGATAGTACTCGAGGGGGTCAAATCCCAGAAAAGGCGAGGGTGGCCCGAGCCATGGTGAGGCTGGCTGGAGGAATGGGGAGGGAGGCTCAGGGTAGACTGGGGGAGACCCCTGCCTCCTTGTTGGAGTTCGCAGCATAAGGGGAGGGCTTAGAGACAGCAGCCCTGCAGCCCTGTCTGGAGAAGGGCTGTGGTGCCAGGTTTTCTCTGCTGCCTTTCCCCTCCCCTGTGGGGCTGACTCCGCCCCTTTCTGCGCCAGGGATCTCGGCCCCACTGTCGGCACCGCGCTCGGCACGCTTCACTGCAATGCCGCACGGGTGGTCTCCCCCGGCGCCTGCAGGCCATCTCCCCCGGAACCTGCAGGCCGCGAGCCTGCGAGCTCTGCACCGTCGGCGCCCCGGGAGTCTGTGCCGCTAGCTGCGGTGCCGCCGGTTCTGGCGCTTGCCTGGCCACCGCTCTGCCCGCGGTGCGGGCCGGCTGTTTGATTATCGGAGGCTCAGCCTCTGCCACGTGCGCTTCCGTGCCGCCGCCGCTCGTCTGTGATTGTGGCTGGGGGCTATGTGCTGCACCCATCCCACTCGCTGTGGCTGCCGGCAGGGATCGGGTTGGCTAGAGTTTCCTCCGTTTTTGCACTGATAGGGTGAAGGAAGCCGCCCTCCTTTTATGGGCCCCTGCGGGTGCCTCTTGTTGGGGCCGCTCCGGCACGTCTGGCTGGAGGGCCTTGTCAAAGAGCAGCATTTTTAGCCGCATTTCTCTGTCCTTCCTTGCTCTAGCCGTGAGCTTTGCACAGAAGGAGCATTTTTGGGTGACGTGAGATTCCCCCAGGCACCTAATACACTGACTGTGCCCATCGGAGGCCGGCATAGCTTCGCGGCATGACTCACACTTCTTGAATCCTGAAGAGGACATTGCAGTGAGTCTTTGAGTTGTTAATAGGGTACTTAGCACCTTCTCTGTGCTTGTTCCCCTCTCGGACCCAGCCTGCCGCGGCAGGAGGCCTAATGGCCTTACGTCCCCGGGCCTCCCCTGCTCCTCTTGTTACTAAGGCTTTTATATACTTTTTTTTTTTTTTTTTGCAATAAGAAAAACAACAAGCTAACAAAGATTGAAAGACTGAAAAGAAACTCTAAAAACACTTAAAACATTAAATACACTGACTCTGGCTGCAGCCTGAGTGGATTCCGTCTGCAGCCGATGGCGGTTAAGAAGGAACTGGCGGGGACCGGATCGTGCACATGGCCGGGAGCGCGCAAGGGAGTGGCGCGCGCCGGCGCATGCGCGGTCCAGCAGAAACTGCTGGAAAGATCCGATCTGCGGCACTGGGGTGAGCCCGACACCTATCGTGGAGCACCCATGGGGACACTCGAGGAAGAAGAAGGGTTCTTTCAAAGATGGGATGTACTTTCAAAAGAGCCGCGTCTACACTGCTTTTTTTCTCTTGAAAGATGCTCTTTCAAAAGAGCATGCTAATGAGGCACCCGACGTGTAAATCTGACCCTCACCTGCGTTTTCAATTTCCCTCATTTGCATGCCACTTTCGAAAGCGGAATGCAAGTGTGGACACAGCCCAACAGCACACTGATCACCACACCTTTACCAGTACAAAGCAGTGTACAGTCTGTAGCCATCAACCTGTTCTCACTGCTGGGACAAGCTGGTCTTTTCCCAGTCAGACCAGGGCTCTTCTCAGTCAGATTAGATTGTCCCAGCAGTGAGAACAGGTTGATGGCTACAGACTATACACCGCTTTGTACTGATAAAGGTATGGCGATCAGTGCGCAGTGTATGTTTTTCTCATCTAACTGACGTGCGGTGTTACGCTCAGTCAAGATGGAAAGAACTCACCACACATTAAGGCTACATCTGCACTAGCCCCAGCCTTTTGAAAGGGGGATGCTAATGAGACACTTTAGCAGATGCTAATGAGACACTGCTATGAATATGCAGTGCTTCATTAGCATAATGGCAGACACAGCTATTCAAAAGTGCCACTTTCGAATCACTTGCCACCCCTGTGGGGGGGTCCTTTAGAAACAACCCCTCAGACTTTGAAAGCCCCTTCTTCTCATTTGGTTTTAAGAAGAAGGAGCTTTCAAAGACTGGGGGGTCCTATCGAAGGGCCTCCGTCTACATGGGCGGCATGCAATTAGAAAGCAGCACTTTTGAATCTCTGCAGCCGTCATTATGCTAATGAGGTGCTGCATATTCATGGCATCACCTCATTAGCATCTGCCAAAGTGTCTCATTAGCATCCCCCTTTCAAAAGGCTGGGGCTAGTGTAGACATAGCCTAAGTCGCATAAGAGATTCCTGTTTAAGTTCTTTACTCAGGTGCCCTTCTGTACATTTGGGATAACTGAGATATAGAGAGGTTAAGTGCCTGGCCTAAGGCCATACAGTGAATCAGCGGCACAGGGAGGAGAAAATCCAAGCTCTTCTGCCGCCCAGTTTCATGGTCTGCCCAAAAACTAAGGTGCCCCAGAATTAATAAAACACAAGGGGAATGGTGCCTACCTGAAAAATGCTATAATCCAAATTGGGCTTCTCTCTCTCTCCTTCCAGTCTCTGAAACGGGGCAAAGATTCAGCAGTGAGGCTGCTGAATTTGGAAGGGGTGGTGGAAATGAGGCATGGGGATCTGAAATGAATGTCGGAATGTTGTTGTAATGCCGAAGATTTGGACCCCCAGGAGCTGAGTTTGCAGGCTGACAGGTTACATGGTTAGGTGGGTCGATATTCTTGGCAGCAAAGTGGTGTCCACCTGTTCTTGTGCTTGGCGCAGGCGAAAGAGGAAGTTCTTTAGTCTGGACTAGCTGAGTACATTGCAACTGCCCCTCATGAATTAGTAGCAGTTCACAAGGGGCAGAGCTGGATTGCAGTTGCTCTCTCTTCTATAGACTCACCAGGAGCAGAATGCTCAGATGTCTCCTCACAACCATGAAAGGCCACTGAGCTTGC
Organism: Carettochelys insculpta; assembly: GCF_033958435.1. NCBI lineage: Eukaryota > Metazoa > Chordata > Testudines > Carettochelyidae > Carettochelys > Carettochelys insculpta. Next base: position 111,296,098 of record NC_134137.1, on the reverse strand, counting down.
GCACAGCAACTTCCTTCAAAAAGTACAATAACAAGGCCTTGATGCTGGTATCTAAACAAGGAAGGGAAAGAGTCATTGAACTGAGTTTTAGTTTTCCCTATTTAAATTTTTCCTACCCCTGTTATTCAGTAGCGTGTGACCTACCTGGATTTAGCAAATGTCATTATTCAACACCACTCTACTAAATAAAATGGTGTAGTTTTAAGCCATTCTGCTCTAATGTCATTATTATTGCTACTGAAACACTCCGCACAGCGAAGATTTTCTGTTGTGTTTTTCTAACGAGTTTTGGACAGATTCATGCTTTTAAAAATTACAGACAGTGTACAATTAACCTAGCTGCAATTATGTCGCTGTTTTTTTCTTGGTCTGTTCTCTTTATTTTTTGATAAAACATGAAAACCTTACTGGAAAATGCAATAGTTGGTGTAATATTTACCGCAGAGGTTTCCAAACATCAGCCTCTCTCTGCCCTACCTCACAGAGGTAAACTAGAAAATGGCTTTCCAAATTACAATCATGATGATCCTTTACATTCATCTACATCCAACTCCTTGGGCATATTCTCACTGTATCTCAAGACAACATTGTACAGCACACAACGGAAACAAGAGTGAGAGCTGCTCTCCAGCCTTAGCTAAGTGTCTGTTGGGTTTTAGCTCATGCAGTAGACACTAACGGCTTTAGCTCCTGAGATCCCAGGTTCAACCCCACCTTCCAAAATCATTGGCTTTACAAACATATAAACTTGTTCTACCTTACTTAGAGAATGGTAACAGAGAGGAAGCCGTGCTAGTCTATACACTATCAAAACAAAAAGCAGCCAAGTAGCACTTAAAAGACTAGCAAAATAGTTTATTAGGTGAGCTTTCACAGGACAGACCAACTCCCTACAACCTATCCTTAATCAGGATGCCACACTCCAGAAGGCCCTGGGTGACACGCCTGTTCTCTCCTACAGACAACCTCCCAACCTTATGAGGATCCTCACAAACAGCCACAGTCTATACCCCAGAAACACCAGTCCTGGAACCTTTCCTTGCAACAAAGCCCACTGCCAGCTTTGTCCACATATCTTCTCTGGAAATACCATCACTGGACCCAACTAGGTTACTCACAGAATCACGGGCACTTTCTCCTGCTCCTCAACTAACATCATATATGCCATCATGTGCCAACAATGCCCAGATGCTTTGTATATTGGACAGACTTCTAACTCCCTTAGACAAAGGGTTAATGGGCACAAAAAGACATCAAAACACTCCAGATCCACAAACCAGTTAGTCAACATTTTAATGGAATGGGGCATTCTATTAATGGCCTAAAGGTATGTGTATTACTGAAAAAAAAACTTTCGCACCGTTCTTCAAAGAGAAGCAGCCGAGCTGGCTTTTATATTCAAATTCGGCACATTAACATGTGGTTTAAACCAGGATGGGAACTTTCTGAGTCACTATAGGGGCTCGTCTGCATACTTGGCTTAATCTAATTATTGACCTTCCACCTCCCACCCCTCCACTCTCTGATTTGCTCACCTTGATAATTTTTTTCTGATTTGTCAACCTTGATTACTGTTTTGGTTCTGTGTGCCTTAAATATTGAGTCTGTTCTGGTATGGCTACGGTCTGAAGAAGTGGGTCTGTCCCACGAAACCTCACCTAATAAACTATATTGCTTGTCTTTTAAGTGCTACTTGACTGCTTTTTGTTTTGATACCTAACAGAGTATGACAGGTCCTCTCAATCTCACTGTCCGGATTTTGAAAGCTCTGTCAATAACAGAGCTGGTGGCTTGGGGAAGAGAATCACGCTTTGCCACTGAGGTATTTCAGAGATCAGTAAAGGAAGTCATGAGTCATGTTTTCAAAGCCTACAGAGTCTTCCCTGTTAGCATGAAATCTGTTCATCAGCTCAGAATGCGTAACCATAACAAAAGCATGAATGCTCCCTTGCGCTGATTTGCTGTCTTTCCAGGAAGCCAGCCTCCAGCAATCTCTCTCATCTCTTCTTCCACTCTCATGCCTTCACAGCATCTGAGAATGGGACACTCATAGCATGCTTCTGAGTGACATCCATAGCTATTCAATTTACTTCACAGGTGAGCTCCACCTCGAGTGAATGGAACCCCTAACTTTTTTCCCCGTCAAAGGCCCAGAAGGAACATGAATGCTGTCAGGAACACAAAGGACAGATCAGAAGTGTGTAATATCAGCTACGCTACTGATCTGGCTGCCTCTGGGAAAATCTGTGTAATTGTTAACCTGTCTGAGAATAACACAAAATTCCTCAAAGCAACTGGAGTGGAGAAGACTCCCCTGTGTCTCTGAAACGTTCTCATTGCCAGTGACCCCATACTCATGCTGACTTTGACCATCAACAGCATGGTTCCCATAGGTGCTTCTCCCTATCTACTTTTAACCCCACCCCAGGGTGCAGCATGGAAGTAGTCAAACCTGTGAGCTTCAGAAGACTTCTGAGATAAAGCCATAAAACTTCAGTTAGGCTTATAGATCCTATTTTGAGGCTGTAGTCTGCACACATGTATGTAAAAGCGGAAGTTGAAATACATGAGAGTCTTTCATCCTGATCCCCCTGGGTCTTCACACATCTATCTGGTTTCTCTTCCATTTATCAAAAATAGAAACAGATTTGAAAAATACATTTAATCTATACCAAGAACATCTGCATTAATGCACATGAATGCTGACAATAGTTAGCAGCGAGAACCAAAGAGATTTTATTTTTGTGGTTTATGTCACTGTCCTCTCACTCAGAAGATCTGGGTTAAGTTCCTAGCTGTGCCACACATTTCCCATGTGACCTTGGGCAAGTCACTTAATTAGTGTATCACAAACTCTTCATTTGTAAAATGGGAATAACATCTCTTCCCTATCTTACAGGGCTATTGTAAAGCTAAATCCATTATGACTTTGAAATGCTAACATCCAACAGTGATGTCTTGCCCGGACACATCTCTCTTTTTTCTAAACTATGTCATGTCACTCCATGGTTGCTACCAGTGTGAACACTGATGGCCATGACCAGATCTAGATTCCCACAATGTTAGAGGCATTCCCAGGGGCTGAGATATTGCCCAAAAGCCTGCATCTCACGGTACAGATATTTGAGGATGGAAAAATGTCTACATCTGACTCTTGTCCATAGCACCTGTAAAGAGCCACCTCCTTCTCCTCACTTTTCTCTGCCTCAGGTTAACCCAACAGTTTATAAAATATCATGATCCCTCCAATGTACTCCCTGATATTTCAATCACTCAGTTTATCTCCAACCACTCTGTGAGACAAAGACAGGTTGATGAAGCCGTGCAGTGCAATATGAACGAGGGCTGTTAGCCTTAGACTGATTAATAGTAGTGTGAAATGTGGCGCAAACTGCTGACTACCCAACTACCATGTGCACCAAAGTGCAATTAGCTGAAAATTTCTTGGCAATTTAATTCTTTTGGACACATCTCTCCACTACGTTGGTGCTGCCAACACAATGCAACCTGTTGTGATGCAAGTGCAGCCAAAAGAATTATACCACAGTTGCACTGTTTGAACGGTTCAGGAGCAGCATTTCCTCTTGCACCTGTTAGACACAAAAGCCTGATCTAGTCACGTAAACACAGATAATGTAGGGTAATGATTCAGAAAACAACCTCACAGTATGACGGTAAGAGAGAAATATTCAATCTGAGCATACAGAAACCATATAAAGGATGAGGTAATTTGTTACCTTAATGTTTAATAGTGAAAAGCAAAAAGATATAAATAGAATTCACCAGATGCTATAATACTCTATGAACAGAAGAACATTAATGTTTGTATAACTACTAAATAAAAAACTGTACTGATGAAAGACATGAAAGTTTAAGATTCAAATGCAAAACATTTGAAGCAAGAACAAGGAGTCCTGTGACACCTTCAACACTTCAACTTGCATGGGTAAAAATCACCCAAGAAAGCTTAGGCCCAAACAAATCTGTTAGCCTTTAAGGTGCCACAGGATTCCTTTTTTCAGATATGGACGAAGGCAGCTGCTACCTCTCTGAGATTTGAGGCAAGGAAATGTTTACAAATATCGTCACTTACAGATATTGCTGTTCATGAAATAGTTGTTAGATTGACACACAAAGAACAAAGAAAAGTTAAGCAGAAAACCAGCTGACTATTCTATAGAGTAAACTTAATTTTCTCCGCACAGCCATCATAATCTCATCACAGCAATTTCTGACTAGTAGAGCTCTTTCACTTGAAAAATTTGCTGGAATTCATTGTTTTCACATCCTTCAAAATAACTACCAGGGATGGTTAACAATGATCTTTAGACTAGTTGCACGCAGTGCAAATACACCAGTAGTTTAACAATCCAATTGCTAACGGGGCATTAGATTAGCTTGTTAAAACCAAAACCAAGTATTGTAGAAGAAATCTTTAAAAAACAGCTGGTGGGAAACTTGATTTGGGAGCTATGACCATACTTGATATTACTGTGGTAGGAGTATTACTGGAGAAAAGACACAACTTCTCCATGCAAATGAAGTACATGAGCTCCAACCTCTCATTGGTCATGGCTAAAACACTTCTAGCCATAAGAGGACAAAAGGTCACAAGCACAATAGAAAGTACAGTACAGTCACTAAAGTATTGCTAGGAAGTTTCATTCTGTTTTTCTAGCCAGAGGTGTGAGGAAAAAGAGTAACGTTATAGTACAGTAAATACAAATAAATAGTTTGTGCCTAGTCCCGAAGCCACTATGCACACAGGCCCACTGTTGACTTTAAAGGGAATTCAGTAATTAGACATCTTAAACTAGGCCTTATCTGAAGTGTAACAGTCACTGAAGAGCAGCAACATGTTATTCCATCTTTGTAACACAAGCTTTCTGAATTCTTTCTGACAATTGGCCCTATTTCCCTGAAATACTGTGGAGTCCATTTCTCTTTTTTAAAGAGCTTTCCAGTCGTAGGCGCAGGCTTGTGAAGGGCCTTACTATTAAATGTTAATTGGTAGGCATCCGTCAGTCTGCATAGACTGTGGATTGAGCCCTTTATAGTTTCAATTGAGGACTTTATTTACAGTGTCTACTGTGACTATGAAGACCCACATGAGAGTGACAGTCCTTGCTGCATCTCTGGCAGATGTGGTGGGTGTCTGGCAAGTCCTTAGTGTGCTTTCTGTGCGCTCCTGTCTCCTCTGCTAGCTGTCTGATCCTCATCTCGCCCTTCTGAACGCCCTTGTGTAACCCCTGCCTCCATCTGCTGCAGTCTAAAACCCAGCACTATTCAAATAGCTCCTGGATAGAAATGACCTGTGGGAGTGCTAGACTCTCAGCCACAAGCCCAGGACTCAGGAAATCTAGAAATGGCAGAGGATCTTGGCTTTCTTTACATATATATCACAGAGGTAGCCGTGTTAGTCTGTATCTTCAAGAACAACAGGAAGTCCTGTGGCACCTTACGGACTAAGAGAGATTTGCAAATAAATTTATCCCCAGGCATGGAAAGGTTGCTGTTGATTTTTTTTTCCTTAAGAATTTTCTATTACTTTCATCCCCACCACATAACCCCATGGGGTCTTTTGCCAACAGGAAATAAAAAAGGTGCAGGGGAAGAGATCATAGTCCATTCCCACTGCACCTGTATCTCACTTGATCTTTGCTTGAAGCTACTGGTAACTAAGTCCCTCCTGGCTAGCTTCCTGCAGTGGAGCTGAATCCTCTGCTAAGAGCCACCGTGCTGCTCCCTAACTGCTGGGAGAATGAAAGCTCAGTAGTCCGAGATAGCCTAGTGGATCGAGTGCAGGACTGAACAAGGGATCTTTATATTATAATACAGGCTTTGTCACTCATTGGTCTCAGACAAGTTGCTTAATTTTTGGGCTATATTTTTTCCAGTTTGACCCAGGCATTATGATAATTATGTAGAGCAGTGTAAACAAGCGCTACAATTCACACAAATGTTGTGGCAGGTGAGGGGGTGGGGGCTACCAGCCCTCAAGGACCCAGATTATTAGCTTTCACAAAACTTTTAAAAATGAAGGTAACTCTACACATGGACCCCAGCACAAACAGCTGGGTTTGCCTTTCTCCCCCATCAGACTGGAATTGACCTGAAACATCTCTGTGTGACTAAGTGAATCAGGAAGTCTTTTTTGCTATCCAAAGAATCATCCATACAAAGTGCCCTAAAACAAAATCCTTTGGTCAGTTTCAAGCAAAGCTGAAATACTGAAACCTATTACTGTTAAAGAACAGGACTAAAAAAAGTATTTTGTGGGGAGTGAGATTGCCCAGGGTATAATCATGGTGGATAGACAGCTGTGCCCCTCAATTTGCCAACCTAGGTGCCTTTTACATTGATATGCTGTAAGAGTAAAACCCCTGGTCTGCTCACCTACAGCTGCCTGCATATAAATCACTCCCTGCTATATTGTGTGAATGCCATAGCCAGGAACCCACGAATTAAACTGCTGGTCAATACCAGCAAACCCCCTGTCCCAAACTTCCCCCCAAAATGTGTCTTGTACTGCTTGGCACTCTTCTGGACAGCACAAGCTCATACAAAGTCCATAATTTCATTAACAGAAAGTGATATGCACAAATCTTGTCTCAAATACTCCAAGCACACTGGTTTTGATAAAACAATAGAACACTTTTATTAGCTACAAAGATAGATTTTAAGTGATTACAAACATTGAGGCACAAAAGTCAGAATAATTACAAGAAATCAAGGGGAAAAATGCAACTAACATCTAACTTTAGAATAGAATATATAGAGAGATATGCATCTCATAGGACTGGAAGGGACTTGGGAGATCATTGAGTCTAATCCCACACCTCTTGGTGGGACCAAGCACCACCCTGACAGATTTTTTTGGTTTTTTTATTTGCTCCAGATCCCTAAATGGCCCCCTCAAGGGCTTAGCTCACAACCATAGGTTCAGCAGGTCAATGCACAATCCACTGAGCTAGCCCTCCCCCAACACAAATTAACAAGGTAAAAGAATTCAAAGCAAAGGCCTCTTTCACTGCATACTTGAGCAGTCTTACTCCCTGGATTTAATTTGCCACTCCCCCTTCCCTCACTCCCCAGACACACAGCTCAATGTTATCTTTCCTTGGCTGTGACTACACTACAAAAATAACTTCAAAGCAAGCAACTTTGAAGCTGAGCGTCTATACACACCGTACTTGGAAGTTAAACTTGGAAGTAGGGAACTACTCCATTCCCGGGAATGGAGTAAGGACTTCAAAGTTGGACTCCATGCTCGAAAGTTAACTTCAAAAGTAAGGGAAAAGGTGGGGAGACTCCCTGCTGGCTACTTTGAAGTAGTGCCTAACTTCAAAGTTAACTTGGATGTTAGTTCCTAGTGTAGATGCACCCCTTGTGTTTTCGGTGTTGTTGATGTAATGGTCAGAAAAAAAGGGAGTGTTCTGGGTGTGTATTTTCCCCTTTCTGACAATCAACTCCAGATGAGGTTAAGAACATAAGAATGGCCATACTGGGTCAGACCAAAGGTCCATCCAGCCCAGTATCCCGTCTGCCGACAGTGGCCAATGCCAGGTGCCCCAGAGAAGGAGAATAGAAGACAATGATCAAGTGATTTATCTCCTGCCATCCATCTCCTGCCCTTGTACTGAAGGCTAGGGCACCATACTTTATCCCTGGCTAATAGCCATTTATGGACCTAACCTGCAAACATTTATCGAGCTCTTTTTTAAACCCTAATAGAGTCCTGGCCTTCACAGCCTCCTCCGGCAAGGAGTTCCACAGGTTGACTGTGCGCTGTGTGAAGAAAAATTTCCTTTTATTAGTTTTGAACCTACTACCCATCAATTTCATCTGGGCTACGTCTACACGTGCACCCAACTTCGAAATAGCTTATTTCGATGTTGCGACATCGAAATAGTCTATTTCGATGAATAACGTCTACACGTCCTCCAGGGCTGGCAACGTCGATGTTCAACTTCGACGTTGCTCAGCCCAACATCGAAATAGGCACAGCGAGGGAACGTCTACACGCCAAAGTAGCACACATCGAAATAAGGGAGCCAGGCACAGCTGCAGACAGGGTCACGGGGCGGACTCAACAGCAAGTCGCTCCCTTAAAGGGCCCCTCTCAGACACACTTTCATTAAACAGTGCAAGATACACAGAGCCAACAACTAGTTGCAGACCCTGTATATGCAGCACGGACCCCCAGCTGCAGCAGCAGCAGCCAGAAGCCCTGGGCTAAGGGCTGCTGCCCACGGTGACCACAGAGCCCCGCAAGGGCTGGAGAGAGAGTATCTCTCAACCCCCCAGCTGATGGCCGCCATGGAGGACCCCGCTATTTCGATGTTGCGGGACGCGGATCGTCTACACTGTCCCTACTTCGACGTTGAACGTCGAAGTAGGGCGCTATTCCCATCCGCTCATGGGGTTAGCGACTTCGACGTCTCGCCGCCTAACGTCGATTTCAACTTCGAAATAGCGCCCAACACGTGTAGACGTGACGGGCGCTATTTCGAAGTTACTGCCGCTACTTCGAAGTAGCGTGCACGTGTAGACGCAGCCCTGGTGTCCCCTAGTTCTTGTATTATGGGAAAAGGTAAATAATTTTTCTATATTCACTTTCTCCACACCATTCATGATTTTATATACCTCTATCATATGGCCCCGGTTCCGAAGACTGAAGATCTGCAAAGTCAGGAACTTTCAGCTGTTGGTTGGTTGTTTTGCCAAGATGCAAATCGCACTCATACCCTTTTTCATATCAAAGAATGGCAAATGAATGGATGATAGTCTGTGTGATTTGGCTGACAGCTAGCTGAAGCATCAGTTTGACTTTGAGGAACTGGTTGCAGGCTCAGAATACGTCTCAGTAATGTCATATACTAGTTAAAACTCACAAATCCAGCTCTCTCTTGTCCAGCAGTATCCGTCCCTCAGAAGAAATATGATCTTGCAGGACCAGAGTGTCACAGGGCTGGGAGGAGGTGGAGCCAGCCAGACAAGTGCCAGGACCCTAAGGCAGGGCAGCCACAGCTGGTTTGTGGCCAGGGGAGGCCACTTGCAGGCAGGAAGCCTGGGCTGGGAGCAGCAGCAGGGAGCAACAGCCCAGGCAGGAAAGCAGCAGCTCATTGCAGGAGCTAAACAGGAAGCTGCGGTCCCAGGAAGCCTTGTCTGAGGGCTGTGCTGAAAGCCCCGAGCCAGGAAGTGGCAGCTCATTCTGGGGGCTGTGCAGAAAGACACACACCCCAGGAAGGCATGACTGGAGCCAGGTAGGAAGTTGTGGCCCAAGGAAGCTGCAGCTGGCTGGGGCTGGAATAGAGGGGGCTGGGAAGCCCAGGAGCAGGAAGGCAAAATTGACCACCCCAGGTCCAGCAAAATTCCAAGTCTGGGACCACTCAAGTCTTGAGGGTGCCAGACGAGGGGGGTTGAACCTGTACTATGGTCTGACAAATTTGCATACAATGTTGCCGTGCACATTTTATCAAGACCAAAACTATCAGTAAATTGTAAACTTCCAAACAGTACTTCAGAGGCATACTTTTCACAAAATGCATTACAGTTCTGAAAAAAGGAGAGCACAGGAATAAAGACGCTCACCTTGGACCTAGCCCAAAATGTTGGACATTTCTTCTATTATCTCTCCATACTTACGCATGCAAAATAAGTCTTTTTGATCTCAAGATACCAAAGCAAACTACAAAACATCTTCCTGAGGGCATCTGCTAGTACTCTTATGCTTCCAGAGTTACAGGTCCATAGGGGTTTATTTTGAAAGGGGCAAAGCTCCAAGGATTTAAGAATTTATTTAAAGGGAATTGGTAGTCTGCGGCACTATTCTCATGCAATGCCATTTGTTCAAGTGTACAACATGGAGAAAAAGAGCCACTTGCCCGAATGCTGTAAGGCTCACTGCTAGCATGCAGAAGAGGAAGCAAAAGGTGGTAAAGGAGAGCAACTTTCTTCTGAAATGGACTCAGGCATCCAGCTGTTGATTTGACATCCCAAGAGGCGTGCTGCCACATGGAGCTCACATCTCAGATGTCAGAGCAATGTTGTAAAGGAACTATTCACTACACTATGCATTCCCATACTCTGTCCAGTCTGGGTTACCGTCCTGTGTGAATTATGAAAAGACTGTTACTTTTAAACAGCATGGCCGCATCTACACTAGCAAGTTCTTTCATAATATTTTTTTGACAGAAGGGCTGCTCTTGAAATGTCCAGTGGAGCATCTGCACACAAAAACAGTTTTCAAAATTAAATGGAAAGAACATAGCCCTCCTTTCGAAAGTGCCCTTCCACTGCCACTTCAGGAAGAGCCCCTTCCTTCGAAATCTTCTTTCAAAACAAAATGTGTGTAGACGCTCTGCAGGCTCCCCCTCCCCTGCTTTTTATTTCCCTGTCCCCAAAAGAGCAGTCCTCATGGCATCTGATTTTTCGATCCCTGGCCCGTACTTCTGAAAGAGCGAGGGCTGTGTGGATGCTGTCTTTTGAAAGAGCAGATCACTCGTTTGATCCACTTGGTGTGTGGACACACTCTTGCGAAAGATCTCTGGAGTGCAGACATAGCCCATGAGTGGCAGTGAGGAAACACTTGAATGCAATTTGATGCCACAACTTTTAATTTGAAATAGAATATACTCTTATGTTTTGTGTAGTCAGATGATCTTATCAGGCACTATTATAAACTACATTAGAAAGCTGTTGGCAGCAATACTACAGCACAGTGGATGTATGATCCCCATAACTGGTGAAAATCTTCCATTTTGCACAGTTTAACACCTACAAGGTGTCTACACTGGCACAGAACTTCAAAATGGCCATTTCAAAGATTACTAATGTGGCACCAAAATGCATATTCAGCACCTCATTAGCATGCTGCCTGTTGCAGCTCTTCGAAATTCCCATGTTTCGCTGCTGCACGGCTCGTCTAGATGGAGGTCCTTTTTGAAAGGACCCTGGGAAATCCTCTTATGCCTATCAGCAAAACATGGCAATTTCGAAGAGCTGCGGCCAACAGCATGCTAATGAGGTGCTGAATATGCATTTACATGGCTATTTCAAAGATTTCTCTTAGTGTAGATGTAGTGCTAAAGTTTAGAAAATGTGAAATATGCGTTCCCTTCAAATGTACCACCAGATGAAAATTTAATTCAGGCTATCCTTTCAACCATGTAAGAGATTTTATATTTTGTTTATATGACATGACATTGGTTCAACCACAAAAGCACCATAAACTAGAGGTGTCATCAAGCATTAACGTGGAACATGTGGAGGGGGAACACCCTCCCGAAACAAACACACACACACACACACACACACACACACTTTTTAACGCTCAAGTTGCAGCATCATATCATCTTCTTGCCTCCTCTAGTTGCCTTATACAATGTTATGTTTAAACTGGGAAAATTGGAAATTACCTCCATGTCAAACAATTCCTGAAATCTACTCATAAATTGATTGTCTTTTTGCAGTCTGAATCTCATGGCCCAGAGAATAACAGTGTTGTCCTGACACAAGTGATAGAAGGTAAGGAGGAGCTCCTCCAGGAAAGGATGGTAGTACACAACATCAGCAGCCATAATGTAGTCAAACTGACACGAAGACCTGGGAAAGTTCTTCTCTAAATCAACTCCCCATGATAGTTCCTTAACCTGCGGGTGATGCTTACATTTCATTTTAGTATTTCTGAGAACATTGTACTGAAGGTTTCCTAGCACTTCAGGCAGGTCGGTGGCAGTCACACGTGCACCTGGGACAAAAAACAACCACCACAGATTTATCCCTTGAATACACTTCATGTATTAAGAAGAAATCTGTACACAAAATATACTGCACAAATAATTGCCCTTCCAGGTACTTCCATACATGGATACAATAAACATGTAAAAAGACTCCTGGACTTTGCATTACACTTGAAACATATAATAGGTTTCTGCAAAAAAATAAATCATTTAAATGTGAACCTGCTCTGCAAGGTCAAAAATGGTACACAGTGTTCATATCAAATCTGTTTGGTAAGTCAAGAGATGGAGGAAGGGTTTCTGACACTACATGGCTCTATTTTGAAATAGGCTCTCTCTCTCTCTCTCTCTCTCTCTCTCTCTCTCTCTCTGTGTATATATATATATATATATATATATATATATATATATATATATATATATATATATATATATATATATATATAGGCTGTATTTCAAAAGATTCAAGTTTTCCTTCAAAATGCATTTTTGTATGTAGCAGCTTTATTTCAAAATAAGCCATTTTGGAATAGCTCTTCCGGAATAGCTTATTTCAAAATAGGCAGGTGTGCATACATATCCCCAGTTACCTTGCAGTGGTTAGTGATTCCAGTTACTGTTGGCAAAGAATGGACCGTCAGGGAAGACAGAATGGACAATGCTTGAGACAGTTAACTCAAGGATTAATTTCTGAAAGAACAGGTTAGACATTTGAAACACAAAAGTAACTTGGGAAACCAGGAAGCAGTTATAATAATAATCAGGAGATAAAACTGCTCTTGTGAGAGGCTGTCTTAAGCCAGCCTGTATGTGCACCAGACCTCCTGATCGATAGCACCCCTCATTCTCACATCCAATTTCGGTCCTCTGTTTAATATTGGATGGCAGCCATAAATACTGTAACCTCACAGAAGGCATTTTAAAGGGAGGGTACATCATTTTATGGGGGTAAAAAGAATGGTCTTCCAAGTTGGCTGGAAACCCCAAAGAATTCAGTGTTTTCTTTGTCAGTTTTCTACCTTTTAGAGGAACTGAGCAATTTACTATACAATTGAAAGGTTGACAATATTCATCTTGTATCAGAGAAGTAGCCGTGTTAGTCTGTAGCTTCAAGAACAACAAAAAGTCTTGCGGCACCTTACAGACTAACAGATATTTTGGAGCATAAGCTTCGTGGGCAAAGACCCGCTTCATCAGATGCATGAGTGGGGGGGGGGGGTTTCAGGGGGGTATTTAAAGAGTGGGGTCCCAGTAAAGGGAAGGGCCAGAGCTGACAAGGTCTATTCAGCAAGGTGGAAATGGCCCAGCATCAATAGTACTCATCAAGAGAGGAAAAAACAAGTCAGATCAGACAGGGGGATGTGAGCCGTTGTCAGCGTCTAATGGGGAGTTATCAACACCCCCCCACTCATGCATCTGATGAAGCAGGTCTTTGCCCACAAAAGCTTATGCTCCAAAATATCTGTTAGTCTATAAGGTGCCAAGAGACTTTTTGTTGTTCTCGAATATTCATCTTAGTGTATTTCCAAAACCAGCAAAGCAACAGCAAGTACTTACCCAGTAAGCTGGCTACTACGGAGACCAACCCTGTTCCAGCTCCAATTTCAATCACACTTTTATCAACTAAGCTGTATTGTTCAGCATTTGTTTCCAAAAAGTGACACAGAACAAGAGCCTGCAGGTGAAAACACAAGAACATAATGAACAACCAAAAAGAAATACCACTCCCTTCACACATAGAAGCTATTGATGTCTGAGCACTGACCTTTCTGAATATGAATTACAAGAAAAATAGCTTTTTCAAAAGTCAAGATTTTATGCAATTTATTTCACCTCTAACTAAACTGAGCAAGTGTCAACAACACACTAATAAGGCACATTTCTATGTCAGGTCTCTGTCTCTCTCAATAAAAGATCTTCCTTTATCCATTACTGGATGCAAAGATTATGCACTTTGCCCCAATAGTGCCTTCTGCTGTCTAATTTATGGAATCACATTATCTTTCCAATCACAGCCATCCGATTAACACTCCCTACCACTTATACAGGCCGTGTCTACACGTGCCCCAAACTTCGAAATGGCCATGCAAATGGCCATTTTGAAGTTTACTAATGAAGCGCTGAAATGCATATTCAGCGCTTTATTAGCATGCGGGGGGCAGCAGCGCTTCGAAATTGACGCGCCTTGCCGCCACGCGGCGCGTCCAGATGGGGCTCCTTTTCAGAAGGACGCCACCTACTTCGAAGTCCCCTTATTCCCATGAGCTCATGGGAATAAGGGGACTTCGAAGTAGGCGGGGCCCTTTCGAAAAGGAGCCCCGTCTGGATGCGCCACACAGCTGCAAGGCGCATCAATTTCGAAGCGCCGCTGCTGCCCTTATGCTAATGAAACGCTGAATATGCATTTCAGCGCTTCATTAGTAAACTTCGAAATGGCCACTTGCATGGCCATTTCGAAGTTTGGGGCACGTGTAGACGTAGCCACAGTTCCTTCCATTCTAGATTCTCAAAACTCTTCACTACCAGCCTGCATTTTTGTCCAACACCTTTCCATTTTCCTGTGTGAGATCCCGTCGTCGTCCTCATCCCGTCTGATGGGGCACGTTGAACCTGAAGCACAGCATGTTCAGTTCACAGCACAAGCTTGTGGTTGAGCTAGGAACACAACTCACGTCTCCTGACTCTTACGCCTATGCCTCAAAACACAAGGCTGTAACATTCTCACCGAAACAATGAGCATAATGGGAGCAGAGTGGTTTAATAGAACACAGGCAATGCTGTGCCCTGCAGAGGAGGCGAAGCAGCAAGAGGGCATGGGGGGCAGAGTGAGCGCACCTGGCTTCAACAATTAAAATCTAGTCAGCATGTGACTCCTCAGGCACCCCTATATATCACTTATGTGCCAGAATGAAGGGGAGACATGCTGTGAGGACCAGGCGAACCAACCCAGATATGACTGCCAACCTACAGATATATTTCACCACCAGCAGAGATGGAAAGCTGTGATTTTCAGTCTCCCTGGTTCTGTGAGTTTTCAATTGAACCCAAAAATATCCTTTAATGGAACAGCTTTGGGGTAGGAGCCCCCATGTGTGTTGCTGGGACTTTTCCACAGTTGTTCTGCCATCCTTATTGAAAAGTTTCTCTCACAAGAGCGACATCAGTTGCTGTTTATTATGTTGATTTTCCTCCTACGGTGGGATGGGGTGGGAGGGGGAGGAATCACATTTGTAGACCAAATCATCTTTGAGCTATATGAGATGAAGAAAGATGACATGGCATGTGAAACAGCAACCCCCGATATCGATTTGTAGGTTTTAAAGACAAAAGCAACTGCTGTGATCATCTGGAGTGGTTTCCAGCAGAACACAAACCATAGAATTTCACCAACAACTATTGACTGAAATCCAGTAACTTCAGGATGACTTAGATCAGGGATGGGGGCCACTGACCCACAGAAAAAAAGTCACACAAGTGAGAAGCAAAAAATTACATCCCCCCGCCCCAGCCAAACAACCAGCCTCATTGATGTGGCCCCTGAGACACCACACTCCCCTTCTGCTCCAGGGGAGCAGGACTGAGGTTCAGGACTTCTCCCTTGTCAGATTAACTCTTCTGAGCCCCCTAAGCTCTGAGATAGGGCCAAAATGAGGGGTTCCATGTGTAGCAGGGGGCTGCTGGGGAGCAGAAGGAGGCAGGGGTGCAGGTAGGGTTACTATATAAAAAAAGAGGATATCCCTGAGAGTGAGTATCTATACCAATATCCACCAATCCACATTGTATTAAGTCGTTTAGTAGATACAGGACATTGGTACAAGGCGAGTTGGTAGCTATTGATACAGATACACTCCTCCTCAGGTGTCCTCTTTCCTGAACGGTCAAATATGGTAACCCCTGGATGTAGGGTTTGGGTGGGAGGTAGGATGCTTGGGGGCAATGGGGAGGGGGCTCTTACCTGCACATTCCCTGGGGGCACACATGACTCCACGCTCCCATTGGCCATGATTCTGGCCAACAGAAGCAGCAGGGCAAAGCCTCCAGGGCAGTGCTTCCCTGCATTGCTGTTCCCCCAGCTGTGTGGAAGGGGAGCAGCAGCACACAGAACCACTTCTGCTTTGATTCAGGCCATGAGACTCTGGGCTCCACATTGTAGTGGGAAGCTGGTGTTCGTGCTCCAGCCATGTGGGAAGGAGGCGGGGCTGAAGCACCAGCACAGACTCCCAGCTGTGAGGGGGAGGGGGCAACCCCTGAGCCTAGCAGGCCAGATGCAGGCAAGCCATAGGCCGCATCCAGTCGTCAGGGCACAGGTTCCCCTCCCCTGACTTGGGGCACACATTTTAGAAAGGCACCCCATTTTGATTTACAGACTTCAAATTACAGAGAATCCAATAGATCCCTTGGTAAGCAGTTATAATAGTTAATTACTGTTAAAAATCTCCCCCTCACTTCTACTTCAAGTTGTCTAGCTGCAGCTTCCAGATATTAGCTCTCGTTGTGGCTTTGCCTGCAGGAGAAGGAACTCTCTGGAGTCTTCTCTCCATGGGGGCACTTACAGACTGATCAAGTAGTCACTTAACTTTCTATATCCCTGATTACCTCCCTAACTTATCCCCACCAAATGGATGCCAATAAACCACAGAGATTTGGTGCATTTGAAGGGATATTTCTGCTCAAAAAATGGAAGGCAGAAAACATTACTTCCTCCTCCCCTTCAGACAGTTCTTGATTCCTGCAGTAACCTATTTCCATGGTGAGCTAAAAGTCAGATAACTTTGGGTAGGAAATTCCTGGATATCCATGAAAAAACAGATTTAAATTTTTGCTAGCTCTTCTGGTCTCCTCGCAATGCAATGACTTTTTAGAAAGGCCACCTTTTAGCGGTCAGGGATAGATCAAAATAATTCTTTCCTTTGCTTCACGTGTAGCTGATTCAGAAAGAAATGGGGGTGTTGACCTCAAAGTTGGTGAAAATACAAAAAACTAAAAAAAATTATACATACAAAACTTTACTTATATATTTTTCTTTATCTAGTCCTTCTAGGGAACCCTGTGCACTCGGCAAGTGCATGATTAATTGTGTGAAATTGTGCCCAGCTCCAACACAGATTTGTGGGTTGCAAAGCAGAGGCAGAGAATACACAGAACATTTTCCTTGGCTTTATAAGGCTGAACAACAAATATGCAAAATAATTTAAAGGACTAGAGTTGAGGACTAAAATCCAATAATATTGCATAAATATTATACCGACGGCCAGACTAATGCCCCGTAACAGTCAGTGCCTTCTACAATTTTTATCTCATGGCCAGCAAAGTGAAAGCCTTCCCAGCATCTGTTAGTTACAATAGCAGGAATAAAACGCCTTCGTATGATTTCTGCAACTGTCTGTTCATCTTCATTTTTATCTGGAAGTAAAATGACAAAAGATCCCACCGTTATAAATGTTGTAACAAAACTAAGGTACAGAAACAGAATTGACTGAGCACAAAGCTACGGGTTTCCATAGACAGGCAGCTCTCTAGTTAACAATATGCCCAAGAGTAGAAATGCATCTTACAATAAATTGTCTGGTTTGATATTGTCCTACTCTCTATGGTAATTCTTCTCCTACCACTATGCACCATAGGAGTCTCCTGAGATATAATTCAAAACTGTTTATATAGATCACATAATGCATTTCTTCTCCTCATTGCTGAAGCAGCAGGGCACAGAAAATACAAAGAAAACAGTAACAGAGAGGAAGCCGTGCCAGTCTATACACTATCAAAACAAAAAGCAGTCAAGTAGCACTTTAAAGACTAGCAAAATGGTTTATTAGCTGAGCTTTCGTGGGACAGACCCACTTCTTCAGACCACAGCCAGACCAGAACAGACTCAATATTTATGCTTTTTATAAAGAAAACAGAAAAGTGGAAATATCTTATGTAAATATAGCCTTGGTATTAAGTTAAACACCACAATAGAAAATATTTTCAATTGCTGCTGCTGTTTACTCACATACATTTTTGTTTACATATTTTTCATTGTTTATTTCTTAGGCCCTTTATGGGTCCTAAGAGTGTTATTCTCTTTGACAACAAACAAAAGGAATTAAAATACCAACTTGAATCTGTCACTGAATACATGAAACAAAAATCTTAGCAACACACATTACGACAGCTAGGAGAAGTGAGCACGGATGTTGGCAGGGAAGAATACCCATGCAAACCAGCATACCCTTGTACACAGATTCACTCCAGTTGGCTAGAACAGCCAAATATCTTTCTTGTTGCTGTGTGAAGAATATTAGAGACTACACTGACACTTTCTTAGTAATTAACTTTGGTGATATCATCATCATCATCACACTGCTGCAGCAGAATGTTGTGAAGCAATAGAGTGCACAAACACACACGCACTTTAATAGGTACATTTATATAGATGCTGTCACATGACCTCTCAATATAATGCAAAACTGAGGTAACTATAACTACCATAAAAGGAACAGGAGTTAACATTTTCTATACTAAACTATGGACAGGCATCAAATGGGCCCTTAGGATAAATCATTTGGAAAACTGGAGCTTTCAGGTTAATTAGTGAAGGATTAATTATATAACAGTGTAATCTAATTAGTGTATTAAACCTTGCATAGGAAGGCAGAGGTCTTTTCAATAATTTAATATTAAATTCAGTGACTTTTATTATCTCAAAATTTGGAGTAAAAAGGGGTTGAGTGGCCTTCTGAAGAACAACAAAAAACCAGGGGCTGCGACATAGGAGTTCTGCAGGAAGGAAAAAAAACATTCAAGTTCAGAAGGAAACTTGTGCTGAAGTTTTTTATTTAAAGTCAACAATAAAGGATATCCCTGGAATGGGGCAAATTAGACCTATGTTGAGTCTGAATACTTTGTTTGGAAGTGGTAGGAATACAACCATTTAAAAGTAGATATACTCTGGTAACTGTCCAATTTGAACTAAATCCCATCACTTTAAACAATAACAATTCATTGTTCAAATCATCGAGTAGCAGCCTGAAATTTGAAATCAAATGCCTTCAACTTAATTACTAGCACACATCAGATATGCTGTAAGAAATTAGAAGAATTCATGCAATTTGTTTCCCTGGAAATTCTTAGCTAAGTAAGTGTCCCTTCGTTACCAAATAATTTGTCGCAAGGCCTGATCAAGCTGTCTCTGTTGTACTAGAACAGCAGAGTTGGTGTAGTAATAGAGTGCCCACTCCAGTTTTGCATGCAGTCAGTGAATTCTCCCCAATAAATAGTTAATAATACTTTGCTCACATAGAATGCCCTTATCTAGAAGATTGTAAAGTGCTTTATAAACATTAATTAAAATTTCTATCCTTCAGTGAGGTAGGAGGAGGACACTTCACGTGGTACCAAAAAGCAGCAATTTTGGGGACGGAATGTGGCATCATTCAACAGCATAGAAAGTGGAGGAAAAGAAGTGAAGACAATTAAATTAAAACAGCAGGAAGAATGTTAATAAGCAGAAGTTAAGTATGCAAGATTGAATGTGACCAAGACAATGGAGGCAAATGCTCCTCCCATACAGAATCTATGATTATCATCAACAATCAGATAGCAGTTGTATGTCTCATCAACAAGTTGATACTCAGGCTCTAATCTGGCAGCCACTCACAGACATACAGGTGGCTAGATCATGTATTTGGCCAGCTGCAGCCTCCTTTTGCTGTCCTTGGTGTGTTGTGTGCCATCTCTTGGCCGCCTGGGAGGAGGGTACCTCTCAGTGCTCCTCATATTCTCCCTGGTTAGAAGGTTCCTGCATATAGCACTAGCTGTCACAGGTGAAGCTGTCTACAGCAGCTGAACATGCTCTGGACACTTTACTGGTGGATGGCTGCAGCACAAATGTGCCACCAACTGAGTCGCCAGCAATCACTTCCTCAGGAAAAAGCCCATACCTCTTTCAAGTATTGACCTGATTTAATCTTACTTAACTTTCAAAGTCTCATGTGGAACACAGCAATCTTATTTACCCTGAAGACAAATCTTCTTGTGCCATGAGCTTAACTCTCTCCGATAGACCTCTTCCAGCTGACATGATCACAGAAACCCAAGCCTTTCCATTTTCAGCATAGAACATGGCCTGACAAGGTACAGTTCAGCATATTCCACCTGCTACAGAAGCTAAATACTCTCTCACCCACCGAGAGAATTCAAGCCCTGTACTTGCAAATATCTGAATGCCATGTATCACTCAGTGCAGCTCTGAAACTGTACGTAATTCCTCCAGAACCATGATCTTTGGTCTTTTTGGGTTTGAAGAGCGTGGTATGAATGCTTAGACAAACTGTCTTGTACGGCATCCTGCTTATGTAGCACTTGCCCTGGAGACAATGTATATTTTCATATGAAATGGCCCAGTGTGTACAACTTGTGGCTCTCAATAGAACCACGATTTCTGATAGTTATATTCAGAGAGGAGTCAGTTCAATACTCTGATTCAACTTTGAATGTCTGAGCTCATGCTGAGCCCTAAACAATACCACAAAAGCACTTAACAGATGAGACTGAATTTTAAAAAAGCAACTCGCAAATGCGGGTGCCCAACCTGAGCGATCTTAAACAGCCCTGATGTGCAGAAAGTGCTGAGAAGCCACTCTTCAAAAATCAAGCCCCTTCCCTTTTGAGTGTAAGCAGACTCTGAAGGAGTGCTTCCCTCACAACTAGCTGGGGCCTGGGGGAGGGCAGGATCCTGGGTGTGTTTATTCAAAAACAGTTTGCTCCTGCTTTGCTTAGATTTGTTATTCAGCAGATGGAGTGGTCTTTTGCTCACTGTCATCAACTTAATGTGTAACCCAACACCAGCTGTTGTATTAAATGCAGGGACAGCTAAAATATGGTTACCAATGTTTGTAATTTTATGGGAATACAGAAAAGTAGGACTGTGCACAACTGTCCCCCAGAAAAGGACTCACAGCAGAGAGAAACTTGATAAGCAGGGGCTCAATTTTCAGAGATCTGAGACAGAAGGGAGGGGGGAGTTATTCTGGTCTGGAGGCTGTGTACCTGGACTGGTCTGACCTGTTCTGCCCACCCCATCCCACTGCCACTCCTGCTCAAAGAACAGAGCTAAGGAGGCATCACGAAGAGCCTCTTTCTTGTGTTGACTGTGTTGGAGTTTGTGTTTCTTCCATCCTGTTGAAGTGACTGGGAGCTGAAATCATTTGAGACTGATGGGCAGAAGTCCGAGCCAAGAGGTGGATGGCAGCCAATGTTGACTAACAGCCAGAGTGATGTGATGAGCAGCCAGGAGGGGGCTGCTGGCAAGTGACAAGATGAACTTTACATCCAGCACCCAGGATGGGAGGTAAATTCTGTGCTTGCAACTCTGGGCCTGCTCAGACCAAGGACAGCAACTGTGAGTAGGGCACTGTCAAATTCAAGCCACCAGGCCCCTCCTCCCACTTTTGTCCTGCTTTCAGGGCAAAAGGTATCACCTACCCGCACTCCCCACAACCCTACACTCGGGTTACAAAGGCATGGCCACTAGGTATGCGAAGACACTAGCAAACCCAAAATTCCCATTGCCAACTAGGTATTGATGCAGTGCCTACAGAAACTGGAGGCACTCAACCAGGGTTACCACAAGACATTAGGAAACATGCAACATAAGGAAAATTAGAATCCCCACAATCCCCATTTCATCACAGGCTGCAGAGAAAGGTTGGGAATGTGAAGGGACATTTAGATTGCTGGAGTTAAGAACCTGAGAGGAAAGGATACTGCCCAACCTACTTGGGGTCATTGTTCAAAGTCTTTTCACAAGTTAATGCCATGTTACTTCCCTCCCGTTTATTAAAGGTTTCTTTTTTTACACACAGATTTTGTGCTTGTGAGTGGGGAGGCATTGCCTCTCAGAGGTGCCCGGGGGACTGTGTGAATTTGCCATATTACGGAGTGGGAGCTCAAGCCAGTTCCATTTTGGATGGAGAAGAACCCCTAGATATTGAACACAGACCTCGCTGCTGGTGGCTCCACCTGATAGAAGGGTTGCATTTCTGGGGCACATCTGGGATGCCAAGCCAGTAACCCTTGTACGCACATGTTGAGTGATTCACTAAAATGGGAAACACTTGTGTTCGTATTTTGAGGAAACAGCTGATTGTATATGGCTAATTTGTCATTAGAAGCCACTAACTCGGGGCTGCCACTTCAGTGAAAGATTGGGCAAAAGCACTAGGTCAAACACTGTAAAGTTTGTGCTGGGCCATGCTATGGTAAGCTCCCATTGCAATTTCAGGGTAGAGTCTACGCTGGCCATGGAAGATCCAACATCTAGGTTCGATCTTCTAGGCTGCTGTTTCATGCAGGCGCAAAATGGCGTGTTCTGGGATCAATGTCCAACCCGGAATGCCTTGTAAGCTGTGAGGATTAAGGAATGATAGGAGGAGGAGTGTTCCCATCCACATTCTGCAGTGAGGTCAGGAAAGAGAAGTTACTCACCGTAGTAACGGTGGTTCTTCGAGATGTGTCCCCGTGAGTGCTCCATGTTACGTGTCGGGCTCGCCCCGGCGCCGCAGGTCGGATCTTCCAATCAGTTTCTGCCGGACCGCACATGCGCCGGTGCGCGCCGCTCCCTTGTGCGCTCCTGGCCACGTGCGCGATCCGGTCCCCACCAGTTCCTTGACCAACCGCCTCGGATGCTCCTGCAAAACACTCAACAGAGATCCGAAGCAGGGAGGATGGGCGGGTGGTGGAGCACCCACGGGGACACATCTCGAAGAACCACCGTTACTACGGTGAGTAACTTCTCTTTCTTCTTCGAGTGTCCCCATGAGTGCTCCATGTTAGGTGACTACCCAGCAGTAACCCAAAATAGGAGGTGGGTAATCTGATCATGTGCAGCTTGTCCCCGAGAGGACCGCTGTCGAGAGCTGGGTATCCTCTTGGAATACCCTGTGAAGGGCGTAGTGCTTGGCGAAGGTGTCATAGGATGACCAGGTCACCGCTCTGCAAATGTCTTTTAGCGCAACGCCCTTGAAAAAGGCTGTTGATGCCGCCACTGCCCTAGTGGAGTGAGCCCTCGGCGGGGCCAGTAAAGGAGTCTTTTTGAGCTCGTAACACATTTTTATGCAGGATACGATGTGCTTCGAGATTCTCTGCGAAGAGAGACCTTCTCCTTTCGATTTGGGAGTGAGAGAGACTAGGAGTCTATCCGTTTTCCGGAAGGACTTGGTCCTGTCTATATAGAAGGCTAGCGCCCTCCTCACGTCCAGGAGGTGTAGGCGCGCCTCTTTGTTAGAGTTATGAGGCTTTGGATAAAACGAGGGTAAAACAATAGGTTCGTTAACATGAAACTCAGAAGAAACTTTCGGAACAAAGGCTGGATGCAGCTGTATGGTTACCGCCTCCTTGGAAAATACTGTGCAGGGTGGCATTGCCATAACTGCCGCAAGCTCGCTCACCCTGCGAGCTGACGTGATTGCGAGAAGGAAGGTCATCTTTATCGTAAGCAGGCGGAGGGAAACTGTGGCTAAAGGCTCGAACGGTGGTCCCGTTAGAGCACTAAGCACCAGGTCCAAGTTCCACGAAGGTGGAAGTGGTTTCCGAGGGGGGTATAGGTTTACCAACCCTTTGAGGAACCTGGTAACCATGGGATGGGCGAACACCGTGTGCCCTTCCTCTTCGTGTCTGAACGCCAAAATGGCGGCAAGGTGGACCTTTAACGAGGATACTGAGAGTCCTCCTCCTCTCTTGAGGTCCAGTAAATACTCTAATATTACAGGTATAGGCACCGAAAGGGGGGCTAACTGTTTGGTAGAACACCATGCTGTGAAGTGAGTCCACTTCTGCTTGTAGGTCTTCCTGGTGGAAGCCCTCCTGCTACTTCCTAGGACTTGTTGCACTTCCTCCATACATGTGCTCTCTAGGGAGCTGAGCCCTGGATTAACCACGCTTGTAGTCACAGGCCTTGGGGGTGTGGATGCACTATGGACCCCTGGGCTTGCGTGAGCAGATCCAGCGCCACCGGGAGGGGCATCAGTGGATGGTCCAACATGCGCAGGAGTAGGGGGAACCATTGCTGTCGATCCCATGTTGGGACTATCAGGATCATTCGGGCTCCTTCTCTCCTGGCTTTCTACAAGACTTTGTGGATCAGCACTGTGGAGGAAAAACGTAAAGCAGGGGGCCCCTCCAGGAGATCGCGAATGCATCCCCCAGGGACCCCCGTCCCAGTCCTGCCCTGGAGCAGAATCGTGGGCACTTCTTGTTGTGTTGAGTGGCAAACAGGTCTATCTGAGGAAAGCCCCATGCGTGAAAAATTGGTCATAGCAGATCGGGATGGATCTGCCACTCATGCGTGAGTGCGAAACGCCTGCTCAGCTGGTCTGCCTTCACATTGTGAGCGCCTGGTAAGTACGAGGCTTTCAAGGTTATATTGTTGGCGATGCACCAGTTCCACAATCGGACTGCTTCCGCACATAAGGCACGGGACCGAGCTCCTCCTTGCCAATTTATATAAAACATGGTGGAGGTATTGTCTGGACTGATCCCGACTACTTTGCCTTGTATATGGTCTCGAAAGTGTCTGCAGGCGTTGAACACCGCTCTGAGCTCCAGTATATTTATGTGCAGTGACTGTTACGTGGAGGACCACAGTCCTTGAGTAACCTCTTCGCCCATGTGTGCTCCCCACCCTATGTGGGAGGCATCTGTAGTAAGAAAAACAGATACTTGTGGTTGGTGGAAGGGTACCCCTGTTAGCATGTTCTTGGGGTTTACCCACCATTGCAGGGATTTGCACACCTCTGTCGTGGGTGACAACGCCCTGTAAACGGTGTGTGCTGCCGGTTTGTATATGCTCGCCAGCCAGTGCTGCATGCTGCGCATGTGTAACCTGGTGTTCTGTACTACGAACGTCGTTGCTGCCATGTGGCCCAGCAGCTGTAAGCACGTCAGAACGGGCACCGTAGGGCTGAAGGTGATGACTTGCACGAGGGAGCCGACAGCCCGAAAGCGTGTCTCTGGTAGATACACTCTCGCTGTAATAGAATTTATGCGTGCCCCTATGAACTCTATGTCCTGTGTGGGGTCTATCTTTGATTTTGCCAGATTGATAACCAGGCCGAGTGAAAAGAACGTGCCTGCTGTGACGCGTATCATGTGTAGTACGTCCTCCTCTGAGGCCCCTTTGAGTAGGCAGTCGTCCAGATACGGGAATATAAATACCCCCTGTCTGTGCAGGTAGGCTGACACCACTGCCAAGGTCTTGGTGAAGACTCTGGGGGCCGAGGAGAGGCCGAACGGTAGGACCTTGTATTGAAAATGTTCTTTGCCTACCATGAACCGGAGGAATCGTCGGTGAGCCGGATGGATAGTTATGTGAAAATATGCATCTTGTAAGTCGAGGGCTGCGAAGCAATCTCCATTGTCCAGTGCCGTAAGGATGGAGGCGATTGTGAGCATCCGAAAGCGTTGCTTGCGCAGGTACCGGTTGAGGCCTCAAAGATCTAAGATGGGCCTCCAGCCTCCTGTCTTTTTCTCCGTGAGGAAGTATCTGAAGTAGAACCCTTTCCCTTGCAGTTGCTCTGGCACTCTTTCCACTGCCCCTATGAGCATAAGATGGTCTACCTCCTGCTTGAGTCTCGCTTCGTGGGAGGCATCCTGCAGGTGGGGCCTGGGTGGAGGTCGTGGCAGTGGGAGCGACTGGAAGGGGATCGCGTACCCCGTGGCTATGATCTCCAGCACCCATTTGTCTGTGGTGATCCTTTGCCACTGGTCGTAGAATGGTCGGAGGCGATGGTGGAATAACAGCTTCAGATGACATTGTGCGATGGTAGTGATGGCGCAGCCCTGGATCTGTGTGTCAAACTTGTGGCCTTTGGCCCTGCCCCGAGGACGCACGGCTCTGTTTGGAACGTCACCTGGGAGTTCTATATTGTTGATGCTGTTGATGTCGCCCTTGCTCGTAACCCCTGTGGTACTGGGGACGCTGTGGCTGATACTGGTACCGTCTTTGCTGAGGGTAGTACTTTTTCTTTCTGTATGGAGGGGTGTAGATCCCTAAGGTCCTAAGAGTGGCTCTTGAGTCTTTACTGGAATGAAGGACCAAGTCAGTTGATTCAGCAAACAGCTTCTGCGTGTCGAAGGGGAGATTGACGATCTTCGCCTGCAGATCCCTCGGTATACCCGAGGTTTGGAGCCAGGACTCCCTTCGCATTACCACTGCCGTAGCTGTTGAGCGTGCTGCTGTGTCCGCAACATCCAGGGTGATCTGAACTCCCGTCCTCGAGGCCGCATAGCCTTCTTGCACGATAGCCTTGAGCACCGGCTTCTTGTCCTCTGGAAGCGAGTCCATGAGGGAGGTTAACCTAGAGTAGTTGTCGAAATTGTGGTTCGCTAGATGCGCTGCGTAATTCGCCATTCTCAACAGTAGGGTGGAGGAGGAGTAGACCTTTCTGCCAAACAGCTCCAGTTTCTTGGCATCTTTGTCCGTTCCCCCTGTTTTGAACTGAGACGTTTTTGATCTCTGTTGAGACGATTCTACCACCAGAGAATTTGGTTGCGGGTGGCTGAATAGGAACTCCATGCCCTTCGCCGGCATGAAGTATTTCTTGTCCGCTCTCTTGTGGACAGGCGGAATAGTCGCAGGCGTCTGCCATATCGTGGTGGCGGACTCCAAGATTGCTTCGTCAAGTGGTATGGCTATTTTCGAGGAGGCCGGAGGTCTCAGATTTTTAAGGAGCTTATGGTGCTTCTCTTGCACCTCTGCTGTCTGGATGCCTTGCATGAAGGCCACCCTTTTAAACAGCTCTTGGAACCGTTTGAGATCGTCCAGAGGATGGACGTCCCCTGGGGCTGTAGCCTCATCCGGGGAGGACAATGAGGAACCGCTAGGGTATGCCTCTCTGGACCCTTCCGGGTCCTGTTGACGGTGGAACATCCGCTCGCTAGAAGCTTGCGAGGGAAAATCCCGGGGTTCCAGAACCAACTACTCCTGAGATATCTGAGTCTCTGTCCCCGTTCGCGATTGCCCTCGGGGATACGGAACCGTCTGTGGGGATCTGTCCCTGGTAGTATGCCTATGGTGTCTATGCCCCGCATGATAGGGGCGACCATGGCAACATGGGCACTGCTCCTGGGATGGTGACCTTGACCACTCCCTTGGTGCATACCCCCTACGTCTGGGGGAGCGAGATCTTCTGGAGACCTGGGACGCTGGAGAGACCGATTTGTGACAGTACTCAAGTGGCTCGAAGCCCAAGAAGGGCGAAGGTGGTCCAAGCCATGGGGAGGCTGGCTGTAGAAATGGAGATGGGGGCTCCGGATAGGCTAGGGGTGACCCCGCCTTCTCATTGGGGTCCGCAGCACGAGCGGAGGGCTCAGAGAAAGCAGCTCTGCAGCCCTGTATGGAGAGGGACTGCGGTGCCGTGTTTTCTGTGCTGCCCTTCCCCTCCCCTGTGGGGGTGGCTCCGCCCCCTGACGCGTCGAGGATCTCGGCCCCGTAGTCTGAACCGCGCTCGGCATGCTCCTCAGCAGTGCCGCGCGGGCGGTCTCCCCCGGTGCCTGTAGGCCACATGCCTGTGCGCTCTGTGCCACCGGTTCCCCAGGGGTCGGTGCCGCTGTTTGCGGTGCTGCCGGTTCCAGCGCTTGCTTGGCCGCCGCCCTGCCCGCGGTGTGGGGCGGCTGTTTGATCATCGGAGGCTGAACCTCCGCCATGTGCGTCTCCGTGCCGCCGCCGATCAGCTGTAGCTGCGGCTGGGGGCTGTGCACTCCACCCATCCCGCTCACTGTTGCTGCTGGCAGGGATCGGGTTGGGGAGATTTTCCTCCGTTTTTGCGCTGATGGGGTTAGGGACGCGGCTTTCCTTTTATGGGCCCCAGAAGGTCCCTCCTGCTGCGGCCGCTCCGGCACGTCTGGCTGGAGGGCCTTGTCGAACAGCAGCATTTTCAGCCGCATTTCCCTGTCCTTCCTTGCTCTGGCTGTTAACTTGGCGCAGAAGGAACATTTCTGAGTGACATGGGATTCCCCCAAGCACCTTATACACTGACTGTGCCCATCAGACGCTGGCATCGCCTCGCGGCACGACTCACACTTCTTGAATGCTGAAGAGGACATTGTGGTGAGTCTTTGAGTTGTTAATAGGGTACTTAGCACCTTCTCTGTGCTTGTTCCCCTCTCGGATAAAGCCTGCCGCGGCAGGAGGGCTAATGGCCCTAGGCTCCTGGCCTCCGGTGCTCCGCTTGTTACTAGGATTGGAAGCTTTGAATTCCTCTCCTTTCTTTGTTTTTTTTTTTTTTTTTTTTTTTTTTTGAAAACAACAGCCGACTAACTTAATCTAAGACTGAAGAAACTTTAAAACAATTAAAAACATTAAATACGCTAACTCTAGCCGTAGCCTGAGTGGATTCCATCTGCAGCCGATGGCGGTTAAAGAGGAACTGGCGGGGACCGGATCGCGCACGTGGCCAGGAGCGCACAAGGGAGTGGCGCGCGCCGGCGCACGCGCGGTCCGGCAGAAACTGCTTGGAAGATCTGACCTGCGGCGCCGGGGCGAGCCTGACACCTAACGTGGAGCACCCACGGGGACACTCGAAGAAGAAGCAATGTTGACAGCTGCAAAATTGACTTTAGGTACACAGCTGGCATACCTAAAATTGTGTAGCAGCTGTCAACATTCCTAGTAAGTGTAGATGGAACCTTAGGTTATTTCTTGGAGGAGCTTGAACCCTGGTTAGAACATACCACTGAAATGCTGCAGCAATGGGCTGTACCGGGTGCAGAAAAGCAAAGATATCTAGCACAGAGCCTCAGAAGCCCAGCTTTAAACACAATTCGCACTCTCATGCTCTCTAACCCTAAAGTCAATGTGCAGGACTGCCTCGGGGAAGAGTGGCTCAGTGGTTTGAGCACTGGCCTATTAAACCAAGGGTTGTGAGCTCAATCCTTAAGGTAGCCATTTAGGGATGGGGGCAAATAGATGCCAGGGATGGTGCTTGGTCCTGCCAAGAGGGCAGGTGAGGACTGGACTAGATGAGGTCCCTTCCAGTTCTAGGAGATGTGTATCTCCAATTATATATTTATACACACACACACACCCCTACCCCTTCAGGAACAGAGGGCCCCAAAGACTGTTACTGTAAGATCCTTAACTCTCAACAGCACCAGGGTGAGAAGAGGCTGCAGAGACTGCTTCGGAGAGCTGTGACTGCTGAGCAGATGGATTAGACCAGTCTGGCTCAAAGTGTAAGAAGAATTCAGTACAGTAAAACCCCTATTTACACAAATTTCAAATTGCGCATTACTTGGATTAATGCAAGTCGAAATCATGAGTGGTGACTCCCAGCTCCCCTCCACTTTCAGGAGTTAGAAAAGTGACCAGTGTTGGACAGCCTCCTAGTTTCCACAAGGAGGAGAGCCAAGCTGCTGCCTGGTTCCTGGCTCCCTCCCAGTCCCAAGAGCCAGGAAACTGACGAGAGCAGCAGTGCTAGTCAATTTCCCTGCTCCCCCAACTTGTGCGAAATTTGATATATACATGGCTACCTGGAAATGCAACTTACGCATGTGTTGTGGGGGTTAGTGTATCAGAACCTGATTCTACTTTGTCTCTGGACAGAACAGATAGCTGAGCTGCAAAGCACCACTGACCAAGCTAACATTTCCAAGAATAAGTAGCCTCATGCTGCAGCAAAGGAGAAGTCAGCATTCAGAGTCACTGTGCCACCCAGGTGAAGGGGGAAAGGACAATTTTTCTGCTACCAGTGTGTTGAGCTAGCTGCCAGTTGCTGTAATGAGGAAAATCCCTTCTTAGTGTAGAGAAAGCAGAGCACCAGTCGGGAGGGGTTGGGGAACTGCTGAAAAGCCCAGCAACAGGGGCAACCCAGGCCCACAGGATTTAAAGATTTCCCCCAGAAAAGACTGTCATTGGGAACCCTCAAGACTGATAGAGCCTTGAGCAGAGATCACGGTGGGGAAGGGGCAGAGCATAAAGCAATGCTCGACACTGGATCTCTACTGACTCTTAACATTTCCATCATTCTACTAACAGATGTTTAGGCAACGGCCTATACAGAGATTGGCTGGCATGGGTCGGTATGGCCTCAGCATGGATGAACACCCCCACCAAGGGTATATCACAGTGCAGCTGGAATTTCCAGAGGAGGTGGCTGGAGTAAGAGAAGAGGTAGACAACAGCAGGAGTAATATGACCTGACCCTAAAAGAATCTCTGATGCATCTGTACTTATAGGGACCAATGCCATCTCTTCAAGGTACTCACAGAATACTGCAGATGATGGGCTAGGGACCAGTCCCTGACTGATGGTCCATATAGTTTGTGCTATAGCCTAGTGCTAAAAAGAAGACATCTGAGCTAGCAATGGGGCACAGAAGTACATGGGCACAACCCCTGTTGCAGAGTCTGCAAGGATGGAGCAAGAAGTGCTTGCCATAAGGCTAAAAGGCAGTACCGGAGCATTAACCATGCCTTTTTTTTCCCGCTTCAGCCTGCTGAAGGAAAGCTCCCGGAGGGAGTGCCTGTCCCTAGTGGAGTCAATACCCTACCTGCTGAAGCTCAAGAAAAAGTGATTATGCTGATTGCTAATGACACAATCATGACATTTGTCATGATGAATGCCTGTAAAGGGTTAAACCCAGAGTGGGTGAGTTCTCTGTTGGCAAGCAGCCAGGTGAGCCAATGGGGAGAGGGTTACCTGCTGAACTGAACTGAAGTGATTACCTGCTGAAGGTCTTTTCTTTTGTGTGACCAGAGGACAGACAGAGATGTTTAAGCCTGAACAGGCTTAAGGAATTCAATCAGACCATAGATGTTGATAGACCAGAGAGCACCAGTGGCAGAGGGGCCAGGCAGCTGTAGCCCGGGCAGGAAGCCGGTAGGGGCCAGGAAGCCAGTGGCTATGGGGGAGCCCTGGATATGGAGCCCCGCATGCTCAGGGTTGGACCACCGGAGCCCAGGAGCTGGTGGCAACCAGGGCCAGGAGGCTGGTGGTGGCCTTGAAGCCACAGCATGGAAGCTGCGGCCAGGATGCAGGGTTGGGAAGCTGCTGGCAGCTGGGGAGCAGGAGCCACGGCTGAGACCGGGAAGCAGGACATACTGGGGCCAGCAACTGGGAGTGGCTGATGCCCTGGAGGGGAGCCTGGTAGTGGAGCTCGCAGCAAGCAGGGGAGAATTGATCTCCCATGGTCCAGCAAAATCCCTGTTTCAGGACCACTCAGGTCCCAAGGGGGCCAACCTGTGTCTGAAAATGCCTAACGCTCCAGTATGTGTGCCATAGTCTACAACTTCACTCCTCGGTTACAACAGAACTCTCGGCCACGAATGGAAGCCTGTAGAACATATTTCCCTCCACCCACCCCCAAGAGTTAGGGACCATCACAGAGATCATCACCGTCTGCTCTAAGTGCAAGGCACATCGCTTTGAACTGCCTTCTCCAACACACACACAGCAACGTGTGCATGTTGTATACATGATGCACAAAAACCTACATTAAAAGAATAATGCTGTGGACTGAATGAGGCAGAGGGCCTGTGGAAAAAACAGTAAGTGCTCCTGTAACTAAAGACTATCATAAGGTACATATACCAGGAGCCCAAGCTGCACACGTAATCTTAACTGTGGTGTGTCCTTTTTGCATATTTGACTTGAAAACCCTCACTTTTAACATAGTTGTGTGTGCGACTGCATGGGTTTTTTAAAAAGCAAACAAAAAAAGGTCACACCGTATCATACTGACACCCACAAAGATAATCAGCAATGTATTAACCTTTAGATCCAACCTCAGAGAGCTTTGGCACTTGAGCTAACACAAATACATGATACCAGGTTATTATCCCCCATTTGGACTAGCACTAGAGGAGGGGAGGAATCGCCCAGATTTACAAATATGGGCTAACAGCAGAGGAATGCTAAAATGCTGGGATTTGGATTCTATGCCAAGTTCCTGAGGTGAGTGGAATTAGCGAACAGAGTCCGTTGCCCATTTCCCTCAGGCTAGACCCCGTCTTTCTCTGAGTATGTCTACACTTACTGCGGATTCAACTCACCACAATCAAGCCACCAGGAGTTGGACTTTGCCACATCAGTGAAGATGCAGCAAAAATTGATCTCCCTGAGCTCGGCCATCAACCCTGGTACCCCACACTGCAACTGGAGTAAGGGATCTTGGCGTGAGCGCGAAGAACCCCGATCTACACCAAGGTACAAAGTCGATCCGGATATCTTGATTCTAGCTACACGCTAACAGCGTGGCTAGAATTGCATATCTACAATTGACTTTGATCGCTAGTGTAGACCAGGCCTCTGCCTCTGTCCAGCAGTTGTCTACCTCAGCACTGGCTCCTTCACCCATCCCATTCTCTTCATCTAGTCAGCCTCAGACTCCACTCCTCAGGTTTCTGATCCTAGTCCCAGTCATTCCTAGTCTCTTCATTCCAGACACCCCATCCACCAGCCCCACATGTACTTAAAAAAAAAAAAAAAAATCCAAAACACACCACTGCACTTACCCTTTTCCTCCTAGGAAGGACAGGATTTTCTCTCAGCCTTTGCCACAGAGTTCCAATGTCATGCTGGGAAAGCCATTTATATCAAGCTTTTCATGTATGGTAACTAGGACTGTGTCTACATTACGAGATAAATTTGAGTTTATTAAAATTGATTTCGTAAGGCTGGGTTTTATAAATTCAAATTTGACTATCCTCACCTCCCCACAAAGTCGATTTTTTGCTGCCACACAATCACCAAACATCAACTCTTGCAGCAGTGCATTGTGGAAACCTATCCACAGTTCCCTCAGCCCCATAGCATTCTGGGTATTTTCTCTAGTGCAGCATGTGAAAAGTTTGCTCCGCAAGTGCTTGCGGGTATGTGATGTCATCTTCTCACATTGTGTTGCCCTCATTCCCCTTCCATGGTAAGCAAACAACCATTTTTCCAGAAGGAAAGGAGGAGAAGTAGGGAACCACAACGTGCACGTTCTCTGGGATCACCCAGATAACTATGCCATGTTGACTGGTCCCTCAGCTACTTCCACCCAACACAAACACTTGAAACCACAAGATTGCATGAAAGAACCAAAGATTGGAAAGAAAGCATCAAAAGGATCACCAAATTAACTGACATCGCAGCCTTTTATAACAAAATTATCAAAAGATTTTACAAAAAGCAGCAGGTGTCCAAGTATTCTCAATTGGCCCTCCAGCCAATGTCTCCCTCCCTTGATTACAGATACTTGACCCCTGAAAGTATTACAGGAACAGTGCAAAGCTTGAATAAGAGCAAAACAGTACAGGTTTGGAAAAAAGACATTTCTGATGCAGAATTTTAGGCTTCCCACTTCACTACACAGAAGCGACCAATATGGGGAATGGAGCTCCCTCATCACTTTAGGAGGCTGTGGGGTCTTAGGTTGAAGAGCCAGTTGATATGGTGTCAGTGTTTCAGGGGGGGAGGGTACCACAGCCCTGATTAACTATGCAGGGGCCGGCCCCCCTCACTGCTTTAGGGGCGTGTCATGGGGTATGGGGTT
Source organism: Carettochelys insculpta (assembly GCF_033958435.1). Classification (NCBI taxonomy): domain Eukaryota; kingdom Metazoa; phylum Chordata; order Testudines; family Carettochelyidae; genus Carettochelys; species Carettochelys insculpta. The sequence continues at coordinate 111,262,839 of NC_134137.1, read as the reverse complement.
GTTGGTTGAAGGGCCAGTTGAAATGGTCCATTCAGTGGTGCTCAGGCACAGGTGGCAAGTCCCCAAAATCTTTGCTGCCGGCAGGGTAGAATTCCCCCCAGCAACAGCAAGCCCCTGAAATCTTTGCCGCCAAGGGTAGACTTCCCACAGTGATAGCAAGTTCCCAAAAATGTTTCCCATCTCTGGAGCCCCCATCACACTCAAGCCAGGACATGGTGCTGCCTGGCAGCATGGTCTGCACAGAACAGAAGGCACATCCTTTTGTTGGGTTGGGGGTTAGCCATGTGATGTGGTTGGGCATGGGAAAGACCTCAACTGCATGGCACCTGTGTGCAAGGGGAGCTGCCCCTGTACAAATGTAAACCACAGAAAAGTTTCTCTGCATGTCATACAAGCACGACCGCCACAGCCTCGCCACCACATGGTGCAGTGCGGTGGGGCTGGCGCCAATGCTGGAAAAAAAAAAAATCCAAGTGCTCAGCTTACAGAACCATGAACTCCACATTGGGGCTATCTTTAATGGGTAGATGTGCTCACCATGCTGATAGCAAAGAAAGAAAGAAGCTTCTCAGGCTCTCTTACAAGCATGACCCCACAGGCTAGCCACCATGGGCTTCCTGGTGCCAAATTCAACTTCATGGGCTTCCTCTTACCTAACTCCTGTGCACCTGGAGAGCAGCGGAGATGGAGATGGCCAGAGTGGACAACTGTGAAGCATTGTGGGACACCTCTGGAGACTAATATAGTCTATTAAAGGACATGGCATCTCCATATTAGCCTTAATTTGAACTTTTAAATTTTAACTTGATGCTACATTGAGTAGCTTTCCACAGTGTTATAATATAGACCTCAGTGCTGCCTAAAATCGACCTAATGGTATTTCCAGTGAAGACAGTGACAACGTAAGATTGAGCTAACTGCCTTAAATCCAACTTTATTATGTAATGTAGACATAGCCTAGATGTTGTTAGTACATAAACTTGTTTGTTAGCCTCGGATAGGATTTTGTGTTTTATTTTTGATGCTCTTATGTCCTTATTAAGGTGAGAATAAAAACCCTGTGTATGTTACAACTGACCACAAGCAGATGGGGTGATAAGGCTAGGGTTAAAAGTCTTAAAGGCTTTGGCATGAATGTAACAGATGGAGCACAAAATGGAAAGCTGCCTCGTTCCTCTCTCAAGTCAGGACCAAACAATAAGGAGCGGTCAGGGAGATGGAGAGAGGGAGGCATAAGACAGACTAAATCCAAGTATCAGAAGGGTAGCCCAGTTAGTCCGTATTTGCAAAAAAACAAGTAGTCCTGTGGCACCTTATAGCCTAACATTTATTGGAGCATGAGCTTTCATGGGCAAAGACCCACCTTGTCAGATACATGCATGCATCCGATGAAGTGGGTCTTTGCCCACAAAAGCTTATACTAAATCAAAGACAGACTTGGCCATGGCCAGAGCACAGTCTCACTCCTTACCCCTCCTATGGGAAACAAGAGGTGGGACAAAGACCTCAGATTCAGGACCCTCCAAGCAGAACATAATCATAAGCTGTAAGGAGTGAGAGCAGGGGTGCACACTGCAGGTATATTAGGGCTTATTAAGGAGAAAATGAGAATGGGGAACAGGGACGCAAGCAAAGGCTCTGCAGCATTAGAGCTGGGATAGTACCACTTCCTGTTCTCACACAGGGGAAGTAAGCAATTGAATATAAATGTTAGTGCTTGTGAAGCATGCAGACACTGTAGCGATTAATACAACTGAAAAAGCACATGTGGCCATTAATAACTGTCTTTAAAGCAAGGTCTGAGTACTGAGCAATAAAAAGCCATGATGTCACACACTGAGTAACTGCTCGTGAAGTATACACTGCCCATTCACCATAACATTTTTGGTTCCAGCTATAAACTAACATTTTGAAAACTCCCTTCACAGCCAGTACCTCAGAGTTTTGTATCATTTAAACCCATCGTCTATATTGGTACAGTAGTTAAATATCAGAGGGCTTGCAGCCACAAACTATGCTGGAGCAAAGCCTGACTCTGCTACCAGTTTTATGTGAGATCTTTCAGGAGTAAGCTGGAGGCAGTCCAGACCGAACTTGAGCTTGTAAGTAATTCATTTTGTCTAACTGACACCCCCAATAGACATTCTACATCAATATCCTATTTTATGGCAATAGGTTTATTCACTGGGACCAGAAACAAGCAAGCTGCCATACATACTCCTCTAAAATCTGGTAAAACGCTGCCAGGGTTGGGGTGAGTTGGCATGGCATAACATTATGAATTTTGGCTATAACACAGCAACAACACTACTGAATTTTAAATACAGTAAACTCTTGCATATCTGGCAGCCCTGGGACCAGAGGGCTGCTGGACATTCAAATATTGTGGATAATAGAGAGGTATACCTAGCAATGCTGAATACCAAAGAAAAATAAGATTAGATATTAAGGAAAAAGCAAAAGTGTATGCAGAGTACTTTATTTACCAACAACAGGAGTTGTACATAGTAAACTAATACTGTATTTGCTATGTTTATTTGTATTTACTTTCACTAGACTGTACTACTTGTGGAAGACATAACTGAAATTTACTTCTGGTTAAAATGCCAGTTATCTGAGAGTTCCGGATGATAGAATGCTGGATATGGAAGAGTTTACTGTAAATGTTTAATACAGTTTTGTAAGTGAAATGAATATGAAATTCCTCACAGAACACTTTTTCCTCCCCTTAATTATCTTTTCAAGCATAACAAGAAAATAAGGCAAATGATATAAATAAATTACCTTCTTTGCATTCTGGTTTCCTTCTTAACTCATCAGATATCCAATGATTACACTGCGACAGTGGCATGTCCATTTCACATAATATAATACTGGACAGAAAATATACAAATTAAAATCTCAAAATACATACATTGTGCGAGACAGACAAAGAATGAATGTAAACACAAATAGGTAGAGGCAAAATTGGGAAGACAAAAGACACAAAAGCTCAAACTAGCTAGAGACAAAGGAGAACAAGAACACATTCTACAAATATATTAGAAGCAAGAGGAACCTTGGAACCTGTGGAACTCCTTGCCAGAGGAGACTGTGAAGGCTAGGACTATAACAGAATTTAAGTAAGAGCTAGATAAATTCATGGAGGTTAGGTCCATAAAAGGCTATTAAGCCAAGGTCAGGAATGGTGTCCCTGACCTCTGATTGTCAGAGGCTGGAGATGGATGGCAGGAAACAAATTGCTTGGTCGTTGTCTTTAGTCCACCCCCTCTGGGGCACCTGGCACTGGCCACTGTCGGAAGACAGGCTACTGGGCTGGCTGGACCTTTCGTCTGACCCAGTATGGTCATTCTTATGTTCTTAAGAGCAAGGACAAGGTAGGAACATTACTTAATGAAGAGGGAAAGACAATAAACAGAAAACAAGTTAAGTAAGAGGATCTGTAAACAGCAGTAAAGCAATAAAATTATGTAAGTGAAAATGTAGACTGAATATCAGAGATAACATCCTTACAGTAAAGTCTACTGGTGTGCAGAAGAACTTCTTTAGGGCAGAGGTGTGTACCTTTTTTCTTGGGATATTTAAAATTTGACCAGAAAATGTAAAAACTATTCTCCAGCTTGCCTCGTGAAAAGAGCTACAAAAAAAAATAGAGATTTATCTACCACCATGTTGCCCAACCACTTAATTGGTACGGGGATGAATATGTAGTTTAGAAGGCATCCAGACACTAGCAGTATACAAATGTTATGTGAGATATATATATATATGTATATGTATAAAATAAAATAATCAATTTGTAGCAATTGGACAGGTTAATATATGTTACATTTCTTCCACAGGTTAGAATGCATTGGTTTTCTTCATATTAGTGGAGAAATTAATTTAGTACTCCACATGGCAGACAATATCGTTTCCTTACACAACCATTATAACATGGGAGCACATTTCCTTTCACAGCACACATGCATATTTTCTTCACAAGGTCACCTCCTCAATACACTTGTGTACTAAACAAGACAACACCCTGCTAAACTTTGACTGCTAATTTGTAGCCTGTTTACTGGATTTTATATTCCATTGCTGTGATTTACTAAAAGCATTTCAGTGCTAAATAAGTCAATTACAAACTTGCATTGTTTAATATGAGGATAAAGTAATTCAGATGAATTAGAACGGATTCCGATAATTCAGGCATGAAGAATTTCTAAGGCGTCCAGTCTCTAAAAGCTGTATTATATTGTATCCATTCACATACCTGGATCTTTTCTCCGGGACTTCCAACAAAGGTGGAGATATGAACAGTGTTGTCTGGACTTTCCCCACAATTAGCTCAAACAGCTTCAGACAGAAAATACTGAAGCCTGTGTTACATACTGCTAAGAATCCCCCACCAACGCATTAATAAATCTCAACAGCTGCAGCCTGAAAACAAAGTGGTCACATAGTCCTGCAATTCCCAGATAAGTTGGTACTCTTATGTAAGAGGAGAGTAGGTTTCATAACAGCAAGAGGTCTATACGCACTCACACTGCAACAAATATAATCTGGACAAATACACCAATATAGAACAGCACCTACGAAGGCTGTCACTATCCAGCCCATTTTAAAAAAAATTGAAGATGCAGAAAAAACATTCAAAAGTGAACTTTTCTTCCAAACATTCAGTGTCACACTTAAAGCAGCAGAGACCTGGTTGTGAAATGCATGGACAACTGCACATCTAAATTTAAGTACACAGTTACAACTGGTTACAAAATCTGAATACCTCAGGAGCACATTTGTACACTCGTACGTTCCGTTTGAAAGGGGCAAATGTAGGCACACAACTGTACATCTTTGCATACAAACTTCAAATATGGAAAACAGGGTATTAAGTGCATCCGTAAGACCCTTTATATCAGCATGTTTTCCATCGTCAGTTTCCCCTCCAAAAAGCACAATTAAATCAGTGAAGTCACACATGCATCTCTGAAAATTATCTAGATCGTAAACTCTTAAGGGCACAGACACTCTCTCTCTTTCTTAATCTTTGTAGAGTATCAGCTCAGGAGCAGACAATATTTTTTGATCAGGGAAATGGCACTCCAAAATTTAAAAAGTTGTCGAGGGCCACACTCTTCAATAATATTCATGGATGAGGTGTGGTGTCTGGACGGAGGCTGGGTGAAGGAGTCTGGGAAGAAAGTTTGGGTGAGGGAGGTGGCTGTGACTTGAGGCAGAGGACTGGGGTGCAGGGATTTGGGTTGTGACCTAGGACAGAAGGGGTTTGTGATCTGAGCAGGAGACTGGGGTGCAGGTCTGGAATGAGGCCCATGTACAAGAGGAGGGGGCAGAGGCTTTGGTTTGTGTGTGTGGGGTGGAGCTGAGGTCTGCGGGAAGGGATGGGCTGCGGTGCCAGAGGCAGGCTCTGGGTGAGACACTTACCTGAGCAGCTCCCGGTCAGCAGCCGAGCTGATTTTGCAGTAAGGCTCTCTGCCTGTGGGGCTTTAGGGGAGCCATGGGAAAGGGAAGGGGTCTTTCAAACAGGAAGCCTCCATTTGCTAGAAACCACCCATTGCAATTGTGTTTGGGGTGAGGGCAATACTTCAAGTCTCTCCCCACCCATATCCCCAAGCTCACAGCTACTGAAATAAACAGGGTGCAGCAGCTCTTCTGAGGTGCATGCAGGGGGGTGGGACAGACTGGGGACCTACCTGAGGCTCCCCGCTGTGTCCACAGGCCAAATCCAGCCCAGAGGCCATATTTTGCCCATCCCTGATCTAGCTATAATAGGACCCCCAATCTCATTTGACCGTAGGTACTACTATTAAAAATAAATCCTAAAATTAAACTTCAACAGAATAGCAGGATTCCACCATACTCAGTAACTACGCATACATGGGCAGCCTCTGTCAGAGGTCACTGTCAACAGAGAAACCTCAGCAGCACCTCTGCCAACAGATCACATCTACGCATAAAAGTGGCTTGAAAGAGCAAGCCGGTCTGTCGACAGAGAGCAGCCGAACTGTCTGGCCCTGTCGACAGAATGTCTGACCAGAAGCTCTGCAAAACAGGGCTGCCCTGGGAACTGGAAACCCTGTCTGTTGACAGGGCTGTCTATACAGGGACTCTGTCGACAAAACAGTTGACAGAGGGGCTATACCTGATCGGAGAGAGGTACAACTCTGCCAGCTGAACAGCTGAGTTTTGTCACGCTCTCGACAGAGCGCTTTAACCATGTAGACGCCGAGCAAGTTTTGTCGACAGAGGCTGCCTGTGTAGACATAGCCAGTAACAGTAAATACTGGAGAGCACATTTTACATTTGGGAACTGTCAGGAAGTCTGTATTGCCCTGTCTTGACCAAAGTACGGGCATGCGACAAGGCGAGCTTAAGCCTGGGTAAAACCTGGTGCAATATGTGCATGCAGACAAGGCCTAAAAAAGGAGTGCAGAAATGTGGCTTCCTGTGCTTAAGGCCATTGGGCATAGTGTGACCACAAAGTGCAAAACATGCTGTGCTGGACATTTCCAGTCAGACAAGTTCAGAGAAGTGCAAAATTTCACCAGTCCTAAAATTGTTAGCCACAAAAAGGGTAAGCTATTTATAAAAGAGTAGCAGCAAAGGTAGAGTAATTTAGTTCAGGGAATACAAAACTAGAGTAGCCATAATCATAGTCAGAGGCAACCAAGTCAAGCTTAGTATAAATATAGGCAGAAGTGAGGTGGTCATTGGAAGGGAATGAGCAAGGTACCCGCACATACCTTGTTCATGGGAACAGGAAAGGAGTGAAAATTAGCATTCTTCTGTATTCACTGTACAGTCGCCAAACATAGAAATATCAATTTCACTTAGCTGCTAACTGGCAGACAGTCTGCCAGTTTATGGAGTCCCTGTTGGAGGCTCCCACTGCATCTCCAGAGGCTAGTAGGCTTATGGTCATGGAGCTGTTGTGGTTTAAACAGGGACTCCTTAGGCTGCTAACACAGCATGGGAAGCCTGCCATTCCTTAAAACTCCTACCAGGGTCAGGGCTCTGGTGTCTGACAGGCTCCCTGTATTACAACAGGAAGCCAGCCAGAGTTTCACATCATCTCCAAATCTGGACAATTTTTGCCCTTGGCCATTCTCAGGTGACTCCTGTGACATCAACGGGAGTCACAGACATCTGAAGGCAAGAAGTATAATTTAAGATAAATACGATAAAGAGACCATTCCTTTTTTGGATTATGTAAATTCTCAGTGTTGTCTTTTTCCCTTCCAGTACCACCAAAGTCTATAGGGTTTTTCTGTGCCATGAATGACGCAGTAAACAAGAAACTTGGAACATGAAGCTTTTGAAGACAGGCAGACTGAAGAGAATAAGAGATCCAAAATTGGCTAAGCTGATTTTCTCTCTCTCAGTATTCAGAAATTTTGTACATCACTTTGTCTTCAGTAAAGTGTGATGTTGATAGAGTGTAATACAACTATCTCACTTCAGTTATTAGGAAATACAACTGACAAATCATCTTCAAGCCCGATTACATAAATTAATTCAGAAAAATCTCCTATTTAATGTAATGGAAATTTTCACTGAGGCCCAACACTGGACCTTTTAAATAACTGGCTTGAGAACAGTACAGTTCAAGACCACTGAAGCTGTCTCTCTCTTACAGTCTAGTCACAATATAAATTCATTACACAGAGAAAAAACAAAAGATAATTTGTTTATTTTTTCCTATCAGAGAATTCATTACAGCATTTATGTATTAAAATGTGATCATAAAACACAGTTAGCACTTTTTCTTTTTCCTTCCTCTCGCATTCCTTGATTTCCATTTTTTGCCCTCAAATACAGATCTGGCAGTCACCATGACTGGATTTTCTTCATTTTCATCCTCACTACTTGAGCTACTGTTTACCTCCTCCTTTTTACTGTACTCCTGTCTCACTATGTTCCTCTGAATTGCAGACTCCTTGACAGTTTTTCCTCTTTTGCTCTTATGTAAAAGTTTGTTTTCAGAATCCTCCCCTGAAGAGCCACTGGACGCCTCCGACAGCTGCATGTCACCTATGAAACCTCCTCCATGGAAACTCCCCTCTTGAGACTTTGAATGCTTTTTCCTCTTTGCCCTTTGGCTTTGTGAAGCGGTAGTTTGATCCTTTGTGCCTTGGACAGCTATTTTTTCTTTCTCACCATGTTTAAATTCTCTTTCTGCAACAGCACTAACCACCTGTATCTCTTCAGCTGCTGCTTCTTTTTCTTTCCTCTGCATACAAGTCACAGCTCTTCGAAGTCTCTGGCTCTTAATGGCTTGCTTTTCATGTTGTGCTAGTCTGAAGAACGAATCAATTCGAAGTTGACTCTAAGTGTACACAAAAATTAAAGAGGTGAAGTTTACATTCCACAATGACAGGCCTTCTATAAATAAAGTAAGTGACACAATAGTCTAAATTGGTGACGACTAATCAAGTAAATGAAATATGCATCACAAGTACATACATGCTACAAGATGAGTTACTAGAAGAGATTATTCATATAATACTATATAATCCTACAGTATAGCTTGAACCTCTCTTATCCCGCACCCTCAGAATCTGACTGTTGCCAAATGAGAGAATTTGCTGGACCACAGGAAGTCAATATTGTCTAGCACATTACCAACACTTTCACTACTTACTGGGCTCTTAGAAGACATTTAGGGCTAAGTTACAGCACAGAACACTGAAAGCCAGGACTGGTGGCTGTAAACAAATTTTATGGGACCACAGGACACATGACCATGCCCATGATAAGTGGTCATCTGGCTAATAAAAAAAAAAAGCATGCCAGATTACAGATGTTGCCAGTGAGAATTCTGGATTAAAGAGAGAAACACTGTATAATTTAATCCTTTGGGCTCCCAGTGGAGCACAGGGGGTCCACAGTTATTCTCCATCTCTTGTGATCCTTAGCGATGGTCTTCATTAATTATACATTAAGTATGAAAAGCTTCTTTAGAGCAAGAAAACACTATGGCCCTATTTAAAGAAAAATTCAAAATTAAGGAAATTAATTCCCTTCACATTTTACAAGTACTACATTCCTACTTATAACACATTATTTGCAATTCCAGCACAAATGGATACCCGCAGACCTACATACCGACACTTATTAGCATTTTCTCAAATGCAAAGCTATTAATATAATAAACTGATTGCACTAAACAACTCTCACAACCATGCTTGTCCTTTGGACAAAACAGCAAAATAAAATATTATTCTGTTTGAACAAACTGAATGCTTACTGAAACATTTTGGCTGTGGCCACACTTGGCCACAAATGGCCGTTTCGAAGATTACTTGGCCACAAATGGCCATTTTGAAGATTACTAATGAGGCGCTGAATATTCAATTCAGCGCCTCATTAGTGGCAGGACGCTTCCAGCCATGGTGCTTCAAAAAGAGTTGCTTTGGAATGCTCGTGGCTTGGCACAGCTATATGGGGGTTCTTTTTGAAAGGACCCCGCACCTTTCGAAACCCCCTTATTCCCCTCCGCTGAAAGTGCCATGGACGGAAGCGTCCTAATGCTAATGAGGCACCAAATATTCAATTCAGCGCCTCATTAGTAATCTTCGAGGCCATTTGCATGGCCATTTCAAAGTTTTGGCCAAGTGTGGCCACAGCCTTTAAGTCTTAACTTCAACTCTTTTAAGTCACTTAAGATTCAACACTAACAGACTGTGTGTAGATTTAAACATAAGTATTTTAAAACATCCATTTATTTGTCTACTCCTATATTCAGGGATCTGCATCACCCTCCAAGAGCTGATCTTACCAACATATAAGGCTTTTTGGGGAATGTAGTTCAACCTCAATTAACCAAACTGAGAGAATACTTACAAACATTCAGACAGATGAAGCTTTACATAAACAGGAGACTTGCCAGCCTGCTTTGAAAATCCTATAGGAGCCAAGCTCCCATGTCCCAAAAGCACAGATTAAATGTAGTTTACCTATGCTGCTGTATGAATCTGTAACATCAGCTACCACAGAACAAGCAGAAAGCTGAACTGAGGAGCTAACAGGAAGCAGCAGATTTAGATTTTACTAATGTATATATACCATTAAAATTATATTACATGCTTCACTACACAAAGTGTACAACCTTCACTCCCAAAAGAATTTACAACTTAATGACATTTTAAAAATATATTTACTTATAATTTTAATACCTTCATACATAAGGCCTAATTCCATGCTGAATTACAATTTGTGGCAACCTGCAAATTCAAAAGATTTGTGGGGGTTGCACTTCAGCACAAAATTTGTCCAAGAGTCTGTTAAATTATTTGGGTTTGTAATACTCATTTGGTTGAAGCTTTGTTTGTTATTTTAAAAATACTAGCTTTTAAATTTTTGAACCAACATCAAACTACCTAAAATCCTCCAACAACATGATTACCTGTTGAGAGTTCAGCTGTTTAAGTACAGGTAAAAGGACTTCATCTGTCTTTGTTCTAGTCCAGCCGAAGCAATTCTGACAGAACGTGTAGGTAGTTAAGGGTCACCAAATATTAAAAAAAGCTTCTTACTAACTTACTAAGTGTGACATGAAACATAGAAGTTTCTTTCCTAACCAAGAATCTCTACAAGATACTGTAACTAAAAGTATTTGTACTGTAAGAAAAAAAGGAAATTTCAAGATGTAGTAACAAATACTGCCAACATTATCGCAAATGTCTTCAGAAAAGCGTCCCTCGCCCCACCAAACCACCTCTATTATTAATAAACTGTGTTTAACACCAAAAAAAAGATCCCTCAGCCTACATCCACAATTGCTGCAAAAATACACTGAACGTGAGAAAAGAAAAAACTCAATGTTTGTATATATGGCACAGACTTCATTTAGTTACCTAACCAGAGAACAATTGCCATAAATGTTTAGACAGCACTCTATCTCAGATTGCAGTGAGTGCAAGAAACAGAAATGTACTATGACAAGAGATGCTAGCTAAATTGACAATGGAACCACTGATTTTGTTACAGTTAGAGTGAAACTCTCCTGAAGAAATTCTCAAGAGAAGAATTTAGTTCTCTGTACCGATTTGGCTAAATGACTCATACACTCATTTCAATCCAAGCAACTTTGGTTCACAACTCCAACAAGACACATTGTAAAAAGATATTCTCTGATCTGTTCTATATCAGGCCTTCCCCAAATGAATGATTCCTTTGACTCATCGACCACAGGTTTCAGGTAAGCTTCTATTACCGCCAGATTTGGGAAGCCAGGACTCAGTTGCAGTCGTCGCAGTTTTTTCTTTGCTTTAGTATCATGTGGATTGGGTCTTATTTTCTTATTCTTCTGAGCTTCAGTCCACCATTCACTGAATAATATAGGAGGAGAGAGAGACTGTTATTTTACTGAAACACATTAAAATATCAAGGGCCATCAAACAAACTTAAACAACCTTTATTGTTGTTATTGCTTATTTGTTTCCAGTAGTGCCAAGACACGATAAGCAATTTCCAAGCAACAAGGTGGTACCAGCTCTGCCTCCAGCACCATACAATCAAAAGGCACACAGACACGACAGGAAGTTATGCAATCTGTAATTATTACTGGTCAAGTTGATCTCTGGCCACATTTTGGTCTGGATAGCAAAAGTTAACTACATTTCTCAAACACAGCACAACAGAAGTGGATCTTTAACAAGTATGTAAATGCAAAGAGGGTGAAGGCCTTACTGATTCACTGTGGAAGAGCATTCTGTATCTGGTCACAACTCTTCAGTGATTTTTGTAACAAACTTGACTTTCATATTTTTAAATAAAAAGCCAGAGCCCCAGGTAAACTCACTGACAAGTGAAACTTCTCCATGAAGTTTTAAAAATTGGCTCCAGTGTATTGAGCTATTGATTCATAAATGGTTTAAAACAAAAATTGGAAAATGATGAAATCTTCCTACTTACTATATTCTTACTTTCAAATTACTTTGAAATATTTACTTTCAAATAATTACTTTCAAAGAGTAACACGTGAAAATACAGTCCTAACCAGACACAGGTACTTACAAACAGATATAAAGGAAACACATCTGAAAAATGTTCAAGTTAGAAAGTGCCTGAATTTAGGTTGCTCAGGCAGCCTTGAGTCTGCCTCTCATGCTCACTCCAGGCTTGTTCATAATGATAGTCTTGATTACATACTTCTTAAAGGAACCCTGGATTCATTCAGTGCACAAAGATTCTAAGAAATATTGAACAATTCACTTTTCACATTTCCCCTCACTTAAAGTACTAACTTACAAAATCAGACATACAAGTGTCACTCATTTACTCTCATTTTTACAGTTAACTATAAAATAAATGGCAACCTTCAAGTTGGTAAGCGCTGATATAGTATATAAAGCTGTATAAACAAGCTATATTTATATGAAATTTTAGTTCGTAACGACTTCACTAGCACTTTTCATATAGCCTCTTGTAAAACTAGGCAAATATCTAGGATGAACTGATGCAACCCCAGAAGACATTTGTATATACCTGGCTAAGAACCACTTGCTTAGATATCAGAGTGAAGAATACATGTGGATGACATCACTTATGGAGGGCAGGATTAGAATTGAAAATGACTGACAAGTTGAGAATAGGTCTGAAATCAACAAGATTAAATTCAAAGTACCACACTTCAGAAGGAAAATAATCCAATGTGTAACTGCAAAATGGGGAATAAGTAAGCAGGTGGCAGCTTCTAGGGTTTACAGTGGATCACAAATTGAACACAGCTCAATGGTGTGATGCTATTGTGGAAAAGCCTAGTATTGTTCTGGAGTATATAAATAATAGGGTTGGATATATGAGACACAGGAGGGCATTGTCCCACTTTACTTGGCACTGACAGGGCTCAGATGAAGTCCTGTGTCCAGTTTAGGAAATATGTAGATAAACTGGAGCATTTAGAGCAGGGGTGAGCAAAAATTTTGCATCAGGCCCCACGTTTTGTCCCTGTAAGTAGTTGCACCCCCACCCCAACAGCTCCGGAGGAGAGCCGAGGCCTCCTGGAAGTGATGTGTCATGCTGTACTCCTCTGGAGGCCACAAGGGTGGAGGTGAGGGAGGTAGCAGAGGCTGGAGGAGCCAGCAGAAGCTGTGGGGGAGGCAGACCAATAGCATTTATGAAATGTCATGCCTCCCCGCAGCGTGCACCCCTGCATAGGCTGTTGCAGGCATCACATTAAGCAGGGCTTGTGTTGCAGGCAAATCTCCTAGGAGAGGCAGCACCCTCCCTAACCGAAGCATAGGGCAAACACCTGATCCTGCCTTTCGTAGGGAAAGGGAAGTCCAGGTTCCCTCTCATACTCCCCCAGGCACAATCGGGGTTCACCCCCTGGCCCTGCTGACTGCTGCCTTAGCAACTACACACCCCTTTCACGCTCCCCCACCCCTCACCCCCCGCGCTTGTACCTCAACCCTCTGGCATCTCCTCACAGGACATCCAGAGAAGCCCAGGCCAAGCTGATTGCAAAGTTCAAGGCTCCCTCCTGGGGCTTGGGGGACCAGCAGCAGAGGGAGATGGTGGGGGGAACAAGGCAGGAGCAGAGCAGCTCACTTACCCATGGCTCACTCTCCTCCCTCACTGCTCAGCAGCAGCCTTCTGGTGCCCCCTGCCTGGCAGGCAGCAAGGCTGCAGGAAGCAAGGTCAAAGTGCATGCGGAGCAACAGCTGCAGCTGCTCACCACGCTGCTGGCTGACTCTGTTAGCTTGGAGCTGTGCCAGGGAGGAGAGGTCTGGGCTGGGCAAGCAGGAGGAGCAGGTGAAAGGGACGTTCCAGGCAGCCAGTGGAGGCCATGGCTGGGAGGGAGACTGATCACTCTGTGCCCGTTCTTTTGAAATTTCATACCCACCCCCAACAGGCTGCACCCCCCCAAATTTAGGGAAAGCAAAAACGTTATAAAGCCTGATCTATAAGGAAAGGTTAAATACTCTGGGCATGTTTAGTCTTGAGAAAAGGCGGCCATGGGGGGAATCGGACAATAGTATTCAAATATGTTTAGGGCTGTTATAAAGAACACTTAATTGCTTTCCATTTTCACTGAACTTAGTATATGTCAGAACGGGTTTAATCTGCAGCAAGGGAGATTCAGGTTAAATACTAGGAAAATCTAACAATAAGGGTGGCTAGCTCTGGAACAGGCTCCCCATGGAGGCTGTAGAATTCCCATCATTAGAAGATTTTAAGGAAATATTGGAGACACCTCATGGAGAGAGTCTATGTTTACTGGGTCCACACTCAGTGGAGGAGGGGGCTGTACTTCATGACTTTTTGTGATCCCTTTCAGCCCTATCATATCTCTACTGTTTTCAACAGTAATCTGTACTCTTCCCCAATGCTAAAGCAACAGAAAAATATGTGAAATCAACATACGTATTATGGAAAGAAAAATCAAATAAACCATACGTGAATTTTAAGAGAGGTTCTATTCCATGCCCAGGGAATTCATTTAAAATCTCCATTGCTGTTACATAGCCAACAGATGGGATCCCTTCAGTGTAGTCACTTCCAAGCAAATAGGCCAAATTAATTAACTTGCTTCTGTCTAACCCTGCAAGACAGAAAATGTTAACTAGATATTACTCTATGAATTAAAGTTCAGTTCTCCCAAAGAACTTCATATTATCTAACAACTAAAACAGCAACAGGAAAAAAGACAGGCATACATAGAGAGCAAAGCTACTCTGAGTCTAGGTCAGCACTTGTTTATTACTTTCTGGACCTACCTCAAAACACTATTGCTGGTCCAGCTGCTACTACTTGGTGTAAGGTACCGTGTATGATATTCCTTAGAGTCAAAGTTAAAATGCTATTTGGGACCCGGAGAAGCTGCATTCATTTCTGGCCCTTACGTGATTTCACATCTTTAAAAACCTACATCACACCCCATCTTCAATTCTGACCTAACTTTAGTGGAATCTGCAACAGGAATTCGGAGACAAAACCCAATGCTACACACAATCTCCCAAAGTCTATAATCGGAGTATTCAAATGGCTTAAACCAGTGGTTGTCAAACTGTGTGGTCTCCACTTCCTGGCTAGAGGCTGATCATACTGTGCTTGCAGGACATAGGGTGATAATGTTCACTGCTTTAAGTTGCATGACTAGGCCTTCAGGTTCTTTCTGAAACAGCTGAAAAGAAAATAGCCAGCCTAGCCATCTTTACCAGTAACTAGTAACAGAGAGGTAGCCATTTCTACCAGGAACTGTTATGAGAGAAAACCAGAACCACTCCTCAGGGACTGGATCCACCAGCTTACTATGGAAATTGTTTCCATAGAGAGGGAGATGGGAAGGAGAATGCATGCAGGGAAGGTCCTTCAGGCAGCTAATGAGAATGTCTATGTGGCCATGGCAACAGCAGAGGAAGACAACTGGGTTTAGAGAATCATTTGCCAAGGAAGGGCAGAGCAGGAAAAATGGTAGACAGAAAAAGTAAAACTGATTTTTCCCCCTGAAACAGACCAAATGAAAATACTTTACTATATCACCAATAGTTAAAAATACAAATACTTTCACAGTAATTCACAGAAGCAATTGGAACTCCTGCCACAAAGGCACAAATAAGGTAAAGAGAAAAGAGACTCACTTTTATACACTGACAAGTTTGATATTTTCTCCACTATCTTCTTGAACTACTGTAACTACTCTTGTATACAGAAATAAGAAATGCCTATCACATCAGCCACAGCACTAGACAAAAACAATGTCTCAGAATTTGCAGGGAGAACAAACCACAGCAGAACAAATAACTTTTTCTTTACTTATAACTAAGAAATTTTGCATGATCAGTAATAAACAAACACATCAAAATATTTCAAATTTCTAACCAGGGAGTTTTGTGGCAGTTTTGCATAAGTAGTGGCTTAGAAAGAGCCAGAATGGGGGAAAAATTGTCCCTAGTAAATTAGGTAATGGACACACAAGCTTAAAAGTTCCATGGTTTACTATGTGCCATGGCTAAAATCTTTTTGTTCAGTACAGCATACTTTTTTATAGTCTTTGCTCTTGCACCAACAATCAGAAAGAAAAGCACTACCATGGATTACTTAGTAGCTGAACATCTTTCTACAAAAGTCACAATCCATTGGATCTCTGCAATGTATTGTTTGCTGGCAACAAGTTTACAGAGGTTTAGTTATAATTTGCCTATATAAATTTGCTCTGTCTAGAACTACATAAAAATCTTCTCTCTTCTTCATACAAAACGTGAGTGTTTACCAAAAAGCAGACTTCCATTTCATATATATTACTAACCTAATTGGGTGCAACAATTGTCTGTAAATTCAGCAAGATGACTTACTGCGCAAACCAACATACAAAAATGTTGTCTGATGTGACTTTGATCTATCAAAAGTCATCTTCACAACAGTTAAATAGGATTCTGAATGAGTTCCAGTATTAAAAGAGTATAGAACAAAACTACTGATCAAAAACAAACAACATCTCCAGCATAAAAGCACTTGAGCCTTACCTAGTTGGTTTTGAATGTCCACATACTGGTAATATTCCACATACTTATTTTGACTGAAGAAATTTTTGTAAACATGCCGTGCTCCAAATAGCCAAATATCACTATCATCAGTGATTGTCCCAGAGGTCTGATCAGTAAGGTCCAAGACAGCACACTGAGCCTCTGCCTCCATAGGTGCTTCAATGTAAGGAACGCCAAACAGCCGGAGAAGTTCCTACAGGAAGTGGGTGGTTGAAGTTAGTATGTCATCAAAAAGGATAGCTCATCACATACCCCGCTTGACTCAAAAAAGTGCTAGTTCACATCCAGACAGTATTTATCCATTCATTGCAAACTGAAGCAATTTACATTAAAGTCAAGGGGTCAAACCTATTCCCTTACATATGCAAGTAGTATCACTCATGTCAATCATTACATAGTCAACTTTGGTGATATTTGAGAATTTTGGTTTCTGACCCATTCAAGCCTATTAGAGGCCTCGTGTTTGGTTTGGTTTTTTTTTTTGTTTTGTTTTGTTTTGTTTTGTAGGGGAGGTAGTACTGGGATGTGCTGGTGGGGCTGAATTGCAGAAAAGTTGGCAGAAGAGCCACCATCTGCTCACCCCCATCTCTCCAACCAAGATGCCATACTGACTTCATAAACAAGGTAGCCTTCAACAGCTGAATATGTCACTAGTTTGTCATATGTGCTCTTTTTGTATCCAATTCCGCAACCCTAACACAAGACAAGTAGCTCCTTATTCTGTAAGGAAACCCATTACTACTCAAAGTAAGCTGAGATAGAAGACAGTTCAACAACATAAGGTTCAAGGCAAGCTGTATTTAATGCAGCCATATACAGGAAGAGAACTTCATTATATTTCAAAAGCATGTGTATTTTAACAAAATGTTTAAATGAAAAGAATTATCTAGGAACAATGTCTCAGTGCAGAGATAAAAAAAAAAGAGCAAATCAGATCTCTTACAGATTTTGAGGCCTAATCTGATCCTTGCAAAATACATCACATCAAATTTCCCAAAGTAACTTCTGTAACAAACCCACAACTTTTGGTCAAATTATTAGAGCAATCTTTCAAAAAACATCTAATTGTGATTTAAAGATTGCAAGTGATAAAGAAACCACGAAAAATTGTTCCAATGCTTAGTACTCCTCACTGTTAAAAATGGAGCCTTATTTCTACACTGAATTTGTCCAGCTTCAGCTTCAAGCCATTGGCTCTGGTATAGCAGTCTGCTAGTTTACAAGCCACCAGCTATGAGAACTCTTCTCCCCATGTCAGCACCTGCAGACCACAATCAAGTCACCTCTTAAATGTCTCTGATGAGCTAAATCCTCCAATTTTTCTCCCTGTACCTCTGAACTCAAAAATGACTGAAGACTGAATTGTGGAATCTATACAGCTTGCTAATTTGAGAGGAGAAAACATCCAGCCTTATTAACTGTTTAATGTATTTGTTTCAGTAGAAGTTACCCTCGTAAATGCTCCTTTAGGAAAATGAAGTATTACAAATATTAAAAAGTCCTCAAGTACATTTGACAGCAATTAGTCACCATTATGGACAGTGTTTGACATACCATTTGACTTCCCAAGACGTAGTGATTTTTATGTTTAATATCAATATGACCTGCAAACATTACCTGACTTTCCAAGAACATCTGTCCTGTTACAGTGGCAGCAGTACGTTCTTGCTGTTGTTTTTGAGACTGAAGCATGTTTTGTTCAGCAGAAAGGTCACTCTCCAAGGCTTCCAATTCCTCCTGGATGTTAAACAAAAGCGAAGTTTGGTCATACCAATAATGAAATATAGTAATAATTTATATATATGTATACCCTTGACTGTAGTTGTAACAGAGGCCTGTTCACCACTAACTCACACAGATGCTAGACAGTCATCATGATGTGATTCTTTAGGAGAGTATAAGGATATAAATAAGAACGTTTTTTGGAAGAGCTGAGTGCTCACTGCTCCCATTAACTTCAACTGGAATTGTTGTGGATGCTCAGCTCCTCTTACATAAAACAAATCAGGCTCAGTATATTCTGTACCTCAAAGCAGACAAATGAATAAGACAGGGAAGCAGTCAGTACATTAAAGGGGGGACACAACAGATCTTGCCATAAGTGTCCATTCAATAGCTTCTTTAGAAAATCAATTTAACTAGAGATCACCTTACTAGTCACTCAATACAACTGACAAAAAGCAAGCATCATTACCAAGTTAATATCTTGCCACTCATTCACTGCATCTTCCCTGTCGTTTGTGGATTCAGCATTCTGATGAACAGCCAACTGCATTTCTCCAGCGGTGCCTTTAAGGGGGTTCGCTGTGGCACTGTACTCTCCTTCTCTCTCTGGTTCTACAGATGCTGCTTCAACAGCCAATGTCTCATCAGGTTCAGAGGGAATAAGTGATGTTTTAAATACTTCACCTGGAAATTCAGTATCACTACTTCCACTGCCCACTTCAATAAAGCTACCTGCACAAGGAGGGGGAGGGGGGAAACCACCAACCACAAAACAAAACATGATTTCCTCCTCATTAAGGAAATAAAACATCATACTCCAATCCTATAATACATTAATGTGTCTGCTTTGTTTCCATCAGATACAATTCCATGCTCCAGAAGTCCTCTGAACAGTCCCATTGTTAGATATTAGTAGGGAATGGCAACATCACATAAGAGCTTTTGCTGCTCTCACTGCTTCCATAGCAGCTTTTTGTTATTTTAAACTAATGATGTCCTGAGCAGACAGAATTAAATATTATTTGTCTGAACAGGCTTTACATTTCATGCTCATGCACCCTTAACTCTGTCCTTTCTGCAAAGGAGTAACATACTGGCACACAACTTCAACTCTGCATTAATATTGTGCCATTTAAATGAATCAAATTGTTAATGTACCCACAGCAAGTGATAATGAATTAAATGTGCCATTTAAATGAATCAAAATGTTAAGGTACCCACAGCAAGTGATATGATTGTTAGTTAGCTTTTTGCTCCCAGAGGATCAGACGTGTAAATTAAAATTGGAGGGAATCTGTTACTTATGAAGAGAAGATGTATTTATATACTCCCAGACTTTCCAAGCAAAAACAGTTGAATTTGAGGTTCTAATACCAAAATCAGACTTGAATAGTAAAACAGCAGTGTTCTCCCTTGCCAAATTAAGTTATTATTGAGCCTATGAGAAAAAATGCTTAGGGACACTACACTGATCTCTTTTCCCAGAAACTAAGATGATCATGTCTAGCCACTGAATGATCTCAGTCATAGAAAAAAAAATTTGCCTGAGTTCTGGCAATTCTTAGATCAACTGTTAGTAAATGGATAATACCATTTACATTTTTAAATGACTAGAACATTTGTATACCTGAATACACTTTTTTAGTCAAATAGCTACTTACCTGTTGCAGGATCACAACCAAATACAAAGGATGGTCTGGGTACTATTCTTTATACAGAACACACATTTATATAAAGAGTCCTTTCATGCCTACTGTGCTTTGGTATGTTACTGTAGCTGCATTTTCATAAAGAAAAATTTCCAAATTATTAATTTCTCTTTGACAGACCAAGAGACCAGTGTAGTATCCATAAACATCAGAAAGATTGAGTACTGCTGAAATATCAAGAAAGTATTGAGAAGTTCCGATTCACAAACCAGTATTCAAAACAAGACAAATTTGTGAATGATCTGAAATGAAGCTCCTCATAATTAGAGCAATTGTCAGCCCCTCTTCAGGAACATTTTGATTTGTGACAGGATAATACACTAACCATCTAATTTCAAATTCACAATTTTTTTCTACAATTAAAGTATAAAAATTCCCTTATTAAAAACTGATTTGTACAAAATAAGAAAGAAGCACGTCTTCCTGTCTACAAGTGATTACGTATTTAGTTACTGTCAAAGCCAGATTTTTTTTTTTACATCACAAGTAAGAGATGTTTTTAAAAAAATACAGCTGTATCTATTGAGAGGTAAGGTTCATGTCAGAAGACTAAACTCTTCAGGGTAGAGTTACTGTCATCTTGTAAATCTGTTCAGAAATTAGCATAGTAGGGCTCTAATCCTGACTAGGGCCTTGGCTAACAAAATAAAATATGGGAAAAAACAGCATGCTGCACATACCATCTGACTCGCTCTCTTCAGAATGTGATTTTCTTTCCAGTCTTGCCTCATTAGCACCCTCCATTTCTGGAGTGACTGAAAGTGGATGCTGTACGTCAGAAGTATCTGTTTTCGATAAAACACACATTATGTTTTCCAATTCCCCGTCGCTGGAAGTTTCTGTAGTTTCAGAATGAATCACAGACACTGAAGTTGTCTTTTTTGGGGAGTTTGTTGGTTTCTGCATGCAAATATTCATATTTTCTTGCACAGAACCCGAGTCCATTTTTGAGGTGTTATCTTTTTCATCTTCTGTCTCTTCTTTATCTGTTCTAATGAGTTCAACAGAGGAGTAATTTTTAACACATGGTTTGCACACACCTTTAGGTACAGGGAGCAGAAACATATCTGACTGACATTTTTGGCCTGATTCACCATCTTGCATGAGGACTGTGTTGGCTGAAAGAACTGTAGGTAAAAGTAGCAGTTCTTTTCCATCCTCAATTTTAGGAACCTCGTTCTCCTCATCTGAACTGCTAAGTTCCTTCACCCTTGATCTTTCCATTTGTGTTCTATCAGCACTAGTGGTAACAGCTGCTCTTGCATCATCATCATCATCATCATCACCACCATTTAAAGCGTGCTGAATGGCCTGCATTGTTCTTGGTGAGACATTGCCTTCAGCTATACTGGAGCAGAGTGTGGCTGGATCCAAATTCAGGTGTGTTTTGTCTTTGCCCTCCGGCTCCTCTTCTGAGCTGCTTCCTAGCATAGCTGTCTGCATAGCAAGCAAAGTTCTGGGAGAAGGTGGTGCCGCTGCAATTGAATTGCCATCCATCTCTGCGTTTAACTCTTCAGGTGAAGGTGGTTTGGTACTAGCAATAATTTCATTTTGTATTTTATCAGGTATATTATATTTAGGTCCCGTGGAAGAATGCCCAACTGAAAGAGTTTCTAAGTGTGTAGTGGTGGCTTCCTTGACTTGAATACCTGGAAAAAAAAAATTGCTAAATTTCTTCATATGTAAGTGTTTGTATATTCTTTTTCTTCTACACTGAATTAAATTTAAAATAATAAGAAGCTGGTGCTTGATAAAGGATTTTATTAGTCTATTCCACTACAATTCAATAATAAAGTTTAGTGTTATAGTTCATTATATTAGAAGTATCAACTGTTTGTTCTGCACATAAAACTCAGATCCTTCACACACAAGAACAGCAAGAGCTCCCTGAAAGAAATTGAGGATGTAAAGAGATAACTACAATACCTTTTATCAGAATGTAGTGAGAAGTATCTTCAGAGATTACCTTCTTGCTTTCCACTTCTTTCATAAAGCCCCCCTCATTTTCATACTGGGTTTGGATTTGGCCTGAGTGCTGTTGATTCATCTCTTTTTCCACATTTTCTATGTATCGATTCAGATTGTTTTTTTTAAGCAAACCTTTGAGTTGGTATTGTGAGAAGTCACTGGACTCCTTAAACAAACAAAATTAACTTCAAATTAAAAATAAAAGGAACCAAAGTCTATTTAAATTAAATGTAACTGTTGAATTTCTTGAGGCAAATGTATACATTGGGCTGTGGAGAAAAAGGTTGTGTTACAAAGAAAAGAAAAGAAAACTTAGTTTCTCATCTCAGCACTTTCAGAAACAGGACATTTTTCTATTACAGACTGCAATGTCACAGTAACCCTGACCTATTAATACAGGATAAAAATAAGTTAGTGTTACAGACTGACAATATTTTGAACCTTATGGAACTTAAAATAAAGTTTAACTTAATAAAGTATATCATATTAGTGGTAACAACTCTGGCATATATTGTATTAAAATGCAATTGTTTGTGTGTTACTATGGCATTACGAATACCTTCAAGCTTGGGGATGGAGGTGAAAGGGATGACAATGAACTTCCAGTATTATGAACCTCCCTGGAGATGTATTACTTCCAACTAGATTCTTCAGACCCCAAACAGTCAAACAAAGCATTTCTGGATACACAGCCTGGTTTTAAACCCCAGGATTCACAAAGGGCCCTGATACTCGGGGTAGGGTTCCAAGCACTGAGCCTGCCAGATTCCAAATTAGAATTGCAGATAAATCTGGTAAACTTAATCACTTGTTTATAGGCTCTTTTTCTGTTTGCTTCCATTTTGTTTTACCTTAAGAATAAAACAGCCTTGCACAGGGTGTACTGCTTGATAGTATGTAACTATTGACAATCACCCTTTCATCAATCTTTGAAGAGAAACCAAGCAGGTGTCCCTAAGTAACCCAGCCTTACAAAATCAAATTTTAATAAAACCGAATTTATCTCCTAGCCTTACAGTGGACATTACAGCGGTTTTCAAGTACCTCAAAGAGGGTTACAAGAAGGAGGGAGAAAAATTGTTCTCCTTGGCCTCTGGTCTTAAACTGCAGCAAGGGAGGTTTAGGCTGGACATCAGGAAACACTTCCTGTCAGGGTGGTTAAACACTGGAATAAATTTCCTCAGGAGATTGTGGAATCTCCATCACTGGAGATATTTAAGAGCAGGTTAGACAGGCATCTATTGGGAATGGACTAGACAGTGCTTGGTCCTGCCGTGAGGGCAGAAGACTGGACTCAATGACCTCTCAAAGTCCAGTACTGGTGTTCTACGATTCTATGAGCCACAACATAATTTGCCCACTCTTATGAGGCAAATCTGAGTGCCAAAGTTCTAACTAAAGTCAGAAACTAAGATTCTGAATACATATAGAAAGGAAGTTTGATGAGAACCATAACCCTGACATTTTTGTGCAGTCACATTTTTTTTCAACACAGCACTGCTAGTAAAGATTTCTTGATGTGAAATACTAATGCAATGTCCCTTCAGCACTAATGGCAGCAGATTCTACGCCCCTGGGCTAGTTGATTTTTTAAAATTTTACCTCTGGCATTGTCTCAAATAACGTTCTTCGTCGCTTTGTAAATTCTTTTATATCTGTCAGGATTTCATGTTTCACTTCTGGAGGCAAACTGATGAAGTCTTCTGATTCAATGTCAACAGAGTGGGGATTGTCAAAGAATTCTTCCTGTATGAAAAGAAAGGCAATTAACAAAAATTGATTTCCTACGGTCAAGGCAACACAAATATGTAAAGTCACTCATAACCAAATGGAAAGTCAAACGTACAGTATGTAGACCCTCAAAGCAAAAGTTCAAATAAAAGCTCTAGCGTTCTATCCATATTCTACCAAAATAGGAAGGTAAAAGTAACTATTCACCTAACAAAAACAAAACAGTGACACTGCTAAATTATATACACGAAGCATTAGGAGAAACTTATTTCTGATGCAAAGAACAGGGTTCCTATCACAAACAAATTACATATTTGGCATCAATCACATCATCCAGTCATACAGGTTGAACCTCTCTGATGTTGGACTTTCTGGTCCAGCATCATATGGCCCATAGCCGTTTTCAGACCAGGCAGCCTCTGGATCACAGAGCCCTGGCGGCAGGACCAGCTGTGTAGTCTGCCAGAGGCTGGTGGTGCAGGAGCAGAGAGCTCAGAGGCCCAGGCTAGCAGCAGCTGGTGGCCAGGTCTGGCAGCAGACTGTGGGTGCAAAGCCTGGATGGGAACTTAGCTTGCTCTGCGGACAGTAATTCAAACCATCATGCCTTCATCATCATGCACAATCTGCTGTTTATCATGCTTTCTCCTTTTGAAGGCAGACTACTTCAAAATAGTATGAATTTTATGAAAAAAGATTATCATATTACAATCATCATTAGATACTGCATGAATGCAAACTTTATATAAAGCCGATGTTCACATATGCACATTGCTCAGACACTTACTCGTTCGCTTTCATCCTCTCCTACAATAATCAACATACCAAAAGGGAAGTAGCATGGAACCTACTTCAAAAAACTCAGGGATTACAAGTGTTTTAAAATCAGTGTGGGTATGCATAAATGCATGCATAATAGGTGAATAACGCCCTACAGATTGGACCTCCCTCATCTGGCACCCTCAGAACATCACTGGTCCTCAACAAGGGAGTTTGTCAAAACTGGGGAGGTCAATTCTGGCCCCTCTGCCTGACTCAGCGTCCCTCCCAGCCCCAGCTGCTGCCATGGCCCCTCCTGGCTTCCAGCTCCAGCTGCCAGGCCTGGCCACCTGGCCCCCCGAGGCCGGCTCCACTTCCAGCTCCAGCCTGTCCCACCACCAACCCTGCTTGGGCTGCACACCCCAGCTGGGCTCCTGGTCACTGGCCTACTTGGGCTGCTGGACCTCTGAGACTGACCCTATCTGGATTCCTGCCCAGCTGGCACTGCTGCTGTCAGCCCTGGCAGGATGCTCTGCTGCAGGCCCTGCCGTTGCCCAACTCTTAGCCACTGGTGTGCTCTAGCCCAGGAACATTCATGATCACGAGAATCACTGTTTTTAGAGGTTCAACATGCATTAAAAGAAACCATTCATCTCTCTTCCTTCATAAGTCCAAAGCATGTTTGAAAAGTTTACTTGTCCTGCAAGTATTTTTATTACTGTGCCACAGTATTTCTAACTTTAACAGGTCACACTATAGTGACCTTTAAAATATGGTTGCAACCGAGGCTTTTCAATGTTTTCCTATATTACTGAAAGTTAAATATGTAGAATTTGAACAGTTACACAGAGTGTCAGTGAACAATATCATCACAGCATTTGGGTATCACCAACAACAGAAATGACACTTTAGCCACTTCGTTCCCAATATTGCAATTGGAACCTTGCAGGAAGACACTTGTACCCATGTGCAGCCACAATGCATGTGGATACATGAACCTGCTCACTCACACCTGACGACACGATCAGGACCATAAATAAAAACAGTATCTGTCTGACAGTCTAAAGCGGACCAGACTAGCACACCCGAATCATAGAGCAAAAGTGAGGGTTTAGAATTATTCAATGAAGAGAAAAGAGGAAAATGTTAAAAGAGAATGAGTCTGCTGAGAGAGATGCCATTGTAGAGATTGCATTTGTTGCAGGGACAAAAATTGGAATGAGACCCAAATGGAGGAACAGAGACATCAAGACCAGAACAAAGGGACAAAATTGTAAGAGAGGAGGGCCCAACTGACTTCAAGTTTTTGGAAGTTAAATGAATTGTGAATTTTGACAGGAGGGATTCCAACATCCTTTCATACTTTATTGAGAGAGCAACTGAGTGAAAAGGTACATATACAGTAAACCCTCAAAATTCATGGCTTCAAGTTGCACGTAACTCGTTTTAACGCAGGCAGCTAGGCAGGCTAAGAGCCCCTTCTCTATTTCTCTCTGCCTTCCCGCAGAGTGCTGCTGACAGTGGAGCAGTTGGGGAAAGACAGGGAGAAACAGCCAGGAAAATGACCAGTCCTGGTCAGTTTCCTGGCTCCAACCAGTGCAGGGGAGATGGGAGCCAGGCTGCCCCTGATTCTGACTCCCCTCCACTGGCTGGAGCCAGGGTACTGACCAAGGTTGCTGCCCTGGTCAGTTTCCCGGCTCTGGAAGGGGAGGAGAGCTGGGAGCCAGCCTACTGCCTGGTTCCCAGCTCCTCACCACTTGCGGGACCCAGCTCATGGCTAGTCAGTTTCCCAGGTTCTCCAAGCAGAGAGGAGCTGCGAACCAAGTGGAAGCCTGGTTCCCAGCTGCCTTGCACTAGCAGGAACCGGGAAACTGACCAGACATGAGCTGTTCAGTTTCCCAGGTCTCACAAGTGGCAGGGAGATGGGAACCAGGCAAACCCAAGAGAGCCGGGGAATCAGGCTGTAGCCTGTTTCCATCTCCCCACCCTGACCGACTTCTGCAAAAGTTTGAATTACATGGAGCATCCCCCATGTAACTCAAGGGTTTACTGTATATTTGTTTTCTTCTAAGTTGCCTACAAGGTTTTACAGAGTTCACTTACAAAAGAGTATTTGTCCCTAAACGTTTCAAAACTTACCACCTTAGAAAGGAACACTATACAACACTGGAAAAATTGAGTCTCTAGGTCTCTACCAGTAGACAGCACTAACTTCTACATTTTGAGAATAGCAAATATATCAGACATTTAAAAAGTCATTGGTCCCTTAGGCAGGCAGTCCTATTTTGACACCAGGATTTAAATGTGGTACATCTGTACCCACTGGCCAGTATATATTTTGGTCTTGTTATTAACATTACCCATGTCAAGTGAATGGCTGGAAAGGTTCACAATTACAAGGCTATTCAAGTCCAATTACCTGCAGTATTTTTTTTTGGCTCATCCTCTCTTCCCACTCTTTTTCCTCTTCATCTTCTGAGCTAAAATGACAAAAGAAAACAAACTGGACAAAAAGGAACCTGTGGGGTTTTCTTAATTTATGCAAAATTATTTTTTTTATCATAAAATAGAATTCATCTACTGCTTGCTCATGAACAGGGAAACCCTAAGACACTAAATAATCTGAAATTTATAACATAAAAGAGACAGGCTAGCAAAAAAAGATGGTGACAAACTGGATCGGATGTAAAGATCATCACTATTTCATTATGTCATAGGCATGGAATCCATGACTTCCACAGACCCCCCCCATGACATTAGGGCACTGCAGCAGCCCAGCCACTACCAGAAGGGCCACTCCAACAGCAGCCTAGTCATCACAGTCAGCAAGGGAACCACAGAGCTCCACAGCTGCCACAGGTCCTTCCTCACAACCCACCACCAGCAGCTTCCAGCCCTGTAGACTTGCCTTGATAGCTACTGACACAGCACGACAGGGAGACCAACACTCCACATCTCCCCCAGGCTCCCAGCCATTGCCTGCAGACAGGCAGAACAGTGTACCCTCTTCCCTTTCCATTTTGTCAGGGACATTTTTAGTAAGAGGCAGGAACATGTCACAACTTCTACTAAATTTTTGCTGTCCCTGACGTCTTCTAAAAACACTCAACAAAACTATGGCCTTAACAGTCACTGCAAGTAACAAGATAATTTATCAGTCAAAACTGGACCAATCACGTGACCACTATTTTGGGGATTCATTCTGATTCTTAGCACAGATGTAGCAATATTAAAAATTAAAACTACAAAGAACACCCTTGCTGGTTACTGATCAAAACAGGGGCCAACAACCGAATCATCATGGAAGCTGATCTAGCCCACTCATTGTCAAGAAATCACTTCAAATCAGCAGGAATGGACATTTACAGGCTGGTGTATGAAGGCTTATGCTACCAATCACTCCCCTATAGATACTATAGAAGGCTTTTGCCTCGGGGTGCAATCAACCCAGCCTCTTTCACAAAAGCTAAGTTAACTTAAATAAATAGCAACAAGTAAATACAGTTTGCATCCCATCACAGAATGCTCTAAAGACAAACATAAGATTTAACAGCAAACTCAAAAGCAGTATTACCAACATTCAATGCTGATTTTAACTTATCAGGCTGAGGTACTTGTCTAATCATTGCTTACCTATTTTTTTCTTCCTCTTGTACAGAAGACAATGCATACATATCATCAATTTCTTCTCTTCGAACCTGTGAAATACTGGGCAGTGCTTCATCGCTTAAAGAGAGTTGGGAAGAATTATTAATATTTAAGCAAAAACAGCCAGTGGAACAAGAGGAAAATAATATTTTTGTTCTTGCCTTTTGCCTGTTAAAGCTGTTTTGATAGCTTGTCTTTTTAGGAAAGTTTTCAAGAGTTTTTCAGTTGTTTTCTTAGAATCACTGGCTGCCAATTCTTTTCTTTGCCTTCGTTTAGCCTGAGAACATGAAATGAATATCAGATTTCACTAAAAAGTGATTTCTTGTTAACAGAAAATATGTTTCCAATTAACTACTCTTACACATGAATTTTCCATATCATACCCACATAAATATCAGAAACTGGATCATGGGTTGATAATCAGAATCCAATCCTACAACCTTTACTCATTGATTGCCAGTTTTAAAATGGGTAACTTGGAAGCTGCTAGACTTTTTCTCCTCCCTCATGGTTTCCACAAAACTGCTATGGTTATATACATACATCTGGAACCTACAGCATCCCATAAGGCTTTTTCCTGGATTTTGAAAGGTGTTTTTAAGACTTTGCTGTCTACGAAAAAGAGGAAAGGCAAATCACATAAGAGTATCACATTTCCTTCCTTAAATTAATCAGAATTAAATACAAGTATTTCTAAAAGTGGGTCTGAGAACTAATCATTTTGTAACAATAGAACAGATGATGAGCCAGTTCTCTAATAGCCAAGTCATACTTCAGAAGCAGCACTGTGGGATGTGGCAAGCAATGTTCCGTGTCAGAGATACGCTGGAATGGGTAGACTGTTTTCTTCCATGAATCCCTCGCTTATCACCAATGAATTCAAGTTTTTATAGGGCAGGTTTCTTTCATAATTGCAAAGGTGTTAAAACGAGAAAGGATCATAAAATGAAAGTTATCCATTGCCCACTATTAAAAGGCTTAGCACAGGTTCATGACAAAGGTACTTGTAAGATTATAATTGACTTCCACTGCATGGTGTACTTCTCCTAAACAATTAAGAAAAATGGTGAACTCTTGACATATGCTTGATATTTGATTATTTATTTTAAATAACCTTGTCAACTGCACACAATACATCATCTTCTCTCCTACTTCCTTTTTTAATCCAACTTGTCTGTCTTGTCTTAATTTAGGGTCTAGTTCTGCAACTGATTTTGTGCCGACAGACCCCTAGATCAGGCCCCATTAACTTCAAACTCCAGGGGTACCATTCTGGCCCCATTACATTAATGGTGACTCCATGCAGGGACAGATACATCGACATTATGTCAGTCTTCCAAACAGAGGCCACTGATTTGGCTTGCACAGTACCTAGGATACAGGAACCCTAAACATATCAAAACTCTGAACACTTCTGAATGTAAACCACAGCAGCGCTTCCCCATGTAAATTACCTTTGTAAATTTGAGATTTATCAATTTCTCAATCCAGGCACAAAAATCTATTTGTTCCTTATTTAGTTTGTCATCAAAACTTTATATATAATTGCTACAGTAATCATATTCTCTCTCTCAAACTTTGAAGGTTAATTTAAATATATCAATTCACATGCGTGGCGACAGTAGTTAAACATCACGATGTGACTATAGTTATGCATTTGTTCATGCAGAAACAATGTAGAGGTTGAACCCCTCTCATCCAGCACCCTCAGGACCTGACTGGTGCTGAATGAGAGAATTTGTTGGACCATGGGACGTCAATATCGTCTATCACATTACCAACACTTCCACCTCTTGCTGGGCTCTTGGAAGACATTTAGGGGTAAATTTCAGCTAAACAACAGCACAGAACACTGAGAGCCAGGACTACTGGCTGTAAAACTTTATGGGACCACAGGAAATTTGGTCAAACCCAAGTGACCGTCTGGCTAACAAAATCATGCCAGATTATGGATGTTGCCAAACAAGAGTGTTTTGCATTACAGAGGTTTAACCTGTAAAAGAGGAACCTTTGTTTCTGCACCTGAGCTGATTTAAAGCCCTATTCTGCTCTCACTAACATTAATGGCAGAATTGCAACTCAATACAAAAATACATGACTGGACACCTACTCATAAACTTTCTTGTTGATAACTCTCTGTCTTATTTAGCAATAGAAAGAAAATAACATAAAACTACGCAAAAAAGTATCTACCAAAGTTTGCCTCTTCAGTAGTGGTGCCTCCCCATCAAAAACAAAGACAGGCCGGATTCGAAAAAATAACAACTTGCAGAGTCGATGAAACAAAGTGAGTAGGTGAGCATTTTGTATGGTGTTGCCATGACGGTCCCTTACTCCTTTTACTGCCTGATTCAACCAAATGCTAATATCTTGAAGTACAGTTAAGAAAAAAATATAGTTTTACAAATACATTTCACAATGTTAACCATACAATAAACAAGTTATCCTAAACTTATTTAGACCTAAATCTTGTCTGCTGTTCCGAGCACAAGCAGCTAGGTTTGGTACACATGAGATGAGATGATTCTCTAAGGAAGAATGAAAAAACGGAAAGGAAGGAATTCTTAACAGCATATTCAAACCAAACAGAAACAATGGAGTCACTCTGCAAACAATGCAAAGACACTCTTGGCTCAACTCAGTGAATGCACTGTAACAGCTTCCCAGCTTTCATTCATGTTAACAAGATGATTACACTGATCTTTTCCCTGTCACACAAGCTAAGTATTAGTTTTCACTCTTTTTGTATTCCATTGCACATAACCGTCAGTGCTACACACATCACATATGCTTATAAAACACAGATTACTGCAACTGTAATTTGTATTACGGTTCTAGAGCAGTCAAATGATTAATTGTTGTTTGTTCTTATTTCTCATCCCTTGATTCCTACTTTTTACTCGTAATGCTTAAAATTAACCCATGAAGATAATTCATGAAGATTAATGGTTAGTTTCAATGCCACACAGAGGGTAGTAAAAATAAAATACATAGAATTTTGGCAAAGGTTAGTTTCTGTCCCAAAAAGTATACCTTTGTTTCCTAAAGATGAATCCTATGCATGCTCTGATAAATTTTCAGCCAGCACATGTTTTTTTAAGCAACACTGTTACAGACTATCACTCCCTTCGGCCTAATCTAGAATGCTCAAAAAATATATACTTTATGACCATGCTCTGATGCTCAAATAATTAGTGTGGTATAAAGTGCTGTATATAACACTTATTTAAAACACACACACACACCCTGTATTCAAACTAAGTTACACCAGCTTGGCCAGCTAGTTGACCATGCCATGATGCACATGACATTTTAAAAACATAGGTTATATGTCTCTTCCTGTGCTAATACAGGGTTTTTACATTCCGCTCTGTAACAACCAGCTAAACTGGAGTGCGACCCATTTCAGCCTGACTCACGTGTTATATAGAGAGGCTCTGAATGTGTCTTTAACAAGAGCAAAACCCGTTTTTATTAACACACTGCACTCTAATGCCCAGAAAAACTTCAAGAACCGAGCTGGAGCCCACCAGATGCAGCACCCCAACTTTTCGGCTTGAACGAAAGGAACATACGGAGGGATTCGGTCCCTTCCCGCTTTTCAGACGGGAACACCCTCCGCTGCAACAGTTCTACCTTGTGTGAAACGCGGGAAAACCCAGACCAGCTGGCAGCACTCCGCGCCACTTGATCTGTCCAACCCTGCGATCTCAACAGCCCCGCCCCCGGCTCCACACCCGCACACCCCGCCCAGCCCGAGCAGACGGGGGGAGGTTAATTTCTGCATCTTTTGGCGGCGGGGCAGTGGCTCCAGGCGGGTTTCAAGGATACCGACAGCGAGAATTTTCCCTTCCAAGGTTTCGGGGTTGATGGGTCTCCCGGAGCACTCCAGCAGCTTCCAAAGCCCTTGGACGCCCATCGCCCTGCCTCACGCGGGCGGAGGTGAGTCGCGGCCGGGGCGGACATTGACAGTAGGGCGGACACGAAGGCGCAAATACGCAGCCAGACAGGCCCCGGCTCGCCCGCATACGGCTGCGTTAACCCCCGGACCGGACCAGCCCAGCGCTGCGGGCTCGAGCCGAGCCGAGCTGAGCCACCCTCCCTGCTCGAACCTGGGCCAAGGCCCGGTGCGGGGAAGGCTCCGAGAGGGGCCGGCGGAAAGGGCGGGGCCTAGACCGGAAGGGGCGGTCTTTAAGGGAGTACCGGAAGCTTTTGCCCCGCCTCCCCCGGTTGCGTGGGGTGGAGTGTTCGCTCTGGTGCCAATTGCGACTGACGCGCGGCGAAGGTTGCCATGGGAGCCGGCTGGCGTCCGGCGGGCTTCCCCGGACGCACCCGAGGTTGCTCCCAGGCGCGTGCCGGCCCTCGTGCTCAGCCTCGTGCCATTGCCTGGTGGCGACCCGCCCCCTCCCCGTCGGCTGCACAGCCGCGTGCCTGTGGCTGCTTTGCACTCTCCCGCCTCGTGCCTTCAGCTGGGGATGGCGGAGTGCGCCCCCGCCAGCTCGCGCTCGGAGCTGAGAGGCTGAACCTGCCTTGCCCACAGCACGCGAGGCTGAGCTGCTCCCGCTTCACCTGCGCCGTGTTTGCTTTGAACACGGCCATGGCCGGCTCCAAAACGTCGTTTTCGCTGTGAGCGGGCTCGCAGCCAGCTGGAGATCGGCGGTCAGCCTCGGGGAGAGTCCACTTGTGCTCAGTCACAATGACACTAAACGCCCACCCCTTCTTTCCCAGCAGGGATAAAATCACGTGCTAGGTGGAAGGCCAACCCCGGACCACGTCTCAAAATAGCTGGGTAACAGCCAGGCTTAACCCACAGAGAAAAATGTGCAGGGGCTCAACAGCCACTGCAAGCTAAGCTCTGTCACCCCAGCCCCGCACCCACCCACCTCCTTCTTCTCTTCCCTCTGTGCCTCTCACTGCCACCCGCCCTGCTGACCAACTTCTCACCTTCCAGCTGGGAATACCTGGGAGCAAGGTGGAGGAGTGGGGACAGGGCATGCTCATGGGTGGGGAAGGGGGAGAGATAGGGAGGGGGCAGGCTGGATGCTTTGGGGAAGGGGCGGGATGGGAACAGAGCCTGAGGCAGATGGGGTGGAGGTTGAACACCCCCTGGCTAAAGGTAAAGTTGGCACCTACGTACTAACAGCCCCCTCCGCAACCCCATCACCTGTTTCCTCACTCCAGGCATCCTGAACCACCTTGTGGTCATGTTTATACTTTCTGAGTAAGAGAAGCAGTGCTTTTTTTCTAGGAAAAAAAATGATGCTGGAACTCATCTGATGATTCCTCATAAGGGTTAGGGTGTTCAATTTTAATGCCTCAGTCCCCGTGCTGCTGCGGGACCGGCAATGAAAATTTTTCTGGTGTTCTAATGAAAAAAAAGGGACTGGACCTTCATTCCAGTGCATTCCACCAGGAAAAAAGCCTGGAAGAGGAGTGACAAACCAAACCAAAACCATAATAAATCAAACCAAGCAGGGTGGCTGAGGCAGGCACTGCCTTGCCAAGGGCGCTGCTTTGACGTGTTCTCTGATCCACCCTGTCTTTCAGGCCCTGTTAAACATTGTCCCTTTCCCTCCTTCCCTGCTAACTCAAGGCTTGCTCTTCCACAGCCAGTGTGCTCCACAACCTGGACTCCAGCTCCTGCACAGCCCCAGTTTCCTGCCTCTCTCTCTATACGTTTATAGCTAGCTTACTATGATTGTCATGAAAATGGCCTTCCCCCAGGATCTTCAGGCTAGTTGAGCAAGGCGAATTAAATTCTTTTGATGTCTGTTTTGATGGATATTTTTACAGAAATTACAGGAAGTATAAAATGGGTGTGAAGTTAGGTGGTCAAAATATGTTGGTGCGCTTGATGTCATTGATGGGCAATCATCTGGGGACCACTGGTCTAATTTCTAAAGACATTTGTCAGGAGGCAAGCCATCAGTCTGATTCCTAGGCTATACTTCACTGGCTTTTTCCTAGCCCAGCTCTTCCAGAATCACAAACCTTTTCGTAAGAAGCAAGCATTCTATTTTCTTCTTTTCTCAATTCCTCTTTATTTTGTCTTTTGGTTTCCTTTTCCTTGTGGACCATTATTAGAAAAGATCACCGAGGTTCCCTCTGTGCAGCAGGGGACCAGGACTACCACACACAGAACTGCCATGGCTGGCGGGATGGGAAAGTGCTTTTCTCTGGCCCTAGCAGTGGGGCTGGATTAAGAAAGCTGTGTGGGAAGAAGAGAGTCCTCTTAGCTCAGGGACCTGGGCTGCACCCTGTAAACCCCCCATATTCTAAACTAGCCCTCCCTGGTGCGAAGGGTAGATGGCTTCACGTACTGCCATGCCTACACCCCCCTCCCCAGTCACTGTGAGCACTGAGAAGCTTTGTCCCCACAGCTCCCATCAGCTGGGAACTGCAGCCAACTGGAGTTTTGGGAGGGGGCAGTGCCTGCATGTAAGTGTGGGCAGCACAGAGCAACCTGTTCCTCACTACCTCCAAAAGAGAGCTGTCTCAGGTAAACACCACCTTAACTCCTACCTATACCCCCAGCCCCAGCCCCTAGCCACCTCCTGCACCCTAAATCCTGCCCAGACCCCTCCACACCAACACCTGCCCTGGCCCTGTGCCGACACTCTAAACTCCTCGTCCCTCCCTGGAGCCTCCTTCTGCACCCTAAACCACTTACCCCCAGCTCCATCCCAGAGCCCCAGCCTTCATCCTTGCAACCCTGAATCCCCTCCCACATGTTGAACCTCTCAACTCCACTCCTGACCCAGACTGTCCATGTGCAGAATGAATCCTGTTATGCACACCAATAAGGAGTTGATGTGTTACACATCATCTCCACATTGGTGCCCATAAAATGCATTCTGCACATGGACATAAAAAATTAGAGGGAACACTGGTCGCTACTGTTGTAGAACACCTCCGCTCAGTCCAGTACAATGTACATGTAAGTCCTGTAACTTTTGTTTTGCAGCAGCTGCTAGGTCTATTTCAAGTATTTTAAGGAATTGTTTATAGATAACATAAATCTATGAGGAATCCTGGCTGTCCCTTTGTAAAAAAAAAAAAACTTCTCTGAAATGAGCTTTCCTGTGTGTGAGTGAGGGAGGTGTGACTGTAGGGGTGTGTGCAATGGAACCAGTCCCTGAAGCCAGCCTGTCTGGACAGCCAACTCTGAGCAGCACCTTGATGGCAAGAAAATAATTGGAGCTGAGCCCTGCAAAAGAACCCACCCAAGAAAGAGAAAGAGGCCCCATTAAGAGAAGATCAAAGTCCCACCTGCTATTAGCTAGTGGCTCCTGGTCATGCAGAATCTGGAGCCGGT
Organism: Carettochelys insculpta; assembly: GCF_033958435.1. Classification (NCBI taxonomy): domain Eukaryota; kingdom Metazoa; phylum Chordata; order Testudines; family Carettochelyidae; genus Carettochelys; species Carettochelys insculpta. The sequence goes on along the minus strand of NC_134137.1, from coordinate 111,227,491 downwards.
GGGACAAGACAAGAGTTGTTGGACTGAAACATAAAGGATGGGTGCAAAGCTATAGGAGTGCTTCTTGCCATCACCACTCGGTAGGAGTTAGTCTCAACTGGCTGGGGAGGCAACAGGAGGTCCAGGGCCCTGGTCCTGACTCCCGCCCCTGCCTTTGGCTGGATGGTACTGACAGCTCCTGAGTACCACACTGACAAAAGAGCAAGCTGAAAGGGGAGTTCGTACAAGCAGCTCACCGCCTCGGATTCATGACTGCAGCCAGACACTTGACCCGCTATGCCTGGGCTTCCTTGGCTGTCCCTATGCAACTCTTCATCTGCATGAGTTCACCTGTGCAAGTGTATGCGCATAGGAGGGTATGAGTGTGTCTGGGTGTGTCCCTGAAAGCTAGTTCCCCTTTTCCTTTAATCAAATAGTGGCATTTAATAAAATAAATATGAGCGTAATCCTGTGATGGTCTTCAGTATAAATTAGGGTAAGAACTGCCACTGGCACTTTTTGGGGGGATAACATGGTTCTCATAGTATTTACTTTTCTTTTAAGTGATGGAACATTTTGCTCTGTGTTTCAGACATTCCTTTCACTTTTACCCCTATTTCTATAGCCATTGTTAATGATGAATTAAACCGCAATACAGTAAACCCTCGATTTTATTGACCCCGATTCAGTGGACTTTGGCAACAACGGACAACCCCGTTCCTGAAGTCTGCTGAGGTCTGTAAAATCCTAAACACGCCCCCGCCAAAAAAAAATGTTAAGGAATCTACCTCTGCCACGGCCTGGAGGAGCCGCCACCTCCTCTATTGGAGCCGTCACGCACTCCTCTCACCAGGGGAGCACGTGGCAGCTCCTCCAGGCCGCACAGCACCGCCTGCAGTCACGTTCAGCAAAGCACCTCCAACTGCACATGGTGAGGTGCCTCCAGCTGCATGCCTCCCAGCCACAGCCTGGCAGCACCAGCCATGCAGCAGGCTCTGGCAGCTCCAGCGCCAGCAGCTGTGGTCTGATGAGTCACCTTTCACTTTTTCCTTAAAGAGCAAATACAAGAATGTGATACAAGAAGAGACTGAGGGAAGTGGTGTAGTTAAAAATGAGTTTGCTTTCAAAATTAACTTCTGGCTGGCAGATTTATTTTACAAAAGCTTAGCTGTTCATGGGATTAATTTTAAGGGGTGTTATGGAACATTTTAAAACAGTTGAAATCTTGAGTGGCTTTAGATATGTGCATTTAAATAGCATGCATCTATTCTGCTGTATTTCCCTATCTAAATCCAAAACTGCAACATTCTGTTGAGCTAATTGTGCTTTCTGTTGCCCGTGTACATAGCTGATCCAAAAGCCCTCTGGACCCAATACAAAAGTTATGTAAATTTCTTTTAATGTACTCTTTAGAACTTTGGCTCTGTAACAAATACATATTCAGCTCACGCACACAAAAGGTCAGCAGTGCTGTGCTGCTCATCACAGTGCTTATGCCTCATAAATACTGCATAAGAGAACATTGTGTAAAAGTTACTGTCTCCGTACTTAGCTGCTTATCCATTGGCCTCAGAGGTGCTCAGACATTGCCAAGCTAATTTCAAAAAACCAGCACACTGGGGCTGCCTTGATCTATGATATGAAGATGCAGTTCCTGGACATAACAGCAAGCAATGAGATCAATGAACGAAAATCAAGATCCTGGTGTTCGGCAAAATGGACAGTTTGAATAGGAGAGGCAGACCCCATGGAGAATGGGTAGATGATATAGTAGATTGGTCGGAGCTAGTCTACGGAAACTAAGCCACTCTGCACTGGACAGGGAAAGATGGAAGGAAATAGAGAGGCATCAGATACCAATGGGCGCCGAGCCCCTGGTTATTGATGATGATGATGATTGATGATGAGGATCATGTTAGCCTAAGCTGCTGGGGTTAACAATATAGATTTAATTGATACTGATACCAAGGGAAAGAGCAGCTAAGAATGTGTCCAAGGTCACGCAGGGAGCTAGTTGCAAAGGCAGGCCAATTCTTACCCTGGCATAAAACTCATTTGTCTGTTTCTAACAACATAGTCAAAGAAAAGCTCTGGAGTTGAAAGCAGATTTTCAAGGATGGTATCTATCAGGTTTGATTTGGGAGTATCACAATTTGCTTACCTGACCAGATCAAGAAAGAGAATTGAAAGTACTTGCTGTGTGTGCACACAACCATGAACTCCTCTTCCTGTTGTAGTAGTTTGATTAGTTGATCATTAGAGATGTAAGAATTCTATTTATTTTTAAAACTTTAAGAGCTTTTTAAAATATGTATACAGTAAACTCGTTCATATCTGGCATTCAATCATCCAGAACTCTTTCATATCCAGCATTTTAACCATAAGTAAATTTTAGTTATGTTTTCCATAAGTACAGTATATGAAAGTAAATACAAATAAATACAGCAAATGCAATATAAGTTTACAGCGTACAATACTACATTTGGTAAATGAAGTACTCAGCATACATTTTTGTTTGTTTCTTAATATCTAATCTTGTTGTTCTTCAGTGTTATGCACTGCTAGGTATACCTCTTTATCATCCAGAATATTTGACTATCTGGCAACCTCCTGGTCCCTGGGCTGCCAGACATGAAAGAGTTTACTGTATAAGATGAAGGCCAACCTGGCGTAAACTGACTGTAATTTTTCAAATGAAAAATTTATGGCACCCATTGAAAAATTAACAGCATAAATGTTTTTCCTATGTGGGTGATATTTTAGTTAATGTGGGGACTGACACAATGAGGAAGAGCAATACAAGAAAGCCTTGCATACAAAGGATGGAAATTTGTGTATTAAGGCTATTTGTTACCAGAAAAAAGAGTTGACACAAGCCTGTGATTTAGGAATATGTAACAAAATCATTATTTTGAAACAGCTGGGGATCTTGCAAGCAGGTTATCTTTCTTTCAATACAGCCGAAATAATTTGAAGCAAAATGAATTTCCTAATGAACACACAAAAAATGTGTGTTCATTTCTTTCAGTGTTGAAGGGTCCATAGGTCCCATCTGGTGCATTAATCTTTCTCCTCCTTCTAGACCTCTGGAGTAAGTATATACCACATGGCTGTGTGTACACAGTATTCCCCTTTAGAAGAAATGCAAATGAGGGAGATTAAAAATGCAAATGAAGTGCTAATTTATAAATCTCATGCTTCATTTGCGTAATCTTGCATGATCATCTTTTCGGAAGACTTTTCCGAAAGCAAAAAGCAGCCCTGTAGATGGAGTTCATTTGGGAAAACAAAATGTATTTGAAAGAACCCTTATTCCTCATTTGTTTCAGGAAGAAGGGTTCTTTTGCAAATGAGTTTTTTCTCCAAAGGAAGCCCATCTACACGGCCATTTTTGCTTTCAGAAAAGTCTCTTTCAGAAATGCAGTTGCACAAGATTATAAAAATGAATTGAAAAATTTGTAACTCAGTGCTTCATTTGCATGTTTGATCTCCCTCATTTGCATTCCTCCTCCAAAAGGGAAATGCTGTGTAGACGTGGCCCAGATACGCATCAAATGAAAATCTCCTGTCAAGGGGTCTGACACAGTAATATCCAACACAAATTCATATTTGCACAGAAAAGCTCTTCTCACCATAGGCTGCCTTCAGGCAGCCACAGTAGTTTCATTAGAATCCACATATAACCCCTTGTATCCGAGTTCACTACAGCCCTTCTACTTTTCAACTCTCCCTCAGGCAGCCCCTGCCCTGTCGTTACCTTCTGAATATAGCCCCACCCAGATTTCTTTCCTCACCTCCCCTCACCTTACCAGGAGAATTGCAACAGCACAACTTCTTTGAATTTCCTAGTGGGCAGACAACCTGGTCTCTTCCAGACTGGGCAACAGGCTCTGCATTTATGGTTCCTGACAGGAATAAGTGCCAGCACCACCACACTGTTTCAGAAAGGCTGAGACAGTAAGAAACACTAAGTAATAAGTATCAGAGGGGTAGCTGTGTTAATCTGTATTTTCAAGAAGAACAAGAAGTCCTGTGGCACCTTATGGACTAACAGATATTTTGGAGCATAAGCTTTCGTGGGCAAAGGCCTACTTCATCAGATACATCAGTGGGGGGGTGTGGCTTCTTTCATATTCTTGTAACTTGAATATACTCAATGCCCAGGATTACCCAGAGCTGCTGGGCTGTGTGACGGGGGGAGCAGGGGTGCTGCTGCTCACAGGGTGAGGGTCACAGCCCTCGTGGCTGTAGTGTGGGACTGATTTACCATCTTTCTCTCCCCTTTCATCCTTACAGCTGTGCTGTCCAAGGGCTGGGTGAGCCCCAGCGCAACACTGGGGCCAGCCAGCCCCGTTCATGTTGTCGTCATGCTGGGAAGTCTGGGAGTGGCAGCAGAGAGGGCTGTGGCACCCCCACCACAGGTGCCCGAGTGGGCCTGTATCCGGAAGGCACATCGGCTCCCCACGGAGGACACCTCTGCCTACACTGCCACCCTTTGCCACCAGAATGACCTGGCGGTGTGGCGGCTGGGGGAGGCGGACCTGGCATGGCGGCAGGAGGGGCTTGGGCCAAGCTCATGTCCCACTTTGAGACGATCACTGGGGTCCTGAGAGAGTAGGCAGCCCAGCCTCCTGCATCTGCCCCGCCCCCGCTGCCCCTGATGTCCCTGGTGCCCCTGCCACCTCCCCCTCTTCTACCCCAGCTGCCCTGCTCCTACCCGAACTCCCCCAGCCATCAGGCTGTGCTTTGCCCAGGGGCTGATGGCCACGGTGGGCACCGCCATGCCAGCCCTCCCCTGCCGAGCCTGAGGCCACTGCACCCCTTCCATAGCCACACCTCCCTGTGATTCTGGCCCCATCCCAGCCCCGATGGGACCCTGAACCCAAGGTGGGAGGGGATCCCACAGCTGCTGTGGCTTGTGGTCCCCCACCCCTGTCCCAAGCCCCTCCCCAATGTATATAGTTACCCCCATTCAACACTGTACATAGTTATCAGCCCAGTTGTCATTTTGCACAAAGTTTCTGTGGTTCAGTAAACAGTTTATTTTTTCAGAACCCCTATGTCCCTCGTTACTGGCGGGGAAGGGCAGGAAAGGTCATGATGAGGAAGGGGTGGGGCTGTGGGCCAGAGGATCCTGCAGGGGGTGCCCTGGGGAGGGTCCCTGGGACCCATGGGTGAATCTCTCCCAGAGGGCCTCCAGATACACACCCCATCATGATGGGCTTGGCAGCCTGGAATCGCACCCAGCTGCTCATACCCTGGGCCAGCCTTGGCCATCCACCCTGGACGTCCCTCCAGAGCAGGATGGCATCAATTGTCCTCATGACCTGCAGGAGACAGAGAACAGACACACTTGTGAGTGCGCGAAGGGGTGGCCCTGGCCCCGGCAAGCTCCCCTGCCCCTCCTGGCCCCTGCTCCCCAAGCCATCCGGGAACTTCCCACAAGGCCAGCGCTCCAGGAGGGGACCTGTGGGGGGGTGGAGTATGATGGTCCCCTAACCTGACCCCTCACAGCCCTGACCACAGTCCCTGAGCGTCCCCCTTGCCCAGGAGCCCCGTCCCGCCTCCATGTGCCAGGTCTGTGAGCCCAGTGTGCCTTACCTCCAAGAGGAGAGCCCTGATGGTCGACTTGCCCACCCTGAAATGCTGTCCCATGGACCCGTAGTTGTCCGGGATGGACAACTTCCATAGGGCAATGGCTATGCGCTTCTCAAGGAGGAGGGTGGGTCGCATGCAGGTTTCCTGGCATCGGAGGGTGGGCGTGAGCCAGCTGCAGAGCTCCAGCAATGTCTCCCTTCCTCATGCAGAAGCTCTGGAACCACTGCCTGTCATCCCACTCGCCCATCACCAGATGATCCCACCAGTCAGAGCTCGTAGGGTAGATTCAGATGCGCCTGATCACCTGAGGGGAGTGTGGCTGGGGCCCTGAGGGTTGGGCCCCTCAGCCCCTGCAGGATGTCTATCCAAGCAGAGGAGCTGGAAGGCAGCCACAGTGATGGTGGCCAGCAGCCCAACCAGGGCATGGATGTGGTGCCGGCCTGGCAGCTGCTGTGGGTCCATAGCCGTGAGGTACTAGCTTGTGATCCCTGCACCAGCTTGGCTGTGCTGTATGCAGCAAGTCAGGCCTCAGCATGTGCAGAGAGGGTGTTTGGGAGGGGCCCTTTAAGGGTGCACCTGGCTGGAGCTCCCAGGGCTTGCCAGCAATGCGACCTTATCTGTGGCATTTCCTGGCCCGTTCTTTTGAAAGAGTGGCTGGGGCTGGGTGGCTACTCTATCAAAAGAGCACATCAATTTTTTGATTCCCTTAATGGGTGTGGACGCAATCTTTTGAATGCAGGTTTTATGAAGAAATCTTCTGAAATAACTTCTTTCAAATGATCTCTTTAGTGTAGACAGAGCATCCCAAAACAAACAAATGACAAAGTAGAAAACAAATTTTATTGGATGAACAAAATTATCTAAAAGTTTCCTATTTTTTGGTTAATACAAGCAGCAACCCACAAAAACCCTGCATTCTTTGACAAGTGTTCATGTCAACAAAATTAATCCTTGAGCACATCATTTGTATGTAGAATAACTGCTAAAATATTTTTGGGCAAAGTCACGAGTCCAAATATATATGGAAACCTGAACAATAATGCCAACAAAGGTGTAACGTTAGGGCTGCCAATATTTTTTGGTACTCAGTGGCAACCTTCATAGAAAAATTGTCAAGTAAAAACACTAGGACATTTGGAGACACAATGAAGGAAAAAAAGTAAACAGGTCACAGTGCGTTCAGTATGATTATCAGCAAATTCAAACTTCATTTTTATTTAAAAAGCCTGTAAATTCAGTGCTGAAGTCAGAAGTTCATTACTTTGTCCACAGAACAGGCAGAAGAGGATAACACCAAAAGCCTACTCTACTGTTATGCCGCAAGCCTGACCAAGAGTAATATCATTTACCCTGTACAGTCAATCTCAGGCTTTTCAGCTACAATAGCACTAACTGATACTAAATGGCAAACTACAATTATTTTAAGGGAGATGGACACTAAGTCCACTGCGACTTAGACTGAGATCACCCACTCAGTTAAGTTTCACAAGTTTTTGTGTTACAATATTTCTAACTGACAGTGGCAGCCTAACTGCATTTCAAAAACAAATAAAATGTTAGCAGGAAATGCAGACATTTTTACCCTTATATAGTATGCAGGGTAATCAGTTTAGAAAATCATGAGATATAAAGTTTCATGCTTTGAATATCATACTTTTGAACGTTTGTTTACATAAATTTCTTTAACCACAATTTGTTCTGTTATTTTCATGGTTCCAAATACATTTCAATTATTTGAAGTAACTTTTCATTATATTTACTCTAATTACAAAATACAATAATCTGTGCTTGTTTAGACAGCTGATCTCACCCACCACAGCCATATGTATTTAAATAACTATATGATTGTATTTTATACCATGATTTCTATTCATATGTACTTTAGGCTTAATAAAATCGTACTATGTTTTAGCACAACTTTGTACCTCAGCTGTGCTGTACTACAGTTAATTTCTATCATTTCCATCATAATCAGTATAACTCTTATATCCACTGTTCCGCCTCTCATGAAGATTGCACATCTTCTTCCACACAGACTCTTGATGGAAACCAGCACTAAAAGATCTACCCAGACGTCCATGCTGTTTCTTGGTGATATTGTCTTCACTTTCAGATTTGGCAATACCCTGTGCTTGTGGTTGCGTATCTCGTCTAATGTTTCCAAATGGGAAGTTCCAAGCACCAAACCTTTGCCAGTTAAGTCTCTGAAAAGCGATGATACAATGAAGATTTCCTCCTACCTGATGAAGGTAGAGAGAGAGTTTTGTTAAGGTGTGCAGAAAAAAACTACTTGATTACCTACTTTACTAGTATTATTTATTACAATATTTTGCATATTTCAGTGATGAACTGCTTTAGTTTAGTTTCTTCAACTCCTTTACTAGCTCCCTTCCTAATCTTCTGCACAGTATTTGTTTCCTTATCTAACATTCTCAGGCCAGCATAATCAAGCTTCCACCTACTTTTGTCAGCCTTTACGCTTTCTACCCAAAATGCACAACTATCACATTGTTACTCCTCTCTTTCTACTCATCTTCAGATTCTCCTCCATGCAGCCTTCCTCACACCTAGAAGAGAGGTTTACTTGCCTTATGCACTAACTGAGGTTCTTCAAAATGTATGTCCCTGTGAATGCTCAGTTTCAGGTGTCAGGGCATCTCAGTGTCATTGACCAGAGATTTTTCAGTAGTAGTGCTTAATCAGAACACGTGCATGCCATAACACTACTGGAGTCTCATTTAGCATGTACATGGCTGAATCTCCTCAGTTCCTTCCCTACAGTAGAATCCTTATCTCAAACTCCAAAATGGAGGGGAAGAGGGTAGGTAGTGGAGCTCTCACAAAGGGCCCTCACATCTTGAAAAAAACTCAGCTATTGCACAAGCTGATTAACCCCTTCTTTGAGTGCTGTCACTGTAGGTGCTTCCGTTTAGGTGATCGTACAGCTGAGTCCACTATAGTTGGGGGTGGGACCTTGAAGTGGTACTGATAGTGGAGGCAAGCACAGTGTATGCCAGACTGGCCATTAGTGCACTTTTCTCATGGACCCTTCTAGTGAATGGGATAGCTACCAAGGATGCTACCTTCGTAGACGTGTGCAATAAGGAACAGATTGTCAGTGATTTAAAGAGTGGTCCCAAAGGCTTTTGAGTAGGAGATTTAGGATCCATGAGAGCCTGGGTGGGTGTACTTCATGGCAGATTCTAAAGATCAGTAAAAAAAACATTTTGTGTTCAGCTGTGCAAATACAGGGAATCTATTGATCTTACAATGGAGAATGGTGATCACTGCAAGATGTACTTTAAGAGAGCTCACAGACAATCTGAAATTCTTTAGTGAGTATTCTAGAACTAAGTCAGTGGTATAGTATTAGGAGTGAACTGTGTGTTCTAATTCCATAGGAAAAGTCTTTTCCATTTTTGCAGCTAAGCATTGCCTGTGGGTGTACATCTGCTGTTCAGCAACATGTATTTAACTTGTTCCAAACAAGTTAACTCATGTTGCTGGAACCATACTTTCATATGGAGTGTCTCCAAGTTTGGATAGAGGATCTGACTGTTGGGTTGTGAGAAGCGATCTGATCTTAATGGGTGAGTTCATGAAGCATAATCATACATAACAGGTGCAGGTACTGGGTCTATCTGGAACAGGCTGAGGCTATTAATATGATATTGACATTTGTCCCATATCTTTTGCAGGACTGCTAAGATTAGTTGAATTGGCAGGAAGGCATACAGGAATGTTTTCTCCCATTTATGTTGGAGGGCATCCCCTAAAGATTGAAGTCCTAAGCCTCCCTTGAACTGAACAGTGGGCATTGGTGATTTTGATATATGGTGAATAGGTTGATGTTGGGAAAGCAGCATCATTGGAATATCTGTTTTAAGAGTGTAGGATTCATTTCATATTTGTATTCCTATGAGCACTTTCTGCTTAGAAGTCTGCTGTGGTATCTTGACATCCAGAACAGCTATGAGGCTGAAATGTCACTGTGGTGATGAATACAAAAAATTGGATAGTTGTATGGCCTCAGTGTATGGGAAGTGAGATTGTGCCCCTCCCACCACCAATAGCCTGGACTGTCATATCCTACATTCTTCAAGGCAGACCTAAACTCTTGCAGTCTGCAGTGTCTCTTTTAGCAACTCTGTTTGGTTTTCTGAACTTCAGCAGCATTCTTTCTCAGCAGAAGTTATAATTAACAGAGTCAGAGGTTCCATGGTCAGAAGGGACCACTGTGATCATGTAGGCTGACCTGCTGCACATCATCAGTCATAGAACTTCTCCAATAATTTTCATTCCTTCCAGGCACGGCAGCCATAGGATTTTGCAGGAGGCTTCACCAAAAGGACACTTACGGTTTCTTACGCATAGCAAAGTCTGAATAAACTTCTTGTGGGGAGTGCGTGCGCGCGTGTGTGTAACACAGGGACAGAGAGTAACTACAGGACAAACCTCTACTCCAGCACACTCTCACCCAGCACGATTGTCATTAGCGGGATGTCCACTCATCATGCATGTGGCCAAGTTTCCCATAGAGTTTGTTTACAGCCACCAGACCTGTCTCTCAGTGTTCTGTGCTGTTATTTAGTTCTAATTTACCCCTAAATATCTTCTAAGAGCCCAGTAAGCAGTGGAAGTGTTAATAATGTTGTTAGACAATACTGACCTCCCGGGGTTCAGCCAATTCTCTCTTTCAGCGCTACTCAGGTCCTAAGGGTGCCAGATTACATAGGAACAGCCTATACTGTCAAAGTTCTTTCACCCATTTTAATAAATCACTATTACCTTCTTTGTTTTTCTATATTGCAAACCCCTCTCAAGGTGTCGAATATCCAAGTATTCTGGATTCTGAGTGTTCAGATCAGTAACAATATCTGCCCACCTACAAAATAAAATGGAATAACATGTAGAAAAGATCACAAAACCCTTTTACTACTACAATTTATGGAAATACACAAATAATTCATTTCTACAATTTTTAAATTATACACATTTTCCTGTGATAAAAGAACTGAGATTTGAATGAGCACATGGAAAAAATCAGTATTAAAGACTTAAATCTGTGACATACATTTTTAGCTTTAATAACGCTTAGCATGGTGAACTTTATAACTGATCACTGTATTGGAAAACAATGCCCAAAATGAGTGGCACAGCTTCAGATAGCAAAGAAAAAACTGGAACATCACTTTACAATAACAAATAACGTGGAACGAAAAATATTTATCCCTCCATGACTCCCTTTTGCTATTGTTATTACCACCCTCTCCCCTTTCTAATCTTGTTTTCACCCCAGGATCCTGATGCCTCTGTTTTCTCACAGCCTCAAATCAAAGACTTCATTCCTCCCTGCTCTGAACTCTCCCAGCTCCCATTATCTTCCTATAGCCCCTTAACACCTTCCAGCCAAATCCCCATCAACTCAAACACCTCCCACTCCCAACACCTCTCTGTAATCAGGCTGCAGAGGATTCCTTTCTTCCTACTTAAACTGTTGACAAATCTGAAGTAACTCTCACCGAACTATTCCAGGCTCAGGATATCTCGTCTCTCCTCAACCTGACATCCTGTCTTAGAAAACCCTTCCCTTGGCTCAGCATTCTCCTCCTCCTTGTTGTCCCTGCATTTAAGAAACTCTCCCACTATTTGAGAACAACAAGAAGTCCTATAGCACCTTATAGACTAACAGATATTTTGGAGCATAAGCTTTCGTGGGCAAAGACCTGCTTCATCAGATGCATGAGTGGGCACGGGGGCATGGTTCAGAGCAGTATTTAAAGAGTGGGGTCCCAGTAAAGGGAGACCACAGCTGACAAGGTCTGTTCGGTCAGAGTGGAAATGGCCCATTATCAGTAGTATGTATCAAAAGAGGAAAAAACAAGTCAGATCAGACGGGGGGATGTGGCCCATTGTCAGAGTCTAATGTGGAGATATTAGCACCCAGGGCAGAGAAGCTGCTTTTGTAAGGGGCCAGCCACTCCCAGTCTCTGTTTAATCCTTGGTTGATGGAGTTGAATTTGCAAATAAATTGCAGCTCAGAGATTTCTCTCTCCATTTGATTTTTGAAATGTCTTTGTTTTAGGACTGCTACTTTTAAATCTGTTACTGAGTGTCCAGGGAGACTGAAGTACTCTCCCACAGGCTGGCCCCTTACAAAAGCAGCTCCTCTAATGTGGGTGTTAACAGCTCCACATTAGACTCTGACAATGGACCATTCCCCACATCTGATCTGACTTGTTTTTTCCTCCTTTGATACATACTACTACTAAGTGGTCATTTCCAAGTTGATTGAACAGACCTCGTCAGCTCTGGCTCTCCCTTACCTGTGACCTCACTCTTTCAATACTCCTCTGGACAGCCTCCCCACCATGCCCACTCATGCATCTGATGAAGTGGGTCTTTGCCCACAAAAGCTTACGCTCCAAAATATCTGTTACTCTATAAGGTGCCACAGGAGTTCCTGTTGTTCTCAAAGATACAGACTAACACGGTTACCTCTCTGATACTTATCTCCCACTATTTGTTGCTCCCACTAGCAACGCTTGTGCTCCAGCCCCATAGCAAGTCTCCAAGCCTCAGTGCATCCCCCATAGCGGGCATGCAACAGCCACTCCTCATTGTTGGGGGAACTGTGCCACTGTAGCACTTCTCCATAGATACTACTTACACCAACAGGAGATACCCTCCTACCAGCATAGATAATCCACCTCTCTATAAAGTGGTAGCCAGGTTGATTAAAAGGAATTATTCACACCCAAGAGATGTATTATGCTGATGTAAATTGCATGTGCAGTCCACCCCATAGGTCCTAAACACCTACTGGGGCTTCTAGTGGGAGCCAGAGGTGCTGCGTTCCGTACTATAACACATGGCCTATGACTATGATAATATGACTTTTTGGTAGAGTTTAGTCTCATCAGGTCACAGTGACCAGTTGACTCAATTCACTGACAAGAGCCTTGACACATTAACCAAAAACTGAGTCTTACATGAAGGGACAGATCTGTTTGGCTATGAGAAAAGTCTACCAAGCACAGGTCTCAGAATAACTGGACTGGGGGAGCGTTTGCGATGGGTGGGGGCGAGAGGATTGCACAATTTTTTATTTGCTTTCTGTCAGATTTTTCCAACCAGCTGTGTTCCCATAGGTCAACATACCATCCCACAAACCAGCAGAAAAAACTGTCAGAGAAACCTTCTCACTCAGATATCCCATACTTTGGGAGGCAAATAGATTTTTTTTTCCAGAAATTATGATGATTGAGAGACATGCTCATTCCTCCCTGCAAGAACTGGCACTGAGGTATAGAAATCCAACACCATGAGAGACTGAGGAAGATGTTCAGTGAATTAGTTCCAGTGGGAACAACAAAAGCATTTGTATTTCTGAACAAAAATAAAATCTCTTTTAAAAAATACAGCTCTAATTAATACCTCTTCTGAATCTCTAATTATTCTGATTTGTGGTTGTCTATTTAGGCTGTAAACATTTGAGAATGGAACCTTTTCTTTTGTACACTCACTCTGTGCTTAAAGTAACACTGTTGACACGTTGTAGATTTGATTAAAGGACTTGTAACCCAAGTCTAGTATAAGATAAAAGATCAAAACCGTCATTAAAACCCTAACTATTCTGATACCGCTGAGTACTCCATGACTTATGGAAGCTAAAATGGTTGGTATAATACCCATTCCTGACTGAAGAGAGCAGGTCTTTAAAGAAACTAAATGTTTTAACTACATATATTCTAGAACTTTTAAAAAAAAAAAAGAGAGAGAGAAGCATATTAACTTACTTCTTACAGTGAATAGTAGGGTGTTTTCTACTTGTTTCTCCAATTAATACCCAATATTCCACTTCTTGTTGCAAGAGATCACCTCTGTTGAATAAAAAATACCATTCTAATAAGACTCAGAATGCATTGTGCAATGACAGAGAGCAGTATATTAACTTGTTTTTTAAAGTTTTTACTGAAATATTTTAGAATTGTTATTATGATTGAGACAAATTACAACTGGCTAATAAACTATTAAATAAAGTATTACTTATGATCAGTGCTTTTTATGTGCCGGTATTTGCCAGTACTGAGGACAATAAAGCCTCAAAATACGCGGCCGCAAGTTGCACGTAACTCACTTTAACACGAGTTAAGCACAACTTGAAGTTGCTCTGTGGGCAGCTCGGCGGGCTAAGAGCCCCTTCTCCCTGCCCTCCCCAAGTGTTGCCGCTGTCAAGCTGACCGCCAGGTGGCTGGGGAGAGGGAGGGAAAAGCAGCAAGGAAACTGACCAGTCCTGGTGGGCTGTTCAGTTTCCCAGTTCTGCAAATCTGAGTTCAAGGCCTTCCTTTCACACCTCAAATATTCAATTACTGAAACCAACCTTACAGTCAAAAGATAAAAACAAGTGGTCAAGACTTGCTGAAGAGACTATTAACAGCAGATTTGGGAACTATGTAAAATAACGAAACATTCTACTTCCACTTGTACGCAAGCATTCTGTTCCTACAGCACTTTAAATCCATGTTTAAATGCTATGCTCATTTGCAGTCATCATTTTGATGGAAGATTCACAGAAGAGCAAACATAAATTTCAAGATTCTTACCTATAAGCTTTATTAGCTTTTACAGGGGTAGCTTCAAATCCAATTGGGCAAAAATAATGATTTTGGCAATGATAGATATAGGCCATCGACTCATCTTTCAATCCTTGTGTTAGCTTTACCAAGGCCCCTGCAGCTATAAAGAAAGTTCTGATCATTCCCCAAAGTGCTTTTAATCTTGTATTCAGAAGCAATAAGAAGAGTTCAGTTACTTTTCTTATATCTGCTGGCACTATATTTATTGTACATTGCACAATACATTATGGAAAAGGTTTGAAATAAACAAATATATTTAATTTTCAATTTGTTTATTTCAGATCACATTCTCTAATAACATATTACCCTGAAACAGTTACAAGAACTGTTTCTCGAGAAATGACACATAATTGAACACTTGTGTCATTTGGAATAAATGCAGGTATTTTTTTCCATCTTGTGAGTCACAATTAAAGAGTTAGGGGTTGTTTTTGTTTTGTTTAGAACTCTGTCAAAATATAACCTGACAAAAGGAAGAATTATTCACAACTATTCAGAGGAATCCCACTGTCTTTAATTTCACTGACACCAGTTAATACAGCATTTGCAATACACAGCATGCATACTTTAGAAAGATCTATAATTCTTAGATCATTGACTCATCATCATTTTCATAACAGGAACCACTTCTTGAATCAATGATCTTTTCGGGAAAGACATCTGAACCTAGTCCTCAACATATTCCTTAATCCAACTGTAGTGCTTGCTTATAACAGAGTGTGTAGGAGAGTAATGAAGCAATAAAAACTTGTTTCTCCATTTAAAGAGTAGACGCACAAGATATTATTTTTTCTCCCTAGGTATAAAACTTAAACTGTCCTTTATAACTGCAGTAGGGATTGCTAGCAATCTCCCAGTCCCTTTGCAGCAGGGTGCATCCTATATTCTAGCTAACCCTTCCTTTGACAGTTGTCCAGCTTCTGCATTATTAATTGTAGGATAGAACCAACTGTAGAACTATTAGGTGGGCATTCTGCCCAGACATCCTGCTTTCAACATAATACCTGAAGTTTGATACATCTTAGTATTTATGGGTTAGAAGCAGCGTTCCCTGTAAGCTGAGTGCTTGGGCAGCCACATGGTCAGGAGAGATTCAGGTGCCACCAGCTGATTAGCAGAATGCCCACAGCTAGCCAGAAGTGGCAGTATGGGTTTCTATTGGTGGTGTGCATCTGCACATGTTTGGTGGACATAACAAATTTTATTCTGGCCATGGATGGAAAAAATTGGAGAGAACACTGATTAGAAGACTATTATAGACTCATGCAGTAAGTTTTCACTTTCCTAGTTCATACATGCTGCAAATATTTCCAATCAGATTTGTTAACTGGTCAGTTACGATTAGTTCAAAGAAATTTGTCTCATTTGATCTATCACAAGACTAAAAACATTGTCTTAGATGTGTGGCATTTTTAAAAAAATGCACTGGTTGATTAATGTCTTTATGCTGTAAGTTTTCTGAATTTGTTTTGTGTTAAAACATACCAGTTGGTGGGATATGCTGTTAAGATAAATGCACATCTTGAGACAGCAGCCTTCAGATACAGGCTGGGAAGCCAAAGGCACCTTAGCATCTATTTCACATTCACAATAATCACATATGACGTATATTATTTTAGTTAAAAGAACGCAAAATTGAGAACAGGGTGTGGGGGGGGCTTACTGGAGAGAAGAAAGGTTAGAAAAGCTATCTATGCAGCCCAGATCTATTTGTTGTTCTTCCTGTAACTGCATTAAGTAGGGACTTTAGTTACACAAATTGTTCTCTTGATCATGACACATATTACAATTACAGTTTTCCAATTTACATTCTAAATTGGAATCTAAAATTAGCTACTTACCAGTTTCTCCAGCTGTCTTGTTCTTCCCATGTGGTTTATAAAGAACATATGAACACCCTTTGACATGGAAATGATCATTAATTTGTCTAAACCATCTGAAAGCAATAAGATTTGTTTTAAAGATTCTGGCATTTTAACAAACACTGAAGCAAAATTATTTTTAAGAATTATAATTCCTTTCTTCCAGCTTTTCTTCTTTTAGGCTACATCTACACTAGCACACTACGCTGAAGTAGCCTATTTCAACATAAGAACATTGAAATAGGCTACTTCAACACGTATCATCTACACATCCTCCAGGGCTGGTGCCATCAACGTTCAACGTCGAAGTAGCAACAGGGAACGTCGAAAGGAGCTGCCCTGGAAGAAAACACGGAGCGTCCACACACACAAGCGCTCCCTGTTGAAATAAGGGGCCAGGAAAGCCCACGGACCACGTCACAGGCTGGACTAGCCCTTCCGGGTCAACAGCAAGCTGCTCCTTTAAAGGTCCCCTCCCAGACACACCCGGCCTGCACAGCACGAGGTTGCAGGGTACTCTCCACACTCTCGTAGACCAAGTCACAGCAGATATGGACCGCCAGCAGCAGCAGCAGCAGGAAGAGGAGGCCCTCCAGGTAGTCATCCGGGGGCAAGTGCCCTGCTAGGTGCTGCCCAGGAGGCCGCCCAGTGGTTTCTGCCAGAGGAGCCCTCTCCGGGGCAGACGGGAACACCCCTGATCACCGGGCTCCCCTCTTCCTCCCCTGCTGGATGCTCCCCCGCCTCTGGAGCTACCCCAGCAGCTCCGAGTGGTGGAAGCAGCGCGTCATGCGGGAGTGAGACGACAACATGTGGCTGCAGAACTTCTGCATGCGCCGGCAGACCTTCCTGGAGCTCTGCCAGTGGCTCACCCCACACTGAGGCACCAGGACACACGGATGCGGCGCGCCCTCCCCGTCAAGAGGAGGGTCACAATCGCCATCTGGAAGCCGGCCACTCCAGACAGCTACCGCTCCGTGGGACACCAGTTTGGAGTGGGAAAGGCCACGGTCGGGGCCATCATCATGCAGGTAAGGAGGCCCAGGCATGCACCGACTGGGGGGGAGGGACGGGAATGGGGGCCTGGGTGTGGGGCTGGGGAGGGAGGGGCACTGGGGACAGAGGGGCTGGGCAGGGGGTACCCGGGGGAGGTGCCCGGGAGGGGGGCGTGCGGGGAGGGTCCTGGGACACCCTGCACACCCTCATGGGCGCCTGTGTTCCCTCCCCACAGGTGGTCTGTGCGCTCAATGCCATGCTGCTCCAGAGGGACATCCGACTCGGGGACCTGGATGCAGCCATTGCTGGATTCACTGCCATGGGGTTCCCGAACTGCTTCGGGGCCCTGGACAGGACCCACATCCCCATCCGCGCCCCGGAGCACAGCGGAGGAAGATACATAAACCACAGGGGCTACCACTCTGTGGTCCTGCAGGCCACGGTGGACAGCTGGGGCTGCTTCCAGGATGTGTACGTGGGCTGGCCCGGCTGCACACATGATGCCCGTGTTTTTAGGAACTTGGGCCTGTGCCATCGGCTGGAGGCAGGGACCTACATCCCCCAGAGGATCCCTCTGGGGGACACCACTGTGCCCCTCTGCCTTGCGGCGGACGCGACCTACCCCCTCCAGCCCTGGCTCATGCGCCCGTACACCGGCCACCTCAATGCCAGCCAGGAGCGGCTCAACGCCTGCCTGAACCATGCCTGCCAGGTGGTGGAGAGGACCTTTGGCCATCTGAAGGGCCACTGGCAGTGCCTCCTTGCCCGACTGGACGTCAGCCTCCAGAACGTCCCCCAGGTTGTGGGTGTGTGCTGCACACTCCACAACATTGATGAGAGCAAGGGGGAGGCTTTCGTCCAGGGGTGGGTGGTCGATGCTGGCACGGGCTTCCCCCAGCCGGCTGTCACACCCAGCCACCAGGCCCACCATGAGGGGGTACAGGTCCGCGAGGCCCTGCAGGCCCACTTCATTCAGGGAGACCCCTGAGCACCTCCCTGGCCTTCCCTGGAGGACCCCCCGACACACAGCCCGCACTGCCCACGCACCGCCCCCAACACCCGCACGCCACCCCCTCAATAAGCACATGCCTCCAGTTATTTGGAAAATAAAACTTTTTTTTTTTAAACTGCTAACTTTGTTTTGTGCAATACAAAGGGGGACAACTATATACATGTGGGACAACTATATACATGGGGGTCTGGCGGATGGCTTGGCCATTGGCCCATCAGTCCAGGGTGGGGGGTAGAGGGGCG